>NC_087203.1:70593423-70659471 GCF_015104395.2 Macrobrachium nipponense | reverse complement strand
GTCGTGGCGAAGGCCTAGGGGGGATCCGGTCCGGGCAGGTGCCTAACGAATCTTTACCCAACGTGTCCCCTGTTAGTCCCGTAACAGTGCCAAAGGGCGCTTATTTAGGAGAAGGGGAGGGAGGTATTAGTGTCAGACCTAAGATAGCTAGTCGTCAGGATTTTACTTCAGAGGAAGTTTCTAAGTTAGGATCTGACGATGATGATGATGATGACGCGGATTCGTGTGATATTGATGTTTCCTCGAATGGATGTCATGATGTAGAATTCAAGAAACTTTTTGATTTAATTTTGAGTTTTTCTTCCTCAGGCGAGGCCTAAAGAGCAGAAGCAGCCTCCGCCTCGTTGTATTACAGAAGGGATTTTTCTTGACGGTCCTTCCCGTCACGGGAATTTTTACAGTTTTTCCCTTTGCCCTTTCCCAGAGGTTCGCGAGAGTGAGGGCGGACGTTGCCGCTAAACTTTCGAAGGTGATCGGGGAAGGGAAGAGGAAGCTCTCTTCTCTTCTACGACACCGGAGAGGAGTTTACCAGGTGGCGGATGATTGCTTCATTCTCTCGACCCCCCAAGCCAAATCCTGATTTTGTCCGACTTTCAAGTCAACCCTTGCCTTCTAAGGCTTCGGTCTCTGTCTCAATTGAAGATTTTATTGCTATGGAGGCGTGTTATGAGCTCCTTACAAGAAGCTCAATCCTTCAATATGTGGGTCCTCGGAGGGCTTATAATGTATATCAAGGACTCCGGGTTTGTTCCTCCTGATGCTCCTCTTTTTGAGAAATTCTGCTCATCCATTTCAATCGCTTCTGTAACATCAGAACGAGCTTGCTGCTTCAAATGCAGGCCTTCTTGTTCTCTAAGGCGTAACCTGTATTTGTCGCAGTTACCCTCCTCTGTATCGGAGATTCAGAGAACCGTCTGTTGTCCTCTTCTCCTTTTGGCGATTTCCTTTTCGATATTTCTGTGCTTTCTGAGGTTTTGAAGGAACATCAAGGTGATGCCTCTCCCAAGCTCACTGGGCCTTATCAAGAGCTTTTTCCTCTGGTCTTCCTCCCGTTCCTTCAAGGAGTAAGCGTAAGTTTAGGACCAGATCTGTACCTTCTGCTCCAGCCCAACAACCTCCTCCTGGCTCTTTTTTTCCAGAGTACATCTCAGGTTGCTGGTGCCTCGTTCTTCATCCTCTGGTGCTCACCCTTTGAAACGCGGGAGAGGTTCTCGGCGTGGCTCTAAGGGCAGAGAAAGAGCTCAACCTCCAGGAGGACCTTCTTCTTCTTCTTCTTCTTCCTTGTCTCTGCGTAAGAATTTTCGGAAGTAGGAGTCATCACCTCGCCTGGAGACCGCAGTAGGAGCTTGTCTCTCCCACCATTGGTCAGCTTGGCAGGGGAGAGCGGTGGATGCTTGGGTGGTGGAGGCCCTGAAGAAGGTTACGAGATCCCTTTTGTTTCCAGACCTCCACTTTCCAATCGTCCTCTCGAGTTCAGCAGTTATTCCCCTCACTCAATCAGGGGTCAAGCCTTGGAGAAGGAGCTTTCGGCCCTCTTGGAGAAGGATGCCATAGAGCGAGCTCCTCCTCCTCCCGGGTTTTTACTCTCGGATGTTTGTAGTTCTAAAGGCCTCGGGTGCCTGGCGCCCCATCATAGATCTTTCGGTTTTGAACAAGTTCATTCTAAAGTCCAAGTCAGGATGGAGACGGTCCAGACTGTTCTTTCATCCGTCAGAAGGGGGGACTGGATGATTTCTATTGATCTGCAGGATGCTTATCTGCAAATCCCCATCCATCCAAGAAGCAGACCTTACCTTCGGTTTTTCACGGACTCGGGAGTTTTCCAGTTCAAGACCCTTTGTTTCGGCCTCACCACTGCTCCACAGGTCTTTTCTCGGGTGATGGCTCCTGTTTCAGCTATTCTGCATCAGTTAAACGTAAGGATGCTTCGGTATCTGGACGATTGGCTAGTCCAGGCCGAATCTCTAGAGAAATGTCTCCGGTCGAGGGAGATAGTTCTGTCTCTTTGTGTCGAGTCGGGCATTTCGTGTCAACTTCGACAAGTCCAATCTAATCCCTTGCCAGATCATGACTTATCTGGGGATCGTTTTGAATTCCCAGATTTTGAGGGCTTCTCCCGCTCAGAAACGATAGACAAGCTTCTGAGTCTGATCGAAGAATTTTGTCCTCCGTAACGCAGCCAGTTTCTCTTTGGAGGTCTCTCCTTGGCCATTTGTCATCCCTCATCCAACTGGTTCCCGGAGGTCGTCTCAGAATGAGGTCCCTTCAGTCGACACTTCGCCAGTCATGGGATTTCGTGTCCGAGGACACGATAGTCGCCTCTTCTCCACAATGTCGAAAGGATCTCTGTTGGTGGATGCAAGTTCACCGCCTCAAGTCAGGGACTTCTCTTCTTTGTTCGGTTCCTCCGGACCTAATGTTTTGGTCAGACGCCTCGGATCAAGGTTGGGGCGCACACCTGGGCTCCGAAGCCGCTTCGGGCCTTTGGTTATTAGAGGAGGAGAGGAGCATGTCAATAAATTGGAGGGAACTGAGGGCAGTGTACCTAGGCCTTCTTTTCATTTCAGGAACAACTGTTGGAGTCGGTTGTCGCGATCTTTGTCGACAACACCACAGCAGTCTCGTACTTGAGAAACCAAGGCGGCACACAGTCGGATCTTCTCAATTAAGAAGCCCGATCAATCCTGTGTTGGGCAGAAGACAGGGGGATTACGTTGGTCCCTCAGTTTATCCTGGGCCATCACAACGTCTTAGCAGACGCCTTGTCGAGACCGAACGAAGTTCAAGGGTCGGAGTGGGACACTTTGCCAGGAAGTCTTCGACAGCCTCAGGAAGAAATGGCCTGTCACAGTCGATCTGTTTGCTACCCCACCACTGAATTTTCGGTGCCAGATATTCTTCGCCCCTTACCAGACTCCCTCAGAGTGCCGGGACAGACTCTCTTTTGCAGGACTGGGAGGGACTTCAAGCCTATGCTTTTCCTCCGTTCTCTCTGGTGAGGTCAGTCCTCAACAAAGTGAGGGCAACCAAGCGTCTGGATCTCACTTGATTGCCCCCTTCTGGCCACAGAAGGAGTGGTTTCCGACCTTCTGGAAGCACTGGTGGAACCCCCCATTCGCCTGCCAGAGAGACCAGATCTTCTCAAACAACCCCCATTTTCATCGGTTCCATCAGAGGCTCCACATGCTTCATCTTCATGCCTGGAGACTGTCAGGAGGTTCTCCAAGCACGAAGGGTTCTCCTCCAGATGGCGCGACAGTTGGCTCTTGCCAGGCGGCAATCAACCAGAGTAAATTATCAGGCTAAATGGTCGGTTTACAGACGTTGGTGTAAGTCTCAAGGACATTCAATTTCTAGACCTTCCTTACCCAAAGTAGCGGAGTTTTTTAGTTCATTTTACATCATGACAGGGCCCTGTCACCTTCGTGCATTAAGGGTTATAGGTCTATGCTTTCCTATGTTTTTAAGGCAAGGCTTCCTGAGATCTCTTCATCTTATGTCATTAGAGATTTACTTCGATCTTTTCCCTATCTCGACCCAGGCCGCAGTGTTCGCCTCCGACATGGGACGTTAACAAGTCCTTCAAGCCTTAAGGTTCCTCCGTTTGAGCCTCTGAATTCTGCCAAATTTAGGGACCTCTCTTCTAAGACACAACTTCCTTGTCTCACTGGCTACAGCCAAGAGGGTGGGTGAACTGCAAGCAAGCACTCTCTTTTCTGGTTGCCAGATCTGGACAAGACATGATTTTGTCATACCTTCCTGAATTTGTCGCAAAGACTGAATCGTCTGATAATCCCATTCCCAGGTCTTTCGTACTGAAGTCGCTGGTCGACTTTGTTGGTAATTTAATATGAGGAATTAGTTCTTTGCCCTGTTAGGGCGCTCTCATGTTATTTACGCCGCACGAAGGACATTCAGGGTCGTCCCCGTCATCTGTTTGTTTCACCCCGAAATGTCAAGAGACCTATTTCAAAGAATGGTGTATCCTTTTTTCTCAGAGATCTGATCGTTTAAAACTGTGGTTCGGCTGCTGGGAAGACCAGACGCCGAGAGCACACAGTATTAGAGCAGTTGCTACATCAGTAGCTTTTATGAAGAACGTCTCCGTCGCCAAGGTGCTTGAGGCGGCGACTTGGCGTTCTAATTCTGTTTTTGCCTCTTTTACTTGAGGGATATTTCTCTAGTTCTAGGCGACCTTCGTTCTTTGGGCCCGTTGGTGATGGCAGGACAGGTCGTCAGATAGGAGAATTAGGTAGTCTTCCTGTTTTACGTTTGGTTGCTACCTGTATATTATTCATTAATTCTTGTTTTGTTGTATATATTTTTTGTTTTTGTATTATAACCCATGGCAGTTTTTGACGTAGTTATAATGGGAATTAGGCAGTTTGGTATTTAGGTGTTTTTGATGACAAGGACTGACTGCTTGGCAACTCATGCTGCTTCCATTTTCAGTGTGAAATGGTTCCAGCCACTGGGTTGTCGGCAACTGGCGACTACGCTTCTCCCAGAGTCGATGCTGACCTAGACTAGCCCACTGGTTCGCTTGTCCTGACGACTCCTGCTTCTTCCACTGTCCTGGACAGGGAATTAGTTGATGGATCGTCTGCTGTCATCTGGTGACTCGCTCACCATCTACTTTTGTCTCACCTGGTCTTCTCGGAGTCAGACACTCGTGTGAGATCAGGCGACATTTAGTAGCCCTGAGTTTCTTTTTGTTGACGAAGTCGGTTGCGTTGATACACCCCCGATGATCGTGTAACATGGAGACCAAGGTTGGACTGTCAGGCATTCGTCCTTCGGGAGGGACTGAATCGCCTTTTTGCTCCGCGCTCCTTTCTCTTGGCACCAGAAAGCTCGAGTTAGGAGTTGCTCATGATGAGCCGATTCGTTGCTGGCGACTTCGGGTTGCGTTGATACACCCCCAAGGTTTGCTTAGCTTTGAATCGCCCAGACAGTCAGACACTCATCCTTTAGGGAAAGAATAGTGCTTGATAGTCTTCAGGGTGCAGCCTTGCTGTCCGCAATTCGTCTGACTGGTCACTCCTGGTCGGTCACCTGACTTTAGTACAGACGGACTGACTATGCACTTACTCCTTGTCCTGTGCTACCGCAGTTGGTGGCATTATGGTAGGAGACTTTGAGTTGTTAGTATCTTTGACCTTGGGTTGAGTTTTGACTGCCTATGTATATATTTCTTTGTTTGTTTTCTCCTATTCTGTCCGAAGGGGAAATTGTATTCAGATTCCCTCCTTTTCAATGTGGTTTAATCGGGCTAGATAAATTATATTAAGGTAATTTTGTTTATTAATATGGAATTTTTTATTCTAAAATTAATATTAATAATAACTTACCTGTATAATTTATCTAGTCCCACCCATCCTACCCCACGATCTGCCTATCACAACTGATTTGAAGGAAGTTTTCGTATCTGTCAACGACAGTGTTGCCAACTGGCGGACAGAATAGGAGGTAACAGGGTTGCCAATGTGGTAAATTTTGGTGCGGTTTTTGGGGATTTAGGCTAGATAAATTATACAGGAAAGTATTATTAATATTAATTTTAGAATAAAAATTCCAAGTACGTCTTGTAGAGGAATGAATGCTCTTTTATTAACCCTTGCAAAGAGTGTGAGAATTTGGATGAGGATGGTTGGAAGGCTCTTTCTTCTTATGTGAGAAAGTTAGAGAAGGATAGGGCGCGCAAGGCTCTTCAAGGAGCTCTAGTAGATCGAGGGTGAGTGAGATTGACGCTGAGAACCCTGTAGTAGAAGTAGTTCCTTCTCCAGTTCAGCCCTGCGCCCAGCTTTGAACCCGAAGATTCGTTTTCGGAAGTTCCTTCCGGGAGAGCCTCGATCAGGAGTAAGGAGAGCCTCGCTCGCTCTCGACAAGGTAAGAGTGATAGTGCAAGTGATCAATGCAGTGCCCCTAGTGAAGTGGAGGGTGCGTCTGACCGGCTCACTAACGCTTCCAGGCCTAGACCTCTTCCAGTCTCCCAGACCCAGTGGAGGAGGAAAGTCGAAAGCCGCAGGAAGGTTAGGGAGAACCCCCACCGGTCAGGCGTCCCCTCGGCAAGATCCTGTTGCTCGTTCCCCAGGCTGCCTTGGATCGAACCAAGAAGGAGTTATTGCGCCAGTGCTTCTCGTCATCTTCGTCGCCTTCTCCTAAGCATAGATGGAGCGCCTCGGAGTCGTCTCGCCCTCTCAAGAGGCCCTGGAAAGCTTCTGTAGGAGGAATTTAAGAGATCTCCTGTGCGCATCCTGGCGGGTCTGCAAGCGCAGATTGCGGCTTTAGCTAACTCTATTGCCGGGACTTCTCATCGTCGGAAGGATGCCTCGCTTCCGGTGAAGAAGTCTAAGAACGTCCCTTCTGCTAGCTCTCTCCGGCTAGAGAAGTTTTGAGCCTCGTAGCAGGAAGTCAGAAGTGCAGACTGAAGTTTGGGATCAATCTCCAAGTAGGCTCTCCTCTCTTCCCAGCAAGAGTTTTGAGCATGTCAGGCGTAAGGAGCCGGACAGGCTCTCTCCTCAGGATTTCCGCTCCTCTTCAGTTAGGCGTCAAGAGCTTGACAGACGTCAAGAGCCTCGTTATCGTCAGGAGCGAAGGAAGAGTTCTTCGCCTGGTTGCCGCTCTCCTTTTGACGGACGCTCGGAGCCTAGTAGGCGCCAAGAGCCTAGTAGGCGCCAAGAGCCTAGTAGGCGCCAAGAGCCTTGTAGGCGCCAGTGGAAGCATTTATCTCCGTTGGTTCACTCCCGATTGGATAGCGCTCAGAGCCTTGTAAGCGCAGTGCTTCGGACAGGGAATCCTCCGTGGTATGTTTTTCTCTCGTGGCAGGCGTCAAGAGCCTGGTAGGGGTTTGGAGTCTGATAGGCACCAAGAGCCTGGCAGGCGTTTTGAGGAGGGCAGGCGCCAAGAACCTAGCAGGCACAGAGAGCCTGATAGGCACTCTCCCTTGTCCAGGCGCTCTTCTGTGGAATTAGACTTGTTTCCGACAGGCGAGCTTCCACTAGTAGGCGCTCTCCTAGCAGGCGCTCCTAGTAGGCGCTCTCCTGGTTGGCGCTCCCCAAGTAGCCGCTCTCCTAGTAGGCGTTCTCCTAGTAGGGCGCTCTCCAGGTAGGCGCTCTCCAGGTAGGCGCTCTCCTAGTAGGCGCTCTCCAGGTAGGCGCTCTCCTAGTAGGCGCTCTCGCTCGGTAGGCGCTCTCCTTTTAAGCGCTCTCCCAGTGGACATTCTCCCAGTAGGCGCTCTCCGAACAGGCGCTCTCCAAGGAATAGCTCTCCTCCGGGTAGTAGAGCTTCTAAACGTCATTCTTCTGAAGAATACCTTGGGTATTCTGAGGAAGATTTGTCCCAAGAATGCTTCAGTTTCTTCATACAAGAGGACTGACCGACCTCCTCTTGCAAGATTTTGGGAGTCTCTTTTGGCCGTTGCTCCTCCGTCTCCTCCGTCCTTATTTTCAACGACCAATACGTCTAGAAGTCTTCAGTCGTTAAGATGAAACCGACAGTGTCGATGAAGAAGGCTCTTAAGAATTTTGACGACTGGTTGCTTTCGAAGGAAGAGAAAGGCAAGACTGTATTTTCTTTTCCCCTGTCCAAGCTTACTGGTAAGATGGGGTTCTGGTACGAGTCAGGAGAGCCCTTGGGTCTGACTCTTCCCTCTTCAGCAGACTCGGATTCTTCTTCGTTGGTTTGATTCCGCACGTCGCTCGGCGCTTAATTCTGCGAAGACGACGTGGGGTATGAGCGAGTTGATCACCCTTCTGAAGGGAATGTTCCGAGTCTTAGAGGTTTTTAACTTTCTTGACTGGACCCTTGGAGTCATGGCTAAGAGGACTCAAGAACAAGACACTCTTTCACCTGAAGACCTTCACGCAGTGCTGTCTTGTATGGACAAGGCAGTGAGAGACGGATCCTGGGAGATTGCTTCCCTTTTTGGCGCAGGAGTAGTAAAGAAGAGGGCCGTTTTCTGCTCCTTTCTTACCAAGGCTGTCTCTCATGCACAGAGGAGCTTCCTTGTTGATTCCAACTTTCTCCGCAACTCTTCCCGAAGAAGATAATTAATGACATCTCCAGCTCGTTGTCAGCAAAAGCGACGCAGGATATGCTGGCTCGCTCAGCTAGAATACCGAAACCTTCGTTCCAACAGAAAACGAAGAAGGAAACTCAGACTAGGCAAGAGCCCTTTCGAGGAGGTCCTTCGTCCCGCTCTTCTTCCTCCAGAGGTTCGAGACCACCCAGAAGAGGAAAGACCTCTCTCGGTCTATTTAGGGCCAAGAAGTAGCTCACCTGTCCTCCAGACAACCTTGGGTGCCAGACTTCTGAACTTTGCGGATGTCTGGGCACGGAAGGGGGCGGACAACTGGTCCCTCGCTATCATCAAGAGGGGATACCTCATTCCCTTTATCTCAAGACCACCTTTGACCACCACTCCAAGGGAACTGGTGGCCAAATACAAAGACCCTCTAATGAATCAAGCCCTCGCTCTAGCAGTAGAGCTGATGTTGGAGAAAGAGGCAATAGAGATGGTACAGGACCCTCTTTCCGCGGGTTTCTACAACCGTCTGTTCTTAGTTCCCAAGAACTCAGGAGGATGGAGGCCGGTTCTGGACGTAAGCGCCCTGAACGTCTTTGTGAAGAAGAGGAATTTCGCTATGGAGACGACTTCATCAGTCTTAGCAGCTCTTCGTCCCGGGGACTGGATGGTGTCCAACTGGACCTTCAGGACGCTTACTTCACGTTGCCGATCCATCCTTCTTCACGCAAATTTCTAAGATTCATGTGGGGAGGGAACGTTTTTCAGTTCAGGGCCCTATGCTTCGGCCTTTCCACAGCCCCCCAAGTCTTCACTGGGCTGATGAAGAACGTTGCTCAGTGGCTCATCTCGAGGGAGTGAGGATTTCCCTCTACAATTGGACGATTGGCTAATCAGGGCCAAGTCCAAGGAGAAATGTCTGGAGGACTTACGATTAACGCTGAATCTAGCAGCTTCTCTGGGTTTGCTAGTGGATTTCGAGAAGTCACAGCTAATCCCCAGTCAAGAGCGTATCTATCTGGGGATTCTGATGGGCTTCTCAGGTTTTTTCGGGCGTATCCTTCCCCAGAGAGGATAACCCGAGGTTCGGAGAAGGTAGCAATCTTTCTAGAGAAAGATGTATGCACAGCGAGGGAGTGGATGAGTCTGTTGGGGGGACACTCCTCGCTGGAGCAATTCGTTTCTCTAGGGAGGTTGCACCTCAGACCCCTACAGTTCTTCCTGATGAGGAACTGGAATCGAAGATCTCAAGGTCTAGACTTTGCGTTCAAGATCTTGCAAGAGATAAAGGAGGATCTACGTGGTGGCTAGACCCTCTCCTGTTCAAGGAAGGCCTTTCCTTGCAGGTTCGAAACCCCAGCCTAGTGTTTATATGCGGACGCATCGGACATAGGTTGGGGAGCTACTCTCGGGTCGAGAGAAGTGTCAGGCACCTGGATGGGGGATCAGGTGTCCTGGCACATCAACAAGAAAGAGCTAACAGCGATTTGGTTCGCTCTCAAAACCTTCGAACCCCTCGTAAAGGGAAAGTCAGTTCAGATCAACTCGGACAACACCACAGCCCTGGCTTACATTCGGAAACAGGGGGGACTCACTCTTTCTCCCTGTACGAGACAGCGAGATCGCTCCTCTGTGGTCGGAGGAAAGGAAGATAAGTCTTCACCAGGTTTCGTACGGGGAGAGAAAGAAATTTCAGAGCGGATCTGCTAAGCAGAAGGAATCAAGTCCTTCCCTCAGAGTGGACTCTGCACTCGACGTATGCCAGGAGCTGTGGAGGACGTGGGGCAGGCCCCATCTCGATCTATTTGCGACCTCCAGGAATGCGAGGATAGATCTATACTGCTCCCCCTATTGCGGACCCAAGAGCAGTAGCAATAGATGCATTCTGATGGATTGGAAAAACCTGGATCTTTACGCGTTCCCCGCCTTTCAAGATTCTAGGGGAAACGCTAAGGAAGTTCGCAGCTTCAGAGGGAGCGAGGATGACTTTGATAGCTCCGTTCTGGCCCGCCCAGGACTGGTTCACAGAGGTACTGGGTAATGGCTGGTGGATGTTCCAAGATATCCCCTGAACCACTAAGAGTCGATCTGCTCAAACAGCCCCACTTCGACAGGTTTCACAAAAACCTCCCCGCTCTCAGTCTGACTGGATTCAGACTATCAAGAGTCTCGTCAGAGCTAAGGGCTTTTCGGCAAGTCTGCAAGGGCTATTGCCAATGCACGTAGACTTCCACATCTAGAGTCTACCAGTCGAAGTGGGACGTTTTTTCGACGTTGGTGCAGGACTCATAAAGTTTCCTCCTCCAGTACCTCTGTGACTCAGATAGCAGATTTCCTTATCTTCCTGAGGGAAAAATGCGGGTTAGTAGTCTCCACCATCAAGGGCTACAGGAGCATGCTTTCATCAGTTTTTCGTCATAGAGGATTAAACATATCTGAAGACAAGGACCTCCATGACTTAATCAGATCATTTGAGACAGTTAAAAGAACCTCCTACTTAGTTCCTAGCTGGAATCTAGATGTCGTGCTGCTCTTTCTGAGGTCTTCAAGATTCGAACCTCCCCATACAGCTTCGTTCAGAGACCTTTCGATGAAGACACTTTTTCTCTGTGCGTTAGCTTCAGCGAAGAGAGTCAGCGAGCTGCAGGCTCTAGAAGGTGAGGTAGGTTTTCAAGGAGGATCCGCGTTTTGCTCTTTTCTTTCCGGCTTTCTTAGCCAAGAATGAAAACCCTTCTTCACCATGGCCTAGGAGCTTCGAAATTAAAAGCTTGTCCTCCTTAGTTGGGACAGAAGAGGAGAGATCTCTTTGCCCGGTGAGAAGCCTGAAATTTTATCTAAAAAGGAAGAGAAGACTTGCTGCTAATGTGAACAATCTCTGGTGCTCTGGAAGGGACCCCAGTAGGCCCTTATCAAAAATGCCCTCTCATTCTTTATCAGGAATGTTATTAGAGAAGCCCACACATCGTGCAGTCAGCAACAGTTTAGTCTTCTGAAAGTCAAGGCGCACGAAGTTGAGGGCCATCGCGACGTCTTTGGCTTTCAAGAAGAATATGTCCTTACAAAACCTCATGAAGGCCGCACTTTTTGGAGGTGTGAATCAGTCTTCTCCAATCACTACCTAAAAGACGTATCGATTACGTATGAAAAGTGTTTTGGGCTAGGCCCTTACGTATTGGCGGATTCAGTGCTGGGGCAGGGAGCTGAAACACATCCTTTTTAATCCTTTTCCCTGTTAGTTTTTAATTTGGAGTTTTTGGTGTACGAAGGAGGTTGCAGGAGGCAGCTCCTTCTTTCGTATACTAATATTAGTAATTGGTTAGGTGATCGGTTTGTGCTGAGGCTCCTTGCGGTTGGTAGTGATAGGCTCTGGCATGTAAGCGGGTTGGATCCCCATTGACCAGACCCTGTTTTGGATTCTGCCAAGTAAGTGGACTCAGTTCCCATTGATAGACCCAAAGAGTTATTCTTCAGCTATAGGTCATGCCCTCGCTGAGACTCTTTAGGCAACGCAGACTAATAGACATAAACTAGAAGTCTTCTGCCTAATTCAGGTAAGAACCAAGGGTTTATTTTATTCCTTTAACATGTGTTGTCCCCACTTTCTAGTGAGTATGTGTCTCTTTCCCTCCACCAAGGGTGTCAATCAGCTAAGTATATATCTGTCAGGGAAGTTCATGTACAAAAATGATATTGTTAGTATACCAATAAAGAAAGTTTTGTACATACTTACCTGGCAGAATATACGATTGATGGCCCCGCCCAGCCTCCCCTCAGGAGACAGGTGGAAGAAAATAATCTGACAAGAAAGGGGGACTGGTTCTTATACCCGCCACCCAGCGGCGGGTAAGGTAGATCACCTGACCTACCTGTAGCGTGTGCCCGCGAGTTTTGAATTTTCTGTCATGACGTCAGAGACCTAAGCTAAGTATATATCTGCCAAGTAAGTATGTACAAAACTTGATTGTATACTAACAATATCATTTTTTGGCAACTGTTATTTTACAAAGTATATTACTAAGGCCTTATTTATTGTTTTACCAGTGGATTTCATGGTTTTCAAAACCTAGTCTAGGCTAGATTATTCATTTGCTTATTTGGTCATCAAATCATATGGCCAACAATTTTTCCATCTCGTGTACTATCAGGCCTTTTTTCTGACATGTCATCAAAGCATTTTATCCCGTTGTAGTCTTGACCGTTTCCTTCACTTTTTCTTTGTCCTTTAGAATGGAAGTTATTGTAGAATGTGCTAAGCCCATACTACTAGTGATTGTTTGAACTTTCTTCATGTTGCTTGATGATCTTAAGCTTAGTGTTGATATCGATAGATTTCCTTTACGTCTTGGCAGAAGGTCCTTGAGAAGTGCATATTACTCTTTCTTTTTTCCAACATCTTTAGGGGATATACAAGTATCGAAAGCAAAAAAATACTGCACAACCTATCACGACTGGGTGATGCGCAAGAAAGACCATGCGAGGCAGAGAGAGGCGTTGGGATGGAGGCTGCACTGCCAGTTGCCTCAGCCCAACTTATTGTACACAACTGTGTACAATTACACTCCGACTGTGCTGCCACTGCACTCCGTGAGCGTTGTAACTTTGAGAAATGTTTGTTAATCAGATATCGGTTAGGGCATAAAGCTGTCGTAACTCCAAGTTGTCGTAAAACGAGTACGTCTTGTTTAAAACGAGTACGTCGTTATATCAGGAGTACCTGTAGTTCATTGAGAGTAGTTTGATAGTTGTGTGTAAGGCTGAGATAGTCCTATGATTGATCTGTGTGCCATCACTTACATGCCCTTAAGTGTTACAATTACTATGGCCATATATGCATGTATGTATATGTAATGGTAATTGCGGTGTAGCAAAGAAAGATAAAGGAAAGGAAAACGCTTCTTCGAGAAATTCTCCAGCAAGGAGGCATTCGCGCAGTTGTTGGAGGTGCTTGTTCTCATGATGGTTCTAGAATCGGCAGGAGTGTTGTGGAACGCAACAGGTGCCGAAGTGTCGTGAGAAATGCCGCGACTTCTGATGCAATACGTCGTCGAGAAATTTCTAAATCGTTCTGGTAATCTCGGGAGTCTGTGACGCTCGCCGTAGGCCCCGCCCCCAGGATGCTGTATAAATACGACGGACGAAGTAGGACAAGGCAGATCATCAGTTAGTCACGGAGTAAGAGATCATCAGTTAGTCACAGAGTAAGACATCATCAGTAAGAGCCACAGATCAGATTATCAGTGAGAGATCAGCAGCAGAGATCATCAGAGTGAGATAATCAGCGTGAGAACGAAGGATCAGAGAAAAAGGCGCTCGTGAGTTTGATCGGATTCTGGTCAAGTTGTCTTTAGGAGTGGATGACAGTTATTTCGACATTGAGCTAGGCTTCAATGAAGAAACGTCCTGCTAGAGGTTTTGGGGAGCTCCTGCCCTTCAAGTATCAAGTGTAGACATTATTTTCTGCAATACGGAGGCAAGAAGGCATCTACCATTAGAGTTCTCCTTTTGTGAAGCCATCGCTTCGAGTTGCAAAACTGGTCGACAATTACTTTCATTACCTCACTGTTCCCCCAGTTCCTGTAGTGTAAGATTTTACCTTTTTTTATGTAAATAGGAGAGTAAATAGGAGACACCATTCTGCATTTATCTTTGTTAGTAAGCTTGTAAATAAACCTTTGTTGTGTTAGTGTTTTTCTTCCTATATTCGTATCCCCAGTGCACTTGCTTATGGATGTACATTTCACTTTATGCATATACATTACATACTTATCATGGAGTTGAAACTACTACGTATATTAATTAAAAGCTGTAAAAATTAACATGTAGGCCTATGCCCTGTCATTGTCACAAAATACAAGAATTTGATGTGTAGGCCTATCCTCAAATTGTAAGAATTTGGCACATAGGCCTATGCCCTGTCATTACCTCAAAATAGGAAGATTTAATGCTTAGACCTATGCCCTGTTATTGCCTCAAAATATAAGAAATTGACAAGTAGGCCTATGCCCTGTCATTGTCTCAAAATATAATTGATGTGTAGGCCTAATCTTGAAATATTAACATTTGACAAGGAGGATTATGATGAATTCATACCCTAACATTGGAACTGGCTTCATAAGACTATACTCCATTTCAATTAATGTGGCCTATGTTGGATTGCTTTTGTATGCCAACACCAATTTAAAAGAAAAAAGCAAGATGCAAGTGTATTTAGGCATGATGAAAAAAAAGATACAAAGACAAAATGATCCAAGGTCTTCATAATGATATATAACTTTACAGTAGTGCCTCAAGTTATGAAATTAATCCGTTCCGAAGCAGCCTTCGTAACCTGATTTTTTCGTATCCAGAACTACGTTTTACATGTAAATTGCCTAATTCGTTCCAAGCCCTACAAAAACACCACAGTAAATTTTATAATAAAGCTAAATTGACCAATAAACAATGACATACAACCATTTGGACCATTCAATACCCAACTTAACTGTTACTGTACCTGTAAATAAAGTGTACATATTAGTATACAGGGTACAAGAAATACTGTACATACATGTACTACTTAAGTATGTAGTAAAATGTGTAACCTTACCTTTCGAGTGAGGCAATGTCCGAAAGTGGCGACAGAGGAGGAGGACAAACAGCAGAAAACATGAAGACTTAACTTTACGAAACATTAAAAAATGGCAGAAAACATTAACACTAAACTTTACGAAACACATTAACAAATGATTATCTCCATCTTTGTCTCCATAGAAAGCATCCTCTTCTTTCCGTGAACTTCAGCAACATTCTTGGGACCCATGGCTAATAATGTAAGTAATTAAGTTCACACAACACGATAAAGTAACTTACAGTACAACGAAAGCAAAATCACTTAACGCGAATTTACGTTAACGAACGAAATTTAAGTGAAGGAACGAATTCCACGTGTGTACGATAACGCTGCCGAAACTAAATGGTCGAGGAACTCCCTTACATAGATGCATGATGTGATAGATGCTGACCAATAGGAGAGCAGGATCTTACGGCGGTAACTAGCATCAGGAATCAGTGGGAGAGCGGGAGGATGGTGGCGAGTCTACTCGAGTTGGCGGCGCGCGAGTTTTAAAATTGATCTCGGCGGCCTGGGCGAATCTCAGACTTTACAGTACACCCTTTTGCAACCTGAATTGTTTTGTACACAGTAGGAAAAAAATATTCGTCTTTGCCTTTGTAACCTGGATTTTTTGTACATAGGGACTTTCGTATGCAGGGGTATGACTGTACAGTGGTACCTCGACATACGGAAGTCTCAACTTACAAAAAATTCAAGTTACGAAAGCAAATACGAAGATTTTTTTGGCTCTACATAAGAAAATAGTTCAGGTTACAATAGGTTGTTGCTGTAAAGTCCTGAGATTCGCCCGGACCACCGATAACAATTTCAAAACTCGCGCGCCGCCAACTGAGTTGACTCACCGCCATAAGATCCTGCTCTCCTATTGGTCAGCATCTCTCCCATCGTGCATCTACGTAGTGGCGTTCTTCGGTCACTCCGAAGCAGCGTCGTTTGTGTACGCACGCAAAATTCTTTCGTTCTATACGATTTCGTTTATTAACGTAAATTTGTTAGTGATTTTGTTGTATTACTACTTTATCGTGTTGTGTGAGAACTTGAGTACGTGTTGTGTGAGAACTTGAGTACATACGTATACTACATAACTTAATAACGTACAGTATATACGTAGTCATGGGTCCCAAGAAAGTTGCTGAAGTTCATGGAAAGAAGAGGATGTTTTCTTTGGAGACAAAGGTGGAGATCATTGAAAATATGAAGCTGGCATGCGGTTGAGTGTGATCGCTAAGGAATACAGCCAAAATCCGTCGACGATAGGCACCATCCTTAAGCAGAAGGAAGCCATCAAAGCAGCTACACCTTTCAAGGGCGTGACTATTTTGTCTAGCAAGAGGAGCCATGTGCACGACGGGATGGAGAGGCTGCTGCTTGTCTGGATAAAAGACAAAGAAATCGCTGGCGATATGGTAACCGAGATGGCAATCTGCCAGAAGGCCAGATGCGGCATGGGGAGGCGGCCAGCTCTGACAGGAAAGCGACCAAAGCCTTTATTAAGACGTTCGACAAGATGACGAATAAGGAAGGCTACAGTTCTCGGCAAGTCTTCAACTGTGATGGGACTGGCCTTATTTGGAAAAAAATGCCTCGTCGGACGTACATCACGGAGGAAGAGAAGAAGCTACCCGGGCATAAGCCTATTAAAGACAGGCTTACGCTTGCACTTTGTTCGAACGCCAGTGGGGATTGTTCACCGAGTGGGTAAATCTGTGTTTTGGCCCGACAGTGAAGAAATTCTTGGAAGAGAAGCGCCTCCCTCTGAAATGTCTGCTGTTGTTGGACAATGCCCCTGCTCACCCTCCTGGCCTCAAGGAAGATATCCTAGCGGAGTATTCTTTTATCAAGGTTCTTTATCTTCCGCCTAACACCACCCCTCTCCTCAAGCCCATGGACCAGCAAGTGATATCGAACTTCAAGAAACTGTATACGAAACATCTTTTCAAGAGAATTTTCGACATCACCGATACCACAAACCTCACCTTGCGTGAATTATGGAAGGAGCATTTCGATGTTGTGATATGCATCCGACTTATCGATCAAGCTTGGCAGGAGAGTTCGAGGCGAACCTTGAATTCTTCGTGGAGGAAACTCTGGCCTGATGCCGTATCCGCCCGAGACTTCGGGGGATTCGACGTGGGCGAAGCTGGTGCAGATTCAGAAATAGTTGATGATCCTGAAACTGTTTCGCAACCAGATCTTGACAAGATCGTTGCACTCAGCAAGTCCATGGGGCTGGTCGTCAACAAGGACAACATCAATGACGTTCTCGAGGAGCAACGAGAGGAGCTTACTACGGATGACCTGAAGGAGTTGGAGGCCATGCAACATAACTTCGTTCAAGAAGAGTTCTCTAGCAGCGGCGGACAACGACCCTATAATAACGGCAGAAATTAAGGATGCTCTAGCTGCTTTTCATAAAGGGCTATCATTTGTAGAAAAGAGACACCTCGAAAAGGCTTACACAGGTCGTATGCTTGCGCAGTTCGATGACATTTGCCCGAGTCGTTTCAGGAACATTGTGAAAAGTAGGCAGAAGCAATCTTCCTTGGATAGTTATTTTAAAGAGGCCTTAAACTACGAAAAAACAAAGTTGAAAGTGGTGAAGAAATTGAAATTTTGTATACGTAAAGTATAAAAAAGTAAAAAAAAATGTAAAAATCAAAAAAAGGAAAAAAAAAGAAATTTAATTTTAAGTTTTTTGTAAAGTAGGTGTTACGGTTTTGTGCCATTTGTTAATGTGTTTCGTAAAGTTTAGTCTGTTTCCTGGCATTTTTTAATGTTTTTCGTAAAGTTAAGTGTACGTACTAACAAGTTTTCTGCCGTTTGTCCTCCTCCTCTGTCGCCACTTTCGAAGATAGCCTCACTCGAAAGGTAAGGTTCCACATTTTACTACATACGTGTGTATGTACGTACAGTATTTCTTGTATACCATGTACACTAATACACTTTATTTACAGGTACTATGTAGTACATATTAGTAGTGCATATTAAGTTAGGTATTGAATGGTCCAAATATTCTGGCATGTCCAATTTTGCAGTTCTCTGGTATTTTAGCAATAATTTATCTTAGAAATAGCGCTAAAGGAACGTATTTCACTGAGCGACACGGCTGAGCCCAGAAATAGATTTTTCCTAAGTCAAAATCCCTTTATTGGTCAATTTAGCTGTATTATAAAATTTACTGGGGTGTTTTTGTAGGGCTTGGAACAAATTAGGCAATTTACATGTAAAATGCGGTTCGAGATATGAAAAGCTCAGGTTATGAAGGCCGCTTCAGAATGGATTAATTTCGTATATCGAGGTACCAAAGTATATAACTTTTATTGGAGATATCAACTGCATACTTCACAACTCCGAGAACTTAAATCTGTGGCGTTGTGATTCATGCACGAAACTCAACATGACCAAACAGGGTCAAATCCATACTGGTAATCATTTAGACTGTTAGCTAGTGTGACGTCATTCCCTTTCGTGAGCTAGCCAGTCTCTGGTGTGCAGTGGGTGGGGCTTAGTTACAAAGCTAGGTTGACCCTGCTATAGTAAAAATATTCAGTGAAGCACTCTCCCCCAAGAAGTAAAATAATAGGCTAGTGTTCATATCGATAATGTATGTAGCTGTAAATAGAGGTCTTGAAGTTTATTTCCTAAGTGAATATCAAAATTACTGACAATGTAAATTATATTCTTCACCTACATATAGCCACTTTGTTTTGCAGGTTAAAAACTAGTGATGACTCTGGTGAGGAAGATACTGTTAACAAGGAGACCAAAGAAATAGAAAAGCCACTGGTAAGTTTCACATCTTGAGTTATTGAGATATTCCCTTTTTGTAATTACCCCAGTTAGCTAAGTTGTAGGTCCTTAAGATTACAGTACAGTAATCTCTCCTCTGTACAGTCTTAGGCTTTCAAATCTATGGCACAAATTGCCTCTTGCATTTTGGAATTGATCACCCATGAACATTTGATTAATCATACGTGAATTGGAAGTGTTCAAAGCATTTTTCCTTAAGTGTAGTACACACTGTTGGATGTAATATACTTATAATATACTTACAGCAAATACCATATGGTAAAATATTATGTAAATAAGTACGTACAAGTTGGTAAATAAGAACAAAAGAAAATAAATTAAAATGAAAGTTTAATAAAGCACAGGCAAAAAAAAAAAAGATACAGGTAATTTGATAGACTTGAACAAGAAAGTTTATCACTGACGGTTTCAAAGTGAAGAGCTAGAATTTGCAGCTAAACACATTTACCGTACATGCCTTGAGGTGAAGGGATGTCAGGATTCCCATCTTCTTCATTTTGGAACATTTTTATATATATTACAATTATTCTAATTTTTATTTTTACTATGTTTTCTCAACTCAAAAGATAAATGCAGTCATTAACTTAGGTTATGTAAGTACATGCACGCTCATTTGCTGGCATTGGTGAAATTGCTACAGCTTGTTTTCCTTCATGTTGTTATGTTTATGATTTTTTTCTTTATATTTCATGCTATTCTCATTTATTTTTTAAGCTATTGCCATTTATATTTTTACTGTATTTTCTCACTTTTTATTTTTACAAACCAAAAGATAAACTCAGTTGTGTGTGTGTGTGTGTGTAGGGTACAATTGTACACTTACATCATTTTTGCTGCAGTTTGTTTTGGTTCTTTTTGATAAGCGTATGATTTTCATCACATATTTAAATTTTTACGCCCAAGTATGAATACAGGCAGGCTCTGACTTACGACGGGTTTGGCTTACGACGTTCCGAGGTTACAACGCTTTTCAATTATATTTATCAGACATTATTTCCAGGTTTATGACGCATGTTCCAAGGTTACAGCGCTTACAACACTGATCTGACAAGAAAATGCAAAATAATCAATGTTTGAAGGTTTTTTAATGAAAAATGCAATAAGAATGCAGTTTACATAGTTTGTAATGCACCCAAAGCATTAAAAGTAAGGTCTTCTTAGGATTTTTGACGATGTTCCGGCTTACAAGGCGTCTCAAGAATGGAACCCCCGTCATAACCCGAGGACTGCCTGTTATGATTTCTGTGATGTCTTATTGTTGATTTTGAGTAACTTTAAGCCAATAACTTCCAGGATCAGTATTTTGTTATTCAGATGAGATTTAAGTTTATCATTTTTTGCAAGTGATTAACTACTTTATTTCTACTTAGTAAGCAGGAAGTCTGTTAGTGATATAGAAGCAGTCATTGTCCATTTAGCCTAGCATAGCTGGTCTATACTAGACTGTTTTCCTGAGTAGCAATAGTATATTAGGCAGACTAGTGTGAAGAGCAACAGTTAGTTAAACATCACCTGGAAAAGGGATGTTTTTTCAATTAGTAGCTACATACAATGACACGTAAACATTGCATCCAGTTCTGCCAAGTAACATATTAATAACTTTACGTTCGTTACCACCTTTTCACAGTAGAATACGATCTTTGCCAAATAGCGAATATGTAATAGCAACTATGCATTCATTACCATCTTTACCTTTTACTGAATAGTAGTGTAATAAAACGTATGCATGTACAGTGGTCCCCCTGTATTCGCGGGGGATGCATACCAGACCCCCGTGAATAGTTAGAACCCACGAATAGTTGGAATCCCTATAAAAACACTAAAACAGCCTAGTATTTGGTTAGTTAAAAGTCAAGAAAAACCCACTAAAAATTGTTATACCTGGTTTTTTTAAATAGTTTTATCACAAAAAGTGCATTTTATGATGAAATTGATAAAAAAACCCAGGAATTTGTGGATATTTCTCATAGAAAAATACTGCGAATGTGCAAATTTTCTGTGAATAATGCGGGGAAACATTCCCGAGAGAAATCGGTGAATGTGTGAGCCCGCGAATCCGGAGAACGCGAATACGGGGGGTGAAACAAAAAAAACTAAAAATATTTAAAACTGAGTACTACAGTGTTCCCCCTGTATTCGCAGGGGATTGGTATCATACACCCACGCAAATTGCTCGAACCTGCAAATAGTAAGAACTACCCTCTAAAACTGCTTGGATCTGCCTATCTTGAAAGTTCAAATATCAAATGTATACTTAAAGTATCATCCTACATCAAATATACCATTGAATTGATATTATTAATATAATTTCAAAGTCATCTGAAACATTTTACCATTAGAGAGAGAGAGAGAGAGAGAGTGAGAGAGAGTGAGGAGAGAGAGAGAGAGAGAGAGAGAGAGAGAGAGAAGAGAGAGAGAGAGAGAGAGAGAGAGAGTAGCTCCTTATGATATCAAAAGATTGAAATGAACCATAAATATATATATCTTTTCCAGAGAAGAGAGAAAGAGGGCTGAACAAGTATCTATTTGTCTGTCTATGAATTCTTTTGCTGAAAGAGAGAGATAAAAGAAGGAATAAATAGAAACACCAAATGTATACCTTATGTAACATGCATCAAATTTACCTTAAATTACCATTATAATACTGCAATAATCTTAGAGATTGTATTGTATTAATATAATTTGAATTGTATTTGTATTAATATAATTTGAGAGAGAGAGAGAGAGAGAGAGTTATCCTTATAGTATTTAAAAGAGTGAAATGGAAAGATTATTGTATTTATAATATACTCAAATATGAATTTTATAATTACAGTTATAGTATTATTATTATATATATAGTATTATTGGAAAATATAAAAAACTTATTAAATACGTGTACCATAAAAGTTCCTCATTGGACGAGTGGTTTTCGCGCTCGCCTACCAATCCGGTGGTCCAAAGTTCGATTCTCGGCTCTGCCAACGTGGAATCAGAGGAATGTATTTCTGGTGATAGAAATTCATTTCTCGATATAATGTGGTTCGGATCCCACAATAAACTGTAGGTCCTGTTGCTAGGTAACCAATTGGTTCCTAGCCACGTAAAAATATCTAATCCTTTGGGAGAGCTGTTAATCAGCTCAGTGGTCTGGTTAAACTTTGTACCATAAAAGTGATCTCATCCCAGTAAAAGAGAGAGAAATTGTATAAAAACCATTAAATTTGGTGACCATTATATGGCATTGTTCTCCTCCCCTGTCCTAATATTTGACATTTTTGACAGCTTCCAGAGCTCGAGCTTCTTTGGAGTTGAGAGAAGGAAATGGATACAGAGAAAGACGAAGGGAAGAATTTTAATTTGAAATTAGTTATGTTATCGTTATTATTATTATTTTTTTCTTGGTCTATCACAGTCCTTTTCTTACTATGTGCGCCGTTTCTAGGATCACACTTCTGCATGAGTCCTGGAGCTACTTCAGCCTCTAGTTTTTCTAGATTCCTTTTCAGGGATCTTGGGATCATGCCTAGTGTTCCTATGATTATGGGTACAATTTCCACTGGCATATCCCATATCCTTCTTATTTCCATTTTCAGGTCTTGATACTTATCCATTTTTTCCTTTTGGTTCTCTTCAACTCTGTTGTCCCATGGTATTGCGACATCAATGAGTGATACTTTCTTCTTGATTTTGTCAATCAATGTCACGTCTGGTCTGTTTGCATGTATCACCCTATCTGTTCTGATACCCTAGTCCCAGAGGATCTTTGCCTGATCATTTTCTATCACTCCTTCAGGTTGGTGCTCGTACCACTTATTACTGCAAGGTAGCTGATGTTTCTTGCACAGGCTCCAGTGGAGGGCTTTTGCCACTGAATCATGCCTCTTTTTGTACTGGTTCTGGGCAAGTGCCGGGCATTCGCTTGCTATGTGGTTTATGGTTTCATTTTTCGTATTGCATTTCCTACATATGGGAGAGATGTTATTTCAGTCTATCGTTCTTTGAACCTATCTGGTTCTTAGGGCCTGATCTTGTGCTGCTGTTATCGTTCCTTCAGTTTCCTTCTTTAGCTCTCCCCTCTGTAGCCATTGCCATGTGTCATCGCTGGCTAGTTCTTTAGTCTGTCTCATGTATTGTCCGTGCATTGGTTTGTTGTGCCAGTTCTCTGTTTTGTCTGTCATTCTCCTGTCTCTGTATATTTCTGGGTCTTTGTCTACTTTTATTAGTCCTGGTATCATGTCGAAGGCTTTCTTATAGTCTATCCATGCCATGCTTAGGTTGGTTTTCCTTCTCCTACTGTTCTTCATTACCATTTTGTCTATCAGGAGCTGGTCTTTTGTGCCCCTACACTTCCTTCTGCAGCCTTTCTGTTGGTGGGGGGTGTGTTTGTCTCCTCTAGTAATGTATAGCCTTTCACTAATGATACCTGTTAGTAACTTCCACATTATTGGTAGGCAGGTGATAGGCCTTTAGTTACTGGCTATATTTCCCTTACTCTTGTACTAAGGATGTTCTTCCTGTAGTCATCCATTTGGGTGCATGGTGATTTGAGATACAATGCTGGAGTTGTTCTGCTATTCGTGGGTGTAGGGCCTTGAAGTTTTTGAGCCAGTATCCATGGAATTATTATTATTATTATTATTTTATTTATTATTTATTTTATTACTTATTATTACTTATTATTACTTATTGTATTTATTTTTATTACACGTTTATTTATTTATCTATTATTATTATTATTATTATTATTATTATTATTATTATTATTATTATATTATATTACAATTGAAAAATAAACAGTAAAAACATATTACATACTAGTAACATAAAAATGCTTTTATCTCTGAGAGAGAGAGAGAGAGAGAGAGAGAGAGAGAGAGAGAGAGAGAGAGAGAGAGAGAGAGAGAGAGAGAGAGAGGAGAGGCGCGAGAGAGAGAGAGAGAGAGAGAAGAGAGAGAGAGAGAGAAATTACATGAACACTTAATGGCAACAACAAAACAGCTCCTCCCCCTCCTGTCACATTACTTGATATATTTGTCAGTTTTAATACCTTGTGTTAGAGAAAGAAGAGCAGGATTTCCTTTATTCTTACATAATTATTTTAATTTATAAGCTAAAATCCTATTAATTTGCTACAGTATTTTCTTTAATGAATTGATGATATTGCTGTTTACATTAACATCAATATTTGAAATAGTAAATCTTTTATTTATCATGCAAAAGACATACATCTCTGTCAGAGAGAGAGAGAGAGAATTATTTTAATTAAGTGATATTTAATTTTATTAAATATTACTTAATACAGTACGTATTAATCATTATTAATATTTGAAAATTAGTCAATCATTTTTTTATCGTAAAAATGTATTTTGTCATGAAAATAATGTCCAAATACACTAATTAGTGATGATTTTCATCGGAAAACCCGCGAATAGGCAAATCCCCCGCAAATAATGTGTAAATATGGTCCAGAGAGAAATCCGCGAATACGGGGGCGCCCACTGTATTTTAGTTTCATCACAAAAAGTGCATTTTGTCATGAAAATTTCTCTAAAAAATACTGCAAACAGGCAAATTTTCTGTGAATAATGGGTACATATGGTGCGTAGGAAAATCCATGAAATAGGCAGGTCCACGAATCATGAGTCCACGAATAGAGTATTATGTAATAGTAACTTTGCATTCACTACCATATTCACCGGGTAGCGTAATGCCTGAGTCACACAGTGGCGATTAAAGACCACGATTGTCATAACATCAAAAAATGTGCACATTATGACACCACTACGGTGCAATTACAAGCAAGATGCCATCAATTGGCATGATACGTAACTGAGCTGGCGAATTTGACGATGTCCACCAAGTGGTGGCGGATGTGAAATGCTGCTTAGCACCTACGCAGTTGAGTAATGACAACGGTCAAAAGTCGCCATGTCATGCCAGAAGACATTACAGTAGACCCCAGTATTCTCAGGGGATGGGTACCTGACCCCCGTGAGTAACTAAAATCCAAGAATACTTAAAACCTTCAAAAAATGCTTAGAACTGCCTTTTTTTATAGTTAAAAACCCCAAAAATCCTCGAAAAATGCTTATACCTGAGGATTTTAATACAGGATGTCCCCAGTTATCAGCCGGGATTCTGATCTCAGCAGGGTGCTGATAAGCAAAAACCACTATTAACCAAAACTTGGTGGTTTATGGCGCTTATGGCACGATATCCAGTTAATGGTGCGGTTAACTGGTTAATGACACTGATAACCAGCTAATAGCATCTCCTTTTAGGCATGTTACGGCACCATAACTCTTATTATTGGCACCTTATGGCAGCGATAACCGAAACTGCTTGTTATGGCACAATAAATCAGCGATTTTAAGCCAGATTGCTATTAATTGACTCTCCAATACTGGGGGACTGCCTGTAGTTTTGTAACAAAAAATGCATTTGTGTCATGAAAATATGAAAATACAGTAATTTGTGAATTATTTCTCAGTGAAAAATATGGTAAATAGGCAAATTTTCATGAGTAATGGGTATATGTACAATGGAGAATCTAAACAGTATGTACTAAAGTTTGTGGAGACTTCAAATTAGAATGATTTTACACTTCATTTAGTACATATAGTAAATAATTATCTTAATGTAATGGTAAATTTATTACACTACTTTAGCACTGTGACCTACTTCTGATTTCATCATCAGCATCATCACTAATTTTTCCAATTTATTTTATTTTCAGCCACCAGTAGAAGTAAAGCCAGGCGAACACAGACTACAGTACACATATTCCATTTGGTTTAGCAGACGAGCACCTGGTAAACAAGCTACAACACAAAGTTACGACCAGAATCTAAAATTGTTAGGCAGGTGAGATTGGGAATCTGATGTCTCGCTATACTGTAGATATGATATGGTTGTTTTTATATACTATGCAACTTGCCAAGTAATTACATAGCTATAGTTTCACTATCCGTCGGCAGCTAGAATTTTGAAAATTTGCAGTAGTGCTATACTATTTTGTTTGGCTGGGCAACCACCCCGCCCACTACTGGGGTAGAGAGGAACCAACCAAGCAAAGCGAATCAGTTGTTCCTGCTGACTGATGACCATAACAGTGGTTGGTAGCAGCAGCATTTTGCATCTGTTAGAATCTACTCATTCAATGTCTCAGGCATTTACTGAAGTACTTTTACCTTTGGTAACCATTTTGGCATTGATTAGTTATTATCAGGAATCCATTACGTATTATGATTTTGACTTGGTTTTGTCTCAATTTAGACTTTGAAGAATCGTATGAATAAGCTTGAAAGAGAAAAAGAGGAAAGTAGCTTATAGGGCTAGCCGTAGGAAGTCCTTAGCTAGTCGGGTATATGTTGTCTATTTCTCATTCTCCTTGTGTACACCTGTTCCCTTGTCTCAAGTTGTACAACCTGATCCTAACCCTGGCTCTCTTGCACCCAAACCTGATCCCGTTTCCAGCCTCGAATTGCTAGTAGATAAATTTTCTATGATGGTGCAGGCCATGGAACAATTGGGAGCTTCAGTCAAAGTTCTCATGGACAATGTAGGTAAAGGTAATGGAGGGGCAAGTGCTAGTGCAGTGGTGGAGGTGGCTGCTTGTGCCCCACTGATTCTGCTAGGCAAAGGTCCCTGGCATACTCCCCTAAACTTTGGAGGACTCATACTGGTAGCCCAAGGAAGGTCAGTGGACTCTGCCCATAGGTAGTCACCTCCTCGGTCGATCCTGTTGTTGTATTCCAGGTCTTGACAGAGCACTGCTTGAAAGGCATCTCTAAGGAAGTGTCTTGTCGTTCCTTGAGCATGTCTAGCTCGGAGGAATCGATGCCCAGGTGCCAATGGCGCTTTGCAGATGAATCTCGTCCTTTGAAACGACGAGCGAGGATGGATTCGCACTTTCCTGTTCCTCTTTTAGTTTCTGGGACAGTCCCGAGAGATTCTCCCAGGACGTTCATTATGTGGAAGGACAGTCTGCACCAGAAAAGCCGCCTTCATCCAGGAGACATTCTTCCTCCTGTAGAAAATCTTCTTTAAAGCAATCTAGTGTCACACCAGTGGGTGTTCCTACACCAAGGACAGCCTCTGAGTGTCCGTTGGTGCTGGGTACTCCTCCTGCTCCTTGCTCGTCAGCCGTACATTCGGTTTCCGAGTCCTTAGAGGCTCTTGTAATGTGTTTGTGTGTACATCATGCACATGAGTGTCTGTCAGTACCTGTGCATTTGTTGGCTTCTAGTCTCTGGAGACCTCAAGGCATCAAACGGCACCAGAGTGCCCAACGGTGCATATGCTTGCTCGAGATCAAGTGTTTCATGCACACCCATTGGCAACAGAGTGCCCATCGGCTCCAGAGCACGCTCTTCCTCCAGAGCTCCTTTTGATGCCTGAGTGCCCATCGGTGCCACAGCTCCCATCTGCACATCATTTCTCTTCAGATAGTCTTTCCTTTGCACATCAGTTGCCTGTACGTACTTGCAACTCCTGCAGTGCCTCCACAACCTTCAGGACTTCAAACTTCCTCATCCGTTGACCCTTCAATGGTGGGCATCCAGCAGAAGGTTGAAATAGTATTTTGGGTTTGTTTTAAAAAACCCCAGCGCCTGCTCGGCCTGTCTTCTGTCTCTTCAGAGGGAGAAGCAGAAGAAGTAGAAAAAGAAACTCCTCCTACAGTGTATTCTTCTTTACTTTGCTATTTGTTAGCAAATTTCTCTAGTTTCTTTTTGCCAGCCGCTCCAACTTCCCCAGCTTTTACCTGCCAAATGGATAATCAGGTAGAGGGGGACTAAACTTCTGTTGTTGGTACTTTCCTTGTCAGCCAAGAAGGCCTCGAAAGAGATGGACGTGTGGCTTTCAGAGAAGAGAGAGCAAGGGAAAGTCAACTTTCGTTTCTCTCCTTCAAAACTGTCTACTAGGAGGCATTGTTCGTATGCGACGGGGAAGCTCATGCCCTGGGAGTTTCTGCCTCCTCCCAGGGGGATACTTCTCTGGTCTTAGTGACTCCTCCAGAAGTCTGCTTTCAACTCAGTCAAAGTTATGTTTTCGACTTCAGAGCTGGATCATCTTCTGAAAAACACTGTATATTTGAGGTAATGAGCTTCCTTGACTGGTCTGTAGGAGTGTCAGCTCATAAAATTAAGGAGTGTACCTCCAATTTGGATGATGCTGTATCTGACTTGTTAGTTATTTCTTGCCTTGATAAAGGCATTACAGATGGTTCTCTAGAATTAGGCTCCCTATTCACCTTAGGCATCCTCAGGAAGAAGGAGCTTTGGTGCTCCTTTACAACCAAAGGAGTGACCCGCTCTCAGAAATCTGCTCTTCTTTTCTTGCCACTTGATAATAAACACCGGTTTCCTCAGACCACAGTTCTTCAGATTTCTTCTGACCTTCGGAAGAAATCCACTCAAGATCTTTTTGGCGCTGAATGGCCTTCTTGGCCCCAGTGCCTGGGTTGTAGCCCTAAATATCATACATCCATCAAGATCTTCTGGCTCAGTCAGTGAAGCTTCTTAGGGAAACGACTGCCTCCAATGCTCGTGCTTCATCATCTTCCACTCTGTATCAGTCCTTTCGTGGCAGATCTAAGCCAAGAAGTTCCCCCAGAGCTTTAGGAAATGTCCGCTTTACTCCCCGAGCAATCAGGAAGTCATCATCATCATAAGTTGCAATTAAAAACTGAGAAGTAATTCCTTCCTACTCCAGTAAGAGCAAGGCTCCTTCATTTTTGGCGGAGTTTGGAAGTGAGAGGGGCAGAACCATGGGTTGTGAAGGTTCTCAAAGAAGGGTACACCATCCCTTTCATTTGAAACACTCTTAGCCAGTTCTGCCAACTCGGAGAAATTCTCAGCTCATGCCTGAGAAGTAACATCTCTATTAGAAAAGAGGGCTAGAGAAGTATGTAGTAGAGGACCCCTACTCCAGGGAGTTTTACAACCAACTGTTCGTTGTCCCCAAAGCCTTGGGGGGCTCGAGACCAGTTTTGGACATGAGCACCTTGAACTTATTTCTGTCGAAGACCAAGTTCAAAATGGAAATGAATCACTCAGTATTGTCTTAAATCCATCAAGGAGACTGAATGATCTCAATCAATATGGATGACGCATACTTCTATATTCTCATTCACAAAGACTTGAGAAAATTCCTGAGATTCGTTTTCCAGAAGAAAATTTACCAATTCACAGTTCTGTGCTTCAGTCTGTCCACAGCTCCCCAGGTGTTTACCCATGTTTTGGATCCTGTTGCAAAGTGGCTACACCTAGTAGGCACATGAAGATTTCTTTCTACCTCGACAACTGGGTTGTTCGCTCTCGGACGAAGTTGAAATGTATGAAGGACCTGCATGAAACCCTTGCTTTAGCCCAAGATCTGGGCCTTCTAATAAATTTAAGAAAATCTCAATGAGTTCCTTGTCAAGAGACAGCGTATTTGGGGATGAGGATCAACTCTAGCTTTTGGGGTTTTTCCCTCCCCCAAAGGATTGACTCATACCTTCAGAAGATAGAAATTTCTCTCTTCAGTCTTGCTTGGTGATGGATTGGATGAACTTTCTCGGGACTCTCATCCATAGAACAATTTGTAACTCTGGGCTTGTTGAACATGCAAAATCTGCCATTTTTCCTCAGAATCAACTTAAATCGGAAGAAGCACGCAGATTTGTTTGTGTTCCCAGTAACATAAAAGATAAAGGAGGACCTTGCATGGTGGAATTCAAGAGTAAGACTTTTGGAAGGGAAATGTCTTTCCTCTGAGCCCTGACATAGTATTTTATTCAGACGCCTTATACCTAGGTTGGGGAGCTCTCCTGGGAGACAGGGAAGTCTCAGGAGTTTGGAACAAAAGAACTGGCACATAAATATAAATGGATTGTAAGCCATCCATTGGGGACTAAAAGCCTTCTCAACAGAGATCCGCAACTAAGTAATAACAGTCCACTCGGACAACATAACAGCTCTGTCCTATACATAAGCAAACAGGGGGAACACACACTTTTCACTCTGTGCAAGGCAGCAAGAATCCTGCTCATATGGGTGCATCAGAATCAAACAAAGTTTAGCGAGGTTCATCCAAGTCAGACTCAATGTGTTGGCGGATGAACTGAGCCGCTACAAGCAAGTTCTCCCCACAGAGTGGATGTTAGATCCTTTAGTGTGCCTTAACCTATAGAAACTGGGGCAAACTGGTTCTGGACCTTTTTGCAACATCCAAGAATCATCGCCTCCATCTAGACTGCTCACCACCCCTGGATCCTCTCGCATGGGCAACAGATGCGATGTTGATAAACTAGTCAGACACAGACTTGTATGCCTTTCCTTTGTTCAAGATGGTGAGAGAGAGAAAGAGAGCATCAACAAGTTCAGATATCAACAAAACCTCATGGTAACACCGATTGCTCCTTACTGGCCAATTCAGGAATGGTTTCTGGATCTCCTTGAATTACTCATAGACTTCACGAGACTTACCACAGAAAACCGGTCTGCTCAGACAACCCCACTTCAGCTGGTATCACCAAGAACTCTCCACTCTCACTCATTCAGACTTTCAGGAGACTCCTGCGAGTATAAGTCTTTTCAAACCCAGCTGCAAAAGCTATTGCACAATGCAGAAGACAGGTTTTTCCTTGGACCACTTCTCAGTCTATATATCGCTGGTATGAATCACAGCATCCGGGCTTGTTGGTGGTAGGCTAAGCCTAGTCCGGTTCCGATAATCAACAAATGCATGAATAGATTCACATTATAATATTAACTGACAATAAAGGTAATAAAACCATTCTCACCTTATGAATTATTGGCATATCTTCATAATATATAGCCTATTCATGGAATAATTCCACGTCATTGACATCAACTTGTAGTTGAGCGGCCAGCAGAAATGTAAATATTGAGTTACACTTCACAGCACCTTTGTCATTCTTAACCTTTTAGAAATGTTAATAGTAGTAGTGTAATTACAGTAGTAATGACATTTAGGAAAACATAAATTTTTCAATTCTAACTTCATTATTGTTTTGGTATAACGTAATCAACTTCTCTGAACACTGCAGTCATACAAACGATAATTGTCATAGATCATCGTATGTTGTTTGCAATCGGCGACGAAGCGTAAACGTAATAAAACCATTTTTACCTTATATATTATTGTCATATATTCATATAAAACGCAAATCTTATATATTATTGGCATATCTTCATAATAAAAAGCCTCTTCAAGGAATAATTCCTTGGGGAATCCATTTTTCAAAAGACAAAAATACACTCTACATGATTACAGTATACAATGAACAATGATTACTTTATTTTGATGTGATTACATTAATATTACAGTATGTACTCTAAGCAGTACAGTAACTAGTTTTTTATCATAAATGTATATTCATTCACGAAAAAAATACATATGACCGTTCTACAAACAAAGTACCGATTTATTTTTACGTAAGTATCCTCTAAACTCTGTCATAAATCACTTTACTTACTTTTTTTTGTGAAGCCCAAATGCTACGTATATTCCAGAAAATTAACGAAATCACGAATTTTATCATAGAGCAAGATTCACTAATTACTGTTTTCTTCTTCTTTTCATGACTAAATGCATTTTTAGGATAAACTCATTTACAAATTTTCCAATACTATGATGTAAATAGCAAAATCTCTCTCTCTCTCTCTCTCTCTCTCTCTCTCTCTCTCTCTCTCTCTCTCTCTCTCTCTCATCACTTACAGAAAAAAAACTATAAATACTGATCTATTATATCGTCCCCGAAAGAATAAAAATGTGTTGCCATATTTTTATTCTTTCTGTGATTTACGAAACTGTGCTTCAATACAACTTTTAAAGTTGACTCAATGATTATCACATATTATAACAGTATACAAGAGAAATATTTATCACTATCCATGTTTTATTTGTTATCATCATAAAATATTTTAAAATACAAAAAATTTCATTGTTATTCTCGAGCTAAGATAGTCAACAGTACTCTCGTCCCAAGCTGTTTTCTCAAGCTATTCAAGTTACTCTAGCCCTAAGTTGCTCTCTCAAGCTATTCAAGTTACTCTCGTCACAAGCTGCTCTCTCTCCTCTCTCTCTCGCTCTCTCTCCCTCTCTCTCTCTTCTCTCTCTCTCTCTCTCTCTCTCCTCTCTCTCTCTCAATGAAATATTGAATTACTGTATCATAAAAAATATCATAAACTATTTATGTACAAAGTTAATAATAATAATAATTCCATTAATAAATTAGTTTCTTTTAGGAACTAAATTGTTTTCCAAAATGATTCTTTCGGTAATAAACGTCCATCAACTGATTCTAAACGTAAACAAAAGACAAAACTAGATTTTTATTGCTGTATTTTGCTGTTTACACATTAATATTATAGTTGGGTGCTGTAATCATTACAGTAAATCATGTTTTTTTTATCATAAATATGTTCATTCACGAAATAGATATACTATGTACGTACTTTTAGTTTGGTGCAGCAGCCAAATCATGAAAATAACAAGGAATTGTTAGGTAATTATACTTTTGTTTGCTGATCTGATGAAGGGGAAATTGAAGATAGGAAAGAATAACTTTGAAACTGTCTTGAATTTAGTTTAAGGTGATAGTTGAAGAAATATTTGGTGCTTGAACTAAAGTAGGCAGTTATAAACACTGAAATAGTGGTCTTGGGTGGGTTCAATTATTTAAAGTAGGCGGTTTAAAGCAATTTTCAGGGGGGTTACCATGGATAAACACAGGGTTATTTACTTATCACGGGGGGTTCTGGGCCCTATCCCCCGTGATTAACGAGGCCCTACTGTAATTCTGATCACCTGTGGTGTTCAGTTGAATAAACCCTTCATGAACTCTTTCCAAAAATGCCTTGGCATTTTTTCTGTGGAACCTCTAAGTGGACGCTCACTTGCAAATGAATGAATCAGACCCTAATGAAGTGAGAGCTGTTGCTACTTCACTCTTTTAAACTTAACCTCTCGCTGACATCAATAGTTCAAGCTACATATTGGAAATACAAGTCAGTGTTTGCTTCCCATTACTTGCGCGATATAGAGACAATTTACAAGACTAGCAGTACAGTACGTACGTTAGGTCTGTTTTTAGCAGCTGGCACAGTGTTGTGTAGTGTTTGCTTCCCATTATACATGAGCGATATTGAGACCATTTACGAAAATTGCGGTACTTTAGGTCCGTTTTTAGCGGCTGGCACAGTACGGTGTTTGGTGAGAGTGTATAGAAAGTCTTTTCTTCCTACCCTTTGCTCTATCCTTTGTTCTCTTCACCTTGATGAAGGTTGTTAAGTCATAGGGAAGCATGGGGGTACTAGTAACTTGGAGGACCCACCAGTCCTTTTAATGGTTGGGTGTTAGGTTTTTAATATTAGGTGTTGGCGACTACATTTACCCTAATATTTTTGTGTGCTTTGTTACTGAGCGCTGGGCAGGGCCATAGTATTGTGTATACTTGCTAGCTGCAGACTTTTCCTTAGCGGCAGTGGATCCCACTTTAGTAGGAGACAATCTCTGGCTATACTGCCATGTCTCTACGAGTTAAGATGAATGCCATCCAGAGGCAGTAATTACTATCTGTAGCAGCTCTCTTAACTAGTAAGGAACCAACAAGCATTTTATTTTATGTGGGATTCAGCTATGCAATTACTTGGTAAGTTGCATACATAAAAATGATATTCTTATGATAAAATGAGATTTTATGTATACTTACCAAGTAGTAATTGTAATTACATAATCAAAGCCCTCCCTCCTCCCCTAACAGGGAAGTAAAGGACACAAACAATCATAAAAATATCATATTTATGGTTTATAAAAGGGTCGTTATAGTGTGTGTCCAGAAGTAATAGGATTTATACTGCTGTACGGTTGATATGTAGAATCACCTGAGCTTATGCCTGTGGTATTTCTGTACTGTCGCATTTTGAATATATTGTATGGCACTAGTATCAAATTGTTCCCAGCATTACATACTGTAGGCAGCCCCAGAGGTTGTGTGCAACATCCCTTTTGTCCTCATTGCCTCTCTTGCCATACTAATTTAGTTTCATGTCATTTTTTCTTACCTAACTGCTTACCCTCTGAAATATAGTAGTCTTGTCTTAGCTTTACTCCTGACAAAAGCTAAGTTTTAGGGCCAGTGTTTAATAATTGCAGTCCTCATCCTTCTGTTATCGTACTTTTCCATTATACAGCACATTTAAAAAGTTGAGGAATGTTAAGACTGTACGTAGGGTGAAGTAAGGTTTCAGCACCTTTGACCCACAGCTTGATCCCTAGTCCAGGTACACATCCATTTATATTTTTGTTCTAAGAGCTTTTATCCCCATGTTACCTTTGCACCTTTGTATTAATTTGTATATTCTAATAAATGATGTTTTTGATAATTTTACTATTTTTAATGAGTCCTGCAACTTCTGTTTTACATCATTTTTTTCTGAAGTCATGATTCTCATATCAATAAAATTCCAAAGTTTAGTAATGTACCATTGCCATTCTTGTATTGCATTGGTTTTGTACATGTTTTTTTTAGGTTTGCATCTGTGGAGCAGTTTTGGGGCTATTACAGTAGACTGTTGCGGCCTTCAGATCTCACGTCACATTCTGATATTCACATATTCAAAGATGGAATTAAACCTATGTGGGAGGTGAGTGAAGTAAACTCTGTTTCTAGGATATTTCAGCAAAGATATTATTGACAGTTTCCATTCACAGTAAAGAATTTGTGAGAGGAGCAAACCTGGCTCAGAATTTTTTTTTTTTTAGTCTGATAGTATAAATGAGAAAATAATTTGAAGCCCTTTGTTGGAGTGCATAATTGCCAATATGTATGCAGTAACCTGTTATATATGGTTAGGTTGGATGTTGATGCATTAAGGCTAATGTTGATAGTGCTGAATGCTAATACGTATGGTCTTAGTGTATGTTTATTATGATAAATATTTGGGATAAAAGTGAGGGTTAGAATACGTACCCCGTAGGGGGTTATTGCTGTCAGTGCACCTTAGTGCTGTCAGTGCACATCACGTGGTGCACTGTAAGCATTACTTAAGGTTCTTTGCAGCATCTTTTTGTCCCTAGCTACAACCCTTCATTCCTTTTCCTATACCTGTTTTCATATTCTCCGACTCCCATCTTACTTTCCATCCCCTCCGAATGATTGTTTCATAGTGTTAACTGTTAGTTTTTCCTCCTGTTACACCTTGATAACCTTTTTACCCTTGGTTTCTATTTCAGCCCTTTGGCCCAAATTTTATATTCTATTCTTTTCTTTGAATATGCAGGGCTATGATGGGGTTTAATTTTATTTCCATAGGCTGTGGTCTACTATATGCATACAAATGTTACCACCAGGAAAGTGTGCAAGAAAATAGTATGTGATGATGATGATGATGATTATTATTATTTTAGTAAAAATAGTTGAACTTTTGTAATAAGAGTGTTTTTATATAAATTTTCTTAATGCTTCAGGAACATATCCAAACTAAAATTTTATATGAGCACTCCCAGTTCATATCATATGTATATTTTTTTTCTTAAAGGACACAGCAAATAGGAATGGTGGAAAGTGGATCGTTCGATTACGAAAAGGGTTAGCATCACGCTGCTGGGAAAACATGATATTGGCTATGGTTGGAGAGCAGTTTATGGTTGGTGACGAAATATGTGGAGCTGTGATATCAGTTCGCTTTCAGGTATGTTGTTTTTTCCAGGCTACAAAAATTATGAGGTTGCGAAAATATGTGAAATTGAAATGCATACTGGAATTTTGTTACCTACTAGACTCTTTAAGATTGGTTGATGGTTATTGTGGAAAAAAGGGAAAACTATTGTTTTGATACTTTGGTAATGGTATTGTGCTTTGTGATATACAATTGGTATTTGTTAGTACAAAGTTTTCATTTCGCAATAAAAAATTTCATTCTTGTGTTGAAAGTTTATTAAAATCTGTACGCATTCACTCATCGAAATCTGAGTGAGTGATTGATTTACTGATGACTAAAATTATTCTTAAGTATTCAGTTAGAGCATACATAAGCATCTACTGTACTTTCGGACAAAGAGAAGTAACAAAAAAATTTAGAAGAATAATAGATTATTGATAAAGAACAAGAACAAAATAAAAACGTTAAAAACAACTAACTGATTATGCAGCCACTTGCATATTCTTTTTAGAAGTCTGGTTTAAAGGACAGCTAATATTTTTTTTATGTAGAAGTAAAATATGTGTATTTCTGTTTATGATTATATTGAGTATTCATGATTTTATTGTCCAAGATAACCTTACTTTTTGCAAAGTAGAACAAATATTTTCAATAGAATCGCTTGTAGTGCCATTACAGTTCTGTACTATCAACAGAATGGTTCTGTCCCCTTTCTTTTTCTTATGGCATATTTTAGCAACCTGTATATTTTCTCTGGTGAAAGGTTTGTAAGTTCCAAATTACAGATACGTATTCTCAATAGTTATTTGTAATCATTGCTTGGCAGTTTCTATCTATAGAGACTTACTTTTGAAATATAAAACTTATTCGAATGAAGTTTCTTAACCTTTCTCATTCAAGAGCTTATTGTACTTCATTCTGGTTGGGGCTCTTGCTTGAATGTCTTTTACAGGTGTTACCCAAGGAAGGCGCTTTGTATATTGAGCCCTGGAGTTCATCTTCATTTTAAATAATGTGAAGAAGGGTGAATCAAGTTGTTTAATTGAAAAAGGATTTAGATGTGATTCTGTTATTAAAAATACCTTGTGCTGTAAATCTGAAGAACAATTAATACACAGAGTAATCCTTCATCATTTGGGCACCTTTTGTCTCCCCCTGAATTGTTTGTTTGTTTTCAGTTTTACTGGATTTACTGATCCTTGTCATACTTCTTTGTGTTTTTAGGATTTGCATCAGTTGCTCCTAATCATTGTTTGTTTGTTTTGATAGCAAAATTTATTTGGGTAGCATGTTCTTTAAGCTCCCCTTTTATCACAATGGTGTTTGTGATCAAGTTTGAATGTTGATGAACTTTCATTGGGCAAAGCAAGTAATGTCTAATGGCTGTAACATGGGAGCAATTTATAAAAAATTGCTTTATTTATCTAGCCTGATCCCAATTTAGTGCACAGTTTTTCTAGATGGTGGTGGGTTTCCAACCCATGATATCTGCAAAGTTTTCCTTTCATGTTTTAAGCCACATGATAATATGATAGTTGACCAGTATTCCATCATATTGTGACTTGCTTTAGTTTTTAAGGATCAGAAGGAAACCAGTTTCTAAATGCACTCTGGTCTTTCTGGTATTTTTGAGTTGCTAGTTATCTTTCAGAGGATCATGAAGTCAGTTGACATTGTCACCAATCTTCAATGTCATACCATATCTTAACATGAATTGAATTGCTGGCTTACTGTCTTTTAAGCAGGTCTTGAAATTATGCTGAATAATATAAGATTGCATCAAAATTAATCAGTTTCATTTTCTTTAACCCGTAAGAGCTGAGCTATAAAAACATAGGCAGTACCCCAAGCCAGGGAAACTTTGAGGTCAATTTAAGAAAAAAAACTGGTGTAGGAAAAAATTAAAAAAATTATACCTTCCTTCCATGAGAAGTTGAAAAATACTATATTTACAACCTTGTGTGGGGCCTGCTCTGACATACTATTATTAAAGATAAGAACTAAAACCAACAGCAACACCTGGGTATATTTATGAGCAAATAAATGAAAAGACGTGCCTTAAAGTCAAGATCACAAATAACTCATGAGCTGCCTACTTCATTGATCTGGGCCAGTCTAAAAGTTGCCATTAGTGAATCAGCTATAGAAGTAATGGAAACTCTCTCCCACACAATTCCATCAAATCGATGGCATGTAATATTGATGCTCACTATGAGTGAGTAAGTCCACCACCCAAACCTGTTATGTATTACTACTGATATGAGGATATCCTTCTATTATTGCTGCTCATATGAGGGTAGCCTTCCATTAAGGGTTAACTGCTCATCATAACAGCATTCTTTTTGATTGTCAACTACCAGTACAGTGGTACCTCGAGATACGAAAGCCAATACGAAAAATTTAATGGCTCTACATACGAAAAGTTTTCAAGATACGAAAGGTTTCTGAAAGTCCGAGATTTGCCCGGATAACAATTTTGAAAATCGCGCCGCGCGCCGCCATCTTAGTATACTAGTAGACTCGCCACCATCCTCCTGCTCTCCCATTGGTTCCTGATGCTAGTCGTGGCCATGAAATCCTTCTCTCCTATTGGCCAGCGTCCCTCCCATCATGCATCTACTATGTATACATGGTGGCGTGGCTTCGGGCCAACTCGTACCAGCATTGTTATAGTACGCACGCGGTATTCGTGTTCGGGATCGTCAATGTGTACGTAATATACTAATATTTAAAAAAAAAAGTGACCAAGATCTCTCACATGGGATAAGTGATCAAGGGGTCTCTCATGGGATAACTGGAAACTTTGCAAGGTTGGTAGAATCTCCACTCCCTGCTGAACAGAGGGTGTAGACCAATCATTTACAACATGCATACCAGTATGTAGTGTACGTATAATCAAGGCACTTAAGTTTATGTTGAAGGTCAGCAGCCGAACATTCAGTAGCCAAATCAGTTGCAGAGAGAACATTTGGTTGAACAGGGTTTTGATGGACACCAGGGCCAACAGAGTCATGAGGTGCAAAAAAGAAAGTTTAAATTCTGTAAAAAAAAAAAAAAAAAACCTATGTAAAGTAAAAAAAGTAGAAAAAAAAGTTAAAAATCAAAAAAAGAAGAAAAAAATGGCAGAAATTAAAGCAGCTTTTCATAAAGTGCAATCATTGTTAGAAGAACACCCCCGAAAAGGCTCACACAGGAACATTGTGAAAAAAGTACGTAGGCAGAAGCAATCTTCCTTTGGATAGTTACGTTGTAGTATGTACGTATATTTTTTTAAAGTGTACATACGTACATATTACATAAAAAAAAAAAAACCGCAGAAATTAAAGCCGCTTTTCATAAAGTGCAATCATTTGTAGAAGACACCCCCCGAAAAGGCTCACACAGGAACATTGTGAAAAAGTACGTAGGCAGAAGCAATCTTCCTTGGATAGTTACGTATGTACGTAGCCTCACTTGAAAGGTAAGCTTTCACATTTTACGTTACAGTAATAATATTTCTTGTACACTAATATACACTTTATTTACAGGTTTTGCATTTTTAGTCTTAATTTAGGTATTGAATGGTCCAAATTGTTGTAGTATTTCATTGTTTATAGGTCAATTTAGCTTTATTATGAAATTTAATGGGGTGGTTTTGGAAGGCTTGGAACAGATTAGACATTTTACATGTAAAATGTGGTCCAAGATACGAAAACCTCGTGATACAAAGGGCGCCTCGGAACGGATTAATTTTGATCTAGAGGTACTACTGTATTTGCCTGTAATTGTAAGTTTAAAGTATTTGTTACTAATGACTGTTGAATAAGTTTAATAAAAATTTTAAATTTTAAGTGCTGAGTTGCCTCCAATTTTTTAAATACCTTATATTGTCCATGACCCTTTGGTTATGAGTGATACCTTTGGCTATCTTGACTTTTAAATGTCATCTGTCCTCTAAACATGGTTATCAGCACAGAATACATACAGGCAGTCCCTGGTTATTGGCAATCTGGTTTTATGGTGTTTGTCTAGTGATGAAAATCAGCGATTTTCAGCGCCAATTTCCGCCAATTACTGCCGATAATCGGGTATTATTGGTGTTGATACATACCTAATAGAGCCATTGATCTCTGATTATCAGCGCCGATAAGTACCAAATATCGCCAATGTTTGGTTATCGGGATTTTCATTCATAGCCATGCCAATGGAACGGAAACCCCACTGGTAACTAGAGACTGCCTGTACAACAGTTACTTAACCCTTAAACGCCGAAGTGGTGTTTTAAAAATCGTCTCACGTATGCTGGCGGCGTTCGCGAGTGAGCGCCGAAGCGGAAAAAATGTTTTTTTCAAAAAATCACTGCATGCTTAGTTTTCAAGATTAAGAGTTCATTTTGGCTCCTTTTTTTGTCATTGCCTGAAGTTTAGTATGCAACCATCAGAAATGAAAAAAAATATCATTATCATATATAAATATTGGTATATATGACGGCGAGAAAAAAAATTTCATATATAATTGTATACAAATCACGCTGTGAGCAAAACGGTTAAAGCTAATGAGTTAATATTTTTTAGTTGTATTGTACACTAAATTGCAATCATTTTGGTATATAACGCATTGTAAAACGATCAAGGCAACACAGAGAAAATATTATCACAAAATGATGCATTAATTCGTAACGCGTGGACGTAAAAAAAAAAGCCACTTTCAAAAATTCACCATAAATCGAAATATTGTGCTAGAGACTTCCTGTTTGTTGCAAAATGAAGGTAATTGATTTAATATTACTAGACTGTAAGTGTTGTAGCTTACAATTGCAGTTTTCGACCATTTCGGTCGAGTTAAAGTTGACCGAAGGACAAATTTTTTCTATTTATCGTTATCGTTATTTATATGCAAATATTTCAAAACTGATAAAAGCTATAACCATAGGTTGTTTATTGTTGTATTCTACATGAAATTGCGCACATTTTCATATGTAAAACTTTATGTAACAACTAATTTAAAATGGTGCAAATATTACGACAATCGGACGAAAAAATTTATGATTTTTTCGGAAGAGTTACCGTGCGGACGTAAGGAAAAAGTTTTTTTCATAAATTCACCATAAATCGAAATATTGTGCTAGAGACTTCCAATTTGTTGCAAAATAAAGGTAAATGATTGAATATTACTAGAATGTAATAGTTTTAGCTTACAATTGCGTTTTTCGACCATTTCGGTTGAGTCAAAGTTGACCAAAGGTTGAATTTTGGCACTTATCATTATTTATATAAAAACATTTCAAAACTGATAAAAGCTACAACCATGGGCTGTTTTTTGTTGTATTGTACATGAAATTGCGCACATTTTCAAATATAGTACTCCATGTAACGGCTAATATAAAATGGTGCAAAAATTATGTCAAATTGACGAAATAATTTCCGAGATGTGTCACTGATACTTTTTAGTGGAAGAAGAAAGAAATTCGCGCTTGCACGCCTGGGTAACGATTGTAAACAAAACAATGCCTTGATCCGTGAGCTCCCAGCATTCCCCAAGGCGTATGATTCAAAAGTTTTTGCCTGGTAGGCCTATAACTATTTCCGCAAATTAAAAAAAAACACTTTTATATCGACGTACCATACGTCCAATTGGCACCCAACAGGCAATTTATATAGACGTTTAATACGTCCAATTGGCGTTAAAGGGTTAACCCTTAATGGACAGATGCCCTCATATGAGTAGCAATAACAGGTTTTGGTGGTGGACGGATTCACTTGTGGTGAGCATCAATACTATGCACTATCGATTTGGTGGAATCAGGTGGGAAAGAGGTTCCATTACTTCTATAGCCCATAAATTGACTAATGGCAACTTTTAGACTGGCTCACATCAACAAAATAGATGGCTCACAAGTTAGCTGTGATGTTGACTTAAAGACGGCATGTTGTGTTTCTCTTTCTCCCATGACGTCTTTTTATTCATTTACTCATATATCCAGGGGTTGCTGTTGGCTTTAGTTCTTATCCTTTATGATAGTATGTCCATTATAATTGTAATTTTGCAAAGAATAGTGCAAAGAAATAATAGAAAAAACATGTATAGTCCATAAAAGTTACTGCCTCTTTGAGGTTGTAAATTTACATTGATATTTTATAACAACAAATTTACCGACATTTTGTTACCGATTTTAGTTCCTATCGGTTTTGATATTGTGGGAGCAGTAATTGTTATTTTACAAAATTAAAAAAATTATTTATTAGAAAAAACATGTACATATAACTTAAGATTTATGATTGTCTTGTAAAAGATGCCCCACAAGTGGTTGTCAATAATCTTTTTCAACTTCTTTTGGAAGGTAGGGAGAATATTTAAAACTATTTTTTTACACCATGTGCATTTGCATATCTTCCTTTTTCCATTGATTTGTTTTTTCCTAAACTGGCTGACCTAAGTTCCCCCGGCCTGGGGTGTTGCATATATCTTTTTTAGACCAGCTCTAAGGGTTAAGGGATGCACTGCCAAAATTCTCCATTAGTATAAGGGGGCTTGGACCTTGTGGTCAAGGGGATATGCTTCAAGTTTTCATGTGTTATTTTTTAACATTGCTCAAAATTGTCCTGTTTGGAAACCAAAAAATTAAACTCTTAAGCTTAAGTAACTTGAAACAACATACAAAATTTTTTTTATTGATGGGTGTGGACTGTTTCCTGAGAAAATATTGCATGGGTGCATATCTCATAGGATAATTTTAGCCAGTTTAGGGAAATCGCTCATATTTTTTATAGTTTAATTTTTTTTAAAGAAAGGAAATCTCATGAGATACTTTTATAGGAGGACATCATATCTATATGGAACCGAACAGCTCAGGATTCTGCAATAACGGGTCGCATCAGGGACATTCTCAAAAGAGTATTGAATCTTCCGCCCAATACCATAATGGAGTACAAGACCCACAATGATTCCCTCAAGTAAGTTCTGTTTTTATTTTTATGCATTGAGCTTAAACTAATCCTTTGCTTTTGGGAAAGGAATGCTTATCTTTTTTAGAGCCAATATTTATGGTTCCTTCCTTTCACTTTGTGTCATGCTGTCTGCTGTCACAGTATGCCAAGTGAACTCAGTCTTCAAGGCATTGTATATGTATCACCAGTTGTTTTTGTCTCCTTTGATAGTCTTGAAGTTGAATTCTAATTTATGGCATGAACATATTTTAAAATGAATCCTGACAAGTTAGCAAGATCAGTTGGAAGTGATGTAAGTTAAACATATCTGTGATTGATTTTTGACTATACATACGTAATATAAACTTTCCAAATTCATTGTCATTTGTAAATCAGTTTTCTTGTTTTCTGCTGGCTCCATAATAAAAAGAAAAATAATCTTGTGTAGTTGGTTTCTGTATTGGGTTTTAGTAGATTATTAGCATTTTGCTTTAATTTAAACTTTGTGCCACCTAGGTTTATGTACATCGTGCCGTTTCACATTTATTTTGTATTTATGTTGGCAATTCACAACTACCAGTATTTTCTTGACTATTCACGTTATAAATTTGGTTCCCTTCTCTGTGACATGTGTAAATATATGGGTATACTTCATGCTATTTGCAGTTGTGAAATCATATAAAGGAGAGAGAATATTTTAGACATGTTGGATTTTGTCACCTTAAGGAAAAAAATATTTTTTGTACAAGAAATGCCATTCATACATAATCATTATTTACAGTTGCCACCAAAAAGCATTGCCACCTTTAGCCCTCAACGTGTGACGCTATGAAAAAAATCGCAATAAATCTAAAAAGTGGAAAAACAAAACTATATTACTTCAGGTTACTTGCCAAGTAATCCCCTAATACTTTGTAGGTCCACCTTCATGGAGAATGACCTCCTTCAGCCAGTTAGAAACAGAAGCAACTAGATTTCTGAAGATCTCTAGGGAGATGTCGCCCCAGGACTGGGTTCTCCAATTTTCAGAGTCAAGATGTCTGCCTAAACAAAAGGAAACTGGGATATTTAGTATTTGGCATATAATATGAACACATATCTTTGGTTTGCACTAAAAACATTTTTTTAATAATTTTTTTATTTTTCAGTTTCGAGTGTTATAAAATTTTTAATTGTGAAAAAGAGTTCAAAGTTTTATTTTTCCTATAATCTGTACCAAATTTCAACTAAAATTAACAAATAACAAGCTCCAAAGAAATTTGAAAAATGCTGGTCCGAGTAACCTGATGTGTATACGGGAAAATGATTAAATTACCCCTCTGAGCCTTGAAACAATTTGTTTTGTCTCCCCAATATTTCTTTTATAAACTCTGGATTCTCATTGGTTATTCCCCATCAAAACTTGGAACTCATTTTTATATTTCATGTCCAAAAAAAAAATTTGAAATTTTTTTGGGTTTTGCAATTTTGTTTGGAGTAGCTGTATTTTTTTAGATTATGATTTCGAACTCATTTTGATTGGCGTATCAAATAGTATGGATATAGTATATCTATTTACAAAAAAAACTTTCATAAAAAAATATCAAACACTAAGCTAGCAGCTGGTCCTCTTAAGTTAATGGGAAACATTCTTCAGCTCTATCTGGAGAAAAAAAATGCATTTCTGGCATCATGCTACAAATGCCTGGGGGGATATTGACTAACTGTTACTGTTGCTGTGAACTCGGTACACTCTGTAGTCCAATTTGCATATTTACTACGTGCAAATGCAAGCCGTTTCTGCTTTTGTAGATAGGTTAGCAGTATCATCTTCCTAGCAACAACTGTTGTACCCTAACTTTTTCTGAATCACATGTCTTATCGAACCCGTGGCCAAAGTGTTGACATTTTGCTCCTCCAGTTCTTTGGACGTAAGAGTGGTTTTGCCTCGCCAGCACATTTCAACTTCCCCTCACAGCAAGAGGACAATTTACAATCCCTCCCCACGGAGGTACCAGGATGGCCCGTCTTCCCTCCTATCACCCTTGGGGGAGGTGGTAGTGGTGGTCTCAGAGGAATACTGTCATGTTTGCTCAAGTCAGTTGAATTCCCAGATAGTTAATTTTCCCCCAGGTATTTGTAGCACGATGCCAGAAATGCATTTTTTTCAGATAGAGCTGAAAAATGTTTCCCATCAAATAGATAAATATCCATGCTATTTGATACGCTAATGAAAATGAGTTCAAAATCATAATCTCAAAAAATACAGCTATGCCAAAAACAAAATTGCAAAACCAAAAAAATTTCACAATTTTTTTTGGAAATGAAATATAAAAACTGAGTTCCAAGTTTTGATGGGGAGACGAAGCAAATTGTTTCAGGGCTCAGAGGGGTAACTTAATCATTTTCCCGTATACACATCAGGTTACTCAGACCAGCTTTTGTTCACATGCGGAACAAACCTTCGGTCTTGACAATAGGGTAATTCCAAGCGCAGTTGGTAAACCGGTTAATATAATCGGAGATAGTAAGCAAGGGATCTGTGAGATCTGGCAAAGCCACGGATACGAGGTGAGGTCTGGTCGAAGACAGTGTCTAACCCTGTGATACCCAGTCTTTTCCTAACTGCCTTGGAGAGTAGATGCTTACACTTTGATCTCCTCCCAAGTCAGTTGTGACCAGCTTTTTTTGGAATTTCTGTGGAGCTTTTTGTTTGTTAATTTTAGTTGAAATTTGGTAAAGTTGTCAAATAATATGTATTGATTATAGAAAAATATAACTAAACTCGTTTTCACAATTAAAAATTTTATAGCACTTGAAACTCAAAAATAAATTTTTTCATTATTTTTGTAAAATAATTTTTTTCATAGTAAACCTGATTAAAAAAAACAAACCAAAGATATATGTACTTATTATATGTCAAATACTAAATACCCCAGTTTCCTTGTGTTTAGGCAGACATCTCGACTCTGAAAATTGGAGAACGCAGAGATCCTCAGAAATCTAGTTGCTTCTGTTCCTAACTGGCTGAAGGTCATTCTCCACAAAAGGTGTACCTACAAAGTACGTATTAGGGGATTGCTTGTGAGTGCCCTGATGCAATATTATTTTGTTTTTCCACTTTTTAGATTTATTGTGATCTTTTTTCATGGCGTCATGCGTCGAGAACTGGAGGCAGCAAAGCATTTTGGCAGCGACTGCATATATTGCCCTCTTTATATAGAAGTAGAAATACAAAGTCACCCCAGCTCATATTCAAGATTGAGAGGCTCTTTCTGTGCATGCTGAGACCTGTTCATGATGCTCATATCTCTCTTTACTTTTGGTGTACTAGGAATATACACCTTATGTGCCTTCACCTTCAAGGGCAGCAAATCAGTCTTCAAGATTAATAGGCCCTTATATTCACTTGATGGAACCAGAAAGAAAGCTATTGTTCCAGATATTTTCCTGTTGCCCTTAAGAAGGAAATGTCTAGAGGAATGAGATTAGATTTCTTTAGTAGTTGATATGATATATATAAATTTTAAGACGTTTGAAAAAAACCACCCTGTGATAGTTAACAGTGTGTGTGTCCTCAAGAAAATGTGGGTAACAATGCCGATGCTTGGACTAACGGGGAAAGGATTTTTGTGGAGGAGACCTTGAGAATTTTCCATGGTGAAGGGAGGGAGGGTGTTGGTTGGATGGATTGGCTCCATCAGAGAGGAGGGGCAGTAAGCTGGGTATAGGAAGGTTCAGAGGTGTTGTTTTGGAAGGTGGATGGAGCTGGGAAGCTGTTTCTATGGCAGTGATGGATGGATGAAGTGGGTTAGGTAGACTGGACTTGATAGAGCTTGTTTGGTTTCATGTTTTTATGTTTAATGTTATAGTAATTCACATTGTATTTGGAATGCATTTTATCTACTGTTAAAGTTAGCTTATATCTTCATGCCATTAAGTGCAATTGGCATTGAAAATAATATCGCTTGGCTAACCTGGTGGGACTGTCCCTGTAATCACCTGTTTCCCACCAGGTGGCGCTGGAATGTTTATGTTCTTGTCAGAATTCATGCCAAGTCTTCATGCAGACCATGAGAATTGGCATTAGTAATAATGTCTTATTTTTTGCAGATTTTCTCCTGTACAGTACTGTATTGTGCTTGTTTTCTGTTTTTGCACTATGCCATCTACAACAAGCAGAAATTAAAGCATTAGTCTTTATAGGAAACCACTCTTGAATTTGGCTTAAGTAGTGATCTGGCTCACATTCTAAGTGGAAAAATTACACATGTTAGTAGGCCATGTGCAGTTTCAGAAGTGTCTGGCTAAGCTAGTGATGATTCTCAGGGAAGAATACTTTGTACCTTGGGTTATATTCTTACCCCTATCAACTTCCTGTTATCCTTCTCTCCACTATTTTCACACAGATGTTCAAAGTTGGTAGGGGTATGGTAGACTGGACATTTGTTATGCAACGATGCCATCAAGCCATGTACATTTCCAGTCTACAAGTTTATTCATATTTCTCCTTTTTTGACGAGTCATTCAGTTAGCAAGATTGATTCATCTGCTTCGGTTCAGAGTACTAGTTCTCTCATTTTTGGATGACTGGTGTGTTCCCACCAGTTTTTCTGACAACCTTGAGGGTAAAGAATTATGTTGTATGTCTAACCTCAGAGTTGGGTATTTTTTTCTTGACTAATCTATGCTTTTCTGATCCAGTCCATTGCGTATCTGGGAATGATGATTAGCTCTCCCTTTTTGGTTTTTTTCCAAATGAGAGGTAGATAGAAAACTTTCTAGCACTTTTGAGAACTTGAATGGGTTGGCCTGTAGACCTCAATAACCTTTACTTTTTCCTCAAATGTCTTGGAGGCAGATTTGGGGGTCTTTCTGAGAAATAAACAATTTTGTACCAATTTTGAGAACTTTAATAGGTTAGCCTATTGTGAGAAACGTGATGTCAGGGAGTGGGAGGGTAAACAACATATAGCTTTTGGCAGTTTGGAATGGTCTTACACAAGCAGAACATTTAATCATTGACAATATGATCTTAGTCTTTTCCAACAATTCAACCTCTTGATTCTAACATAAGATGACAGGAAGACACAGTTCAAGATTTGTTCAGGCTAGCAAAGGTACTTTCTTCTTCTTTGGATGGACCCAAGCAGCATTATTCTTTATATTTTTTCCGCTTCGGCGCTCACTCAGAGACCCCCTCGGCTTACGGGAGACGATTTTTATTATACCCCTTCGGCGTTAAAGGGTTAATAGGCAAGGAAGGGAAGAAGTAGCTGTCTTATGTCCATTGAGAACTCTAGGGTTTACCTGGACAGACATAAAACCATCAAGAGGAGTTTAAGTATTTATCTGTGGTGTTAGAAGATCAAACACACTTACAGGCAGACCTCAGTTACCGGCAATCTGGCGTGTTTAGCCCCATAAAATCGGTGATTTATGGCGCTGTAATGGGCCAAGTTCAGGTTATCGGCGCTATAAGGTGCCAATAATAGTTATGGTGCCATAACATACCTAACAGAGACGCCATAATGGCGAGTTTCGACTGATGGCGGTTTTCGCTTATCATCACCCCTTCGGGAACAGAACTCTTGCCAATAATCAGGGGCTGACTGTATATCCAAGAATGCTCAAGCCAGTGCATACAGAGATGATTCCTGAGCGTTGACCATTTTTTAAAAATAATCCTCGTGGCTTTTGTACTATAAGCATGACTTTTTCTCTAAAGCCTTTCTCTAGAGAAGGTTGTCATGCAGCTGGGGAGAGATGTAACTGTTGTAGACTCAGGCATTCCATTGAGGCGTGAGAGATGTGTATTCCTGGTGATAGAAGTTCACTCTTGATGTGGTTTGGAAGTCACGTAAAGCCGTTGGTCCTGTTGCTGAATAACCACTGGTTCCATGCAACGTGAAAATGCCATACAAACAAACAAACCTTAGTCGTAATATTGCAGGGGGGACACTTTTTCCCGAACCAAATACTATACTAACCTTGCATTCTAATTGTTAGTTGTTAGGAAATCCTGATATTGAAATTTGGGAGCATGAAGGTACACATTGGTGTATATGAGCGCACCTTCATATATGAAGGTGGTAGTTGTCTTTAGTTTTGGACTGGCAGTTATGGGCTTGCAACTCAGGCACAGGAGTCACTGTATACTTACAAGATAGTCCTTTTTTCCCTGTAAGGATCCTCTGACAAGTCATTACGAGGGCCTTACACCCTGTTGTAATTCTAGCGTCTGGCGACGTGATTCTAGCGTCTGGCGACAGTACTTGACAGAGAGGATCACACATTAGGCAGGAAAGTTGAGAAGGTTTTATCCCTTCATTTAAAAGCTGCTAGTTCTGGTGGCTGAATATTTTTTCTCTGGCCACAGTAATCCACCATCCACTGAAAGTGTGGGTAGTTAGCTAGCTTTAACAGTAAGTGAGATTCATTCCAAATAATGGAAAATTTTCATAATAGAATTAATAATTTGGATACTTATCTACTTGTTCAAGTGGAAACCCACCCACCCAGCCTCCCCACTGCATAAGGGGGTGGTCATGAATTCTGACAAGAACGTAAACATTCTAGCGCCACTTGGTGGGAAACAGGTGATAAACAGAGACAGTCCAGTGGGTTAGCCAAGCGTTATTTTTTTAATGCTGATCATACCTAATGGCATGAAGATTTAAGCTAACAATAACAGTAGGTAAGTATCCAAGTAATTAGTTGAGAGAGAGAGAGAGAGAGGATAGGAGAGTGAGCGTTGAGAAGAGAGAGAGACGAGATAGAGAGATCGAGAGAGAGAGAAGAGAGAGAGTTGAGAGGAGAGAGAGAGAGAGAGAGAGAGGAGAGAGAGAGAGAGAGAGAGAGAGAGAGAGAGAGATGAAATATCAACAGTGATAAAATATTCTTTTGTGTACAGGCAGGCCCTGGTTCCGTTCTGGCGACACACTGTATCCCAAAAAATGCCATAAACTGGTATATATTAAGAATAATGGGAATAAATGACACTTGCAGCACTGTAAGCACAGTAAAACTGGGTTGTGGCACTGTAAAACCAGTACAACGCTGTAAAATCAGTTTAACAGTGCCATAAGCCAAGCATAGTCAAGTTGGAACATTGTAACCCAAGACCACTCTAACCTGGGGACTGCCTGTACTGTTAGGATATTTGTGATATACTTTACCCTTAAAAACAGGGCTAGACCTTAAGAACAGGGCTAGAAAATAAATATGCTGCACGCCAAACCAGGCAAACTTTTGAGTTCAGCAATTTAAGAAAAAATACATCAGTGAAAGAAGGCATGCAAATGCACATGATTTAAGAAAAAAGAATCTAAAAAATTCTCCCTACCTTCCCGAGAAGTTGAAATTTACTATTTACAATCCCATATGGGGCTTCTTTTACAAGACAATTGTAAATTTTACCAGGTTATACATAGACATATATATATTTTTTATATTGTAAGATTATAATTACAACTCGCACAGTATCATAACAGATAAGAGCTAAAATTGGTAACAAATTCTGAGTATATTTGCTGTAGAATATTTACATAAATTTACTTAAATCGAAGATGAATGAACTTTTTTGGATTATACATGTTTTTTCTAATATTTTTTTGCAGTATTCTTTTTAAAGTTACAATTACAACTAACATACTATCATAAAAGATAAGAACTAAAACCAATAGTAACCCCAGGGTATATTTATGAGGAAATATATAAAAAGATGTGAGAGAGGCACTATATGCCCCTTGGAAGTCCTGAATGGCCTTTGCTGCCCCAGTGCTTGGTGTTACACCTAAACTTTATAAAACCAACCAACCCCCTGGAAGTCAAGTATGCAACTGACTCGAGATTTCTAGAATTGATGAGCTAAGCCAGTCTAAAAGTTGCCATTAGTAAATTTATGGGCTGTTGAAGTAATGAAACCTCTTTCCTACCTGATTTCTCCAAATCGATGGTGTGTAACATTGATACTCGCCAGGAGGTAATCTGTTCACCACTCAAAACTTGTTATTGTTACTCATATGATGTTATCCGTCCATTAAGGGTTAATATCAAACTAAACTTGTAATGAAATGTACATTAAATAGAGCAAAGCAAAAATAAAAACAAAAAGGTAACTTTACGTTTGAAATTTTTCCATGGCGTGGGTGAACTTGCAATAGCCTGTTTGGTGTTCTCTTACCCACACATGAGATTTACTTTTTAGATATTTTTATGGTGATTAGAGATGAAATATTAACACTGATAAAATATTCTCCTTTGTACTGCTTGATACTACATGTGATAATCAAAAAGTCTACTAAACTTGTAATGAAGTATTGTACTTTAAATCATACAGCAAAAAATATGGTAACACGTACCTACATATGTACGCACTCGTTCAGTGGCGTATGTGAACTTCCTGGAGTCTTTGCACTTTTCTCTGCAAAATTAGAATTATGACTGACATGCTATCATAAAAGTCAAGATATACGTACTGTTTATTTCCGCGGATAAAACTACCTTTAACTCCTAAAATTCACTCATTTATAAAGGGGGTTCGTCTTATAATACAATTCTAAAAATCAAACCTTGAATTCTAAGATGTGTATCGGTAGGCTAGCCTCAGCCTAGGTGGTATAGCCTGACCTGAAGGTTCACATTATGGAATAAACTGATAGTAAATGTTATAAAATGGTAGTAAATGTAATAAAACCATTTTTACCTTATATATTATTGGCATATCATCATAACAAATAGCCTATTTGATGACTAATTCTAAATCAATGAAACAATCTTTTATCTATGCAATCCCAGCTGAGAATATGTAAAAATCAATTTACGGTTGCTCTAACAACAACCTTTATCTTTTGGTAACCTTTTAGAAACTGAGTGGTAGTGTAAATCAGCATAACAATTTTTATTTTAAATTAAAAGTTTCTCATACATATCACAAGATTGATCACATTTGCCACCATCATAGTGATTCCAGTCTGGTTCTGGTGAGTCGACGTCGGCTTTGTTGTCGATATCATACACATTATCTTCGGTACCAGCCATGGCATTTTTTAAATGATTTAATGACACTCGGTTTCCACATTCCCCATGCTACTATAACAAAAATGCAGCAAACATCACGTGAGGCAGCACGCAAAGCTGTTTGTAACTGTTTAGAACAATTCACTCTTATGAACAATAATTGTGTACGATAATTATCGTTCATTATTGTATTGCTATAAGTGGTTGTTTGAGAATGGCGACGAAACAAAACATTGGTTTCCCCTTTAGGCAATGTCAGTATGAAAAACATGATATAGAATCTTTGTTAAACCCACCTTTGATAATTTATGAAAGGAGTGTATCTCTTGAATTAAGTTCCATTCGGCAACTAAAGACAGTGATGATATCGGTAAAATGTGATCAGCTGATTATTTTAAGACTGTAAACAAAACTAGAATGCAAATAACGCATCGTCGCTCTGTTCATGTATTGTGATACAATAATACATGCAATATGATTACAGTAAAACAAGTTTTATCAGAATTACCATTATTCTCAATATAACTATTATTCGACTTTTGCAAGTGGCGCTCTCTCTCTCTCTCTCTCTCTCTCTCTCTCTCTCTCTCTCCTCCTCCTCTCGCTCTCTCTCGTCTCTCTCTCTCTCTCTCTCTCCTCTCTCTCTCTCTCTCTGTCTCTCTCTCTCCACTTCATCGACTATAATACTAATGATACTCCTCCAGTACAGTAAAAAAATTCCAGTTTTTAGAATTTTGGATCAAGCAATTATTGTAAACATACGGCATAAACAACCAAATTGATAAACAGCTGAATGCTAACGTCAGTTACCGTTAACTATCGAGCAATTTTAAGAGCTCCGTTATCAGTGCCAAAATCCATTTATAGGTGCTGGAAATCGCCAATTTTTCTGTTATCAGCAGTTTTTGCTTATAAAGCCGTCGGAAAGGAACCCCTTCTGATAACCGGGGACTGCCTGTATTTATGAGCAAATGTCCCTGAAAGTCAAAGTACACTATGTAGCGACTCGTGAGATGCCCAGAATCAGCGAGCTAAGCCAGTTTAAATGTTGCTGTTGGTAAATGTATGGGCTATTGAAGTAATGGAACCCCTTTCCCACCTGATTTCTCCATATTGGTCGCTCATAATACTGATACTCACCAGGAGGTAATCCGTCCACCCCTCTAAACCTGTTATTGTTACTCATATGAGGAGATCCGCCCATTAAGGGTTAAGGGGTGCATTGACACCATAAGGCCCTGTTTTACAGTAAGTGCTTCGTTCTACCTTATGATTGAAGGAATTCGCATAAAATTTTTACCACTTATTATGCAACTAACCCCAAAAAAATAAAGGGTGTGAAATAAAGATATTATACCTCGTAAGTTCATACATTTTGCAGTAAAAAAAATGGAGAAACTTTTCAAAAATATGGCAAAAACAAAATTGCACTCAAAAATAAAAGTTTCCTTGAATTTGGTTCAGTTATCTTGGAGATTGAATGATTAATTTTGGAAGAAATTAAGTTTGAGAAAATACTGAATACCATTTTTTTTTATTTTTGTTATAATTATGAAACTATGACAGTTAGCTGATTTTTGCACTAAAACTACACCTGGTAAATCGTTCTAGATGTCAGGGCAGCGGAAAGACCATCAGAGATGCCCAGCAGGTTTATCCCTGAATTTGTGGAAAGTTTGCTGCTTTGAGTGAAATTGATAACATAATATTGGTTTGATCATTCATTCAAGGTGACCAGATTTTGAAAATTGAAATAAAGGACACCTAAATTGGAGAGGTAGATGAACAATATAGACACAACTTACGCGAAGTTATGCGTGCAGTGACACAGCGCGAAGTCCTTCTCGGCTGGGTCCAGATTGTCCAGGACCTACTTCATTGACTTTTCTTGTTTTAAAGTGCGTTCATTGTAGATTTTGTTACAAACAGCTGTTCATTACATGTGTCAAAGCATTACAATATTGCAATCGAGCATGTTTTGCAGCTTTAAAGGATATAACTAAAGTGACTTGCCATAATATATTGAATAAATGGCAGACAATAAAATTCATTTGATGAAAACCTTTCCATAATCCTTTAAAAATTATTTTCCTCATTGTTGTTAGTATTTTATTTTTCATTTTTCATATTTAGCACTGGATCCAACTGCTCTCAAGAGATGGTGTTTGGTTTGAGCATATGTGATGAACTGAGAACAGAACAGTGTGAAATTGCACTTTATATGTAGCTCTGACTTTATCAGCTCTACACTGCACCGGTTCCTACACCCACCCCATCGTTGGCCCATCAAAGAGAACGCTCCCCAGGACACCTTTGGTCCCTTATTTTCAATATTTGAAAAAAAATACAATATACTAGTGAAATTTTGAAAAGTACATGGTAAAGGCAGCCACCCAAAATTGACAACAGTGCAGTGGTGTCATTTGTACTGAGCATTCCCCCTTCTAAGTTCAAATGAACTTTGAAGGGGGAATGCTCAGTACAAATGACACCACTCTACTGTTGCCAATTTTGGGTGGCTGCCTTTACCATGTACTTTGCAAAATTTCACTAGTATATTGTATTTTTTTTTTCAAATATTGAAAATAAGGGACCAAAGGTGTCCTGGGGATGGTCGATATGGGACACAGGACAAATGTTATATTTATGGGATAATCCCATCAAATATGGATGTCTGGGCACCCTGCATTCATTCTATGGAAGGACAGTGTTTTGGCAATTGAGGATTCAGAAAGAACAAACTCCCTACAGATGGCCTTTACATCCATAAATTCGGCAGTTGCTGTGGGATTTTAGGAGCACTCCTTTAGACTTACTAGCATGTAGATGAACAGGAAGACCTGGATGATTAATACTCCTTTGATGGCCCTCAGGCTTGAGCAGTGAATGTTTCCTTAAATTTAGCCTGATTCAGACTAATAGGCCTGCCCCTTGTATCTACTCTAAATACTATCAAGTGATTTAAAGTATTGCTTAGTGTGTCTTGTAGAGCCATTGTAGCCTCAACAAATGATTTTCAGAGTTTCCAGCGCTGTTAGTAGATGTCTTTCTCATTTTTTAAGAGGAAATCAACTTGACTACACAATCCATCCACTTCTACCAACTTACGCATCTCCTTAACCACTTGGAGACATTAGAATGTCTCCTCCCAGTAAGGGGATTTTCAAGTTATCATAGGATCTATCCTTAAGTTCCTTCAGTGGAAAACTGCTGTTAAGTCAGAAGCAGCAGTCAGTGTGTTGCTGAGGGTGCCATTCTAGAGGAATTTAGGCTTTCTTAGTGATAGTAAGACTTTTCGCTGTTTACTTTCAAAAGTATTGTCCCATACTTTCAAAAGTATTGCATCATGTGTTTTTAGATCTTGCTGAGGATCACCACTGTAAGGTTTTGAGATTGAATCCCCTTCATCTCTATATCAGTCTTTCTCTGGAGTTTAGATGCTGGTCTAAACTTCATCTGAATTATTAACTATGAAACCTTTTAATTAGGACTGTTGGCAGTTAATGAGTAAATTTATCGTCATTACTTGTCTTTAAGCTGTTGTAAAGGGAATTATATTTTATCTAATGCCTTATAGCTGAGGGTGATGTTAAGGCTGCATTTTACACTGAACTGTAAGAATTCCAATATAACTGCCTTGGTGGGAAAGAAGAGGAAATGCTTCTCTGTCCTGTTGGGGCAATTAAAACTCAATCAGATTGGTTAAGCCTGGAAGAGGTAGTTATCCTTTTAGAAACCTAGACTATCTTTGTCAAAAGTTATTCCTGGAAGAGGCAAAGTTAATCTTGTTTTGGGGTTTTAGGAAATCTAGATGTCGTTGTAAAAGGTTAAGCCTAGAAGGGGCACAATTAACCCTTTTTTTTTTTTTTTTTTTGTGGTTTTAGAAAATCTAGCTGTCTTTGCCAATGGTTAAGCCTGTAGGAAGGAAAGTTAACTATTTGTTTTGTGGTTTTAGAAAACCTAGATTGTATTTGTTGAAGGTTAAGCCTGGAAGAGGCAAAGTTAACCTTTTGTTTTGTGTTTTTAGAAACCTAGAACCTCTTTGTCAAAGAACGCATGGTCCTCTGTGACACATTTGCTTGACTAGTGCATGAGAACTGGCTCCGTATCTTCTACCTTTATTGAAGGTAAACATTCATTATGTGAGGAGCAGTCGTTACTTCGTTTAGTGTTATGTCAACTTATGGCTTCAGGATAGGATTGATGTGGTGCAGTAGAAGTGAAGTGCAATTTGGTTTTTACCCGCTCATTGCCTTTATGTAGAATCGTGTTTGAAAACAGTAAATCCTGTAATCCATTGTTAGTAGTGGGTAGTCTTTTCGTGAACCGAAGAAAGAGCAATTATTTAGGCTCTTGTTTAAATCCGTTTTTAATATTTTAAAAGATTGAAGGTACAAATTTTGTATAGGAGCATACCTTTATATAATAAAGGTATTTATTTTAAGTGACTCATTTTATAGAGCTTTTGGACCCAAGTACTTCTGTTTTATTCTGGCTGAATTGAAGTGGTTTTCTCCTCAAGGCTGCTCTTTGCTGCACATGTATGAGAGCCTTGCTTCCTGAATGGAATCCAACTTCTGATGGTAGTTAAATCCAGAAAGGATTCCGGACCAGGTAAGAAGGTTTTGAGTTTCATGCAAGAAACCTTTAGCTCAATTGGCTGAGCGGATTTTTGTCTATCTGTACTACCCACAGTCCTCTTCTTAATGTGGGAATTAGCTAGCTTTAACAGTAGGTAAGATTTATCTCAAATAATATAATTTTCATAATAAAATTTATTATTTGGATACTTAACTATTGTTAAAGTAAACCCCACCCAGCCTCCCCACAACTTAGTGGGCTGTCAAGGAGAATTCTGAGGAACTAAAACATTCGAAACACACCTGCTGGAGAGCAGGTAAACTATACTCTGGGCAGCCATTCAATTTTTTATTTGAATGCAGACTCTCCTAATCGGCGCGGAGATATAGTACCTAACTTTAACATAAGGTATGTATCCAAGTAATCAATTTTATTATGAAAATTATATATTATATATATAAATATATAAATTTTTTTGTCCATCACAGTCATCCTATTCAATTGGGTGGTATTTATAGTGTGGGGTTCCGGGTTGCATTACCTGCCATCCTTAGGGAGTCCAATCACTTTTTCTATTTATGTGTGTTTTCCCGGTTGTTTTGCGTCCGATGCCCTCCTTAGGAGTACCCATCACTTTTCTTACTATGTGTGCTGTTTCTAGGATCACGCTCTTCTGCATGAGTCCTGGAGCTACTTCAGCCTCTAGTTTTTCTAGATTCCTTTTCAGGGATCTTGGGATCGTGCCTAGTGCTCCTATGATTATGGGTACGATTTCCACTGGCATATCCCATATCCTTCTTATTTCTATTTTCAGATCTTGATACTTATCCATTTTTTCCCTCTCTTTCTCTTCAACTCTGGTGTCCCATGGTATTGCGACATCAATGAGTGATACTTTCTTCTTGACTTTGTCAATCAACGTCACGTCTGGTCTGTTTGCACGTATCACCCTATCCGTTCTGATACCATAGTCCCAGAGGATCTTTGCCTGATCGTTTTCTATCACTCCCTCAGGTTGGTGCTCGTACCACTTATTACTGCAAGGTAGCTGATGTTTCTTGCACAGGCTCCAGTGGAGGGCTTTTGCCACTGAATCATGCCTCTTTTTGTACTGGTTCTGTGCAAGTGCCGGGTATTCGCTTGCTATGTGGTTTATGGTTTCATTTTTCGTATTGCAATTTCCTACGTATGGGAGAGATGTTATTTCCGTCTTTCGTTCTTTGAACATATCTGGTTCTTAGGGCCTGATCTTGTGCCGCTGTTATCATTCCTTCAGTTTCCTTCTTTAGCTCTCCCCACTGTAGCCATTGCCATGTGTCATCGCTGGCTAGTTCTTTAGTCTGTCTCATGTATTGTCCGTGCATTGGTTTGTTGTGCCAGTCCTCTTTTCTGTTTATCATTCTCCTTTCTCTATATATTTCTGGGTCTTCGTCTACTTTTATTAGTCTTTCTTCTCATGTACTCTTGAGCCACTCGTCTTCACTGGTTTTCAGGTATTGCCCCAGTGCTCTGTTCTCGATGTTAATGCAGTCCTCTATACTTAGTAGTCCTCTCCCTCCTTCCTTTCGTGTTATGTATAGTCTGTCTGTATTTGCTCTTGGGTGTAGTGCTTTGTGTATTGTCATATGTTTCCTGGTTTTCTGATCTATGCTGCGGAGTTCTGCCTTCGTCCATTCCACTATTCCTGCGCTGTATCTGATTACTGGCACTGCCCATGTGTTTATGGCTTTTATCATATTTCTGGCATTGAGTTTTGACTTGAGTATCGCCTTGAGTCTCTGCATATATTATTTCTTGAACGTGTCCTTCATCTCTTGGTGTTTTATATCCCCTCCTTCCATTATTCCCAGGTATTTGTATCCAATCTCATCTATGTGTTTGATGTTGCTCCCATCTGGTAGCTTTATCCCTTCAGTCCTTGTTACTTTGCCTTTTTGTTATTATTATTATTTTTATTTTATTTTTTTTTGCTTTATCACAGTCCTCCAATTTGACTGGGTGGCATATATAGTGTGGGGTTCCGGGTTGCATCCTGCCTCCTTAGGAGTCCATCACTCTTCTTACTATGTGCGCCGTTTCTAGGATCACACACTTTTGCATGAGTCCTGGAGCTACTTCAGCCTCTAGTTTTTCCAGATTCCTTTTCAGGGATCTTGGGATTGTGCCTAGTGCTCCTATGATTATGGGTACAATTTCCACTGGCATATCCCATATCCTTCTTATTTCTATTTTCAGGTCTTGATACTTATACATTTTTCCCTTTTCTTTCTCTTCAACTCTGGTGTCCCATGGTATTGCGACATCAATGAGTGATACTTTCTTCTTGACTTTGTCAATCAACGTCACGTCTGGTCTGTTTGCACGTATCACCCTATCTGTTCTGATACCATAGTCCCAGAGGATCTTTGCCTGATCGTTTTCTATCACTCCCTCAGGTTGGTGCTCGTACCACTTATTACTGCAAGGTAGCTGATGTTTCTTGCACAGGCTCCATTGGAGGGCTTTTGCTACTGAATCATGCCTCTTTTTGTACTGGTTCTGTGCAAGTGCCGGACATTCGCTTGCTATGTGGTTTATGGTTTCATTTTTCGTATTGCACTTCCTACGTATGGGAGAGATGTTATTTCTGTCTATCGTTCTTTGGATATATCTGGTTCTTAGGGCCTGATCTTGTGCCGCTGTTATCATTCCTTCAGTTTCCTTCTTTAGCTCTCCCCTTTGTAACCATTGCCATGTGTCATCGCTGGCCAGTTCTTTAGTCTGTCTCATGTATTGTCCGTGCATTGGTTTGTTGTGCCAGTCCTCTGTTCTGTTTGTCATTCTCCTGTCTCTGTATATTTCTGGGTCTTCGTCTACTTTTATCAGTCCTTCTTCCCATGCACTCTTGAGCCACTCGTCTTCACTGGTTTTCAGATATTGCCCCAGTGCTCTGTTCTCGATGTTGACGCAGTCCTCTATGCTTAGTAGTCATCTCCCTCCTTCCTTTCGTGTTATGTATAGTCTGTCCGTATTTGCTCTTGGGTGTAGTGCTTTGTGTATTGTCATATGTTTCCTAGTTTTCTGGTCTATGTTGCGGAGTTCTGCCGTCGTCCGTTCCACTATTCCTGCGCTGTATGTGATTACTGGCACTGCCCATGTGTTTATGGCTTTTATCATATTTCTGGCATTGAGTTTTGACTTGAGTATTGCCTTGAGTCTCTGCATATATTCTTTCCTGATCATGTCCTTCATCTCTTGGTGTTTTATATCCCCTCCTTCCATATTCCCAGGTATTTGTATCCAGTCTCATCTATGTGTGTGATGTTACTCCCATCTGGTAGCTTTATCCCTTCAGTCCTTGTTACTTTGCCTTTTTGTTATTATTATTATTATTATTATTATTATTAATTATTAATTATTATTAATTATTAAAATTATTATTATTATTATTATTAACAACTGAAAATATCAATACTAAAATATTACATACTAGTACAATAAAAATTCTTTCATCTCAGAGAGAGAGAGAGAGAGAGAGAGAGAGAGAGAGAGAGAGAGAGAGAGAGAGAGAGAGAGAGAGATTACCTGAGCACTTAGTGGCAACGACACAACAGCTCCCCCTCTTGTCACTTTACTAGATACATTTGACAGTTTTAGTACCTGATGTTAGAAAGAGAAGAATGGGATTTCCTTCATTCTTACATAATTTTTAAAATTTATAAACTAAAATCTTACTAATTCGCTTTAGTATTTTCTTTAATGAATTGATGTTATTGCTGTTTATATTAATGTTATTTGAAAATAGCAAATCATTTATTTACCACACAAAAGACATCTTTGTAAAAGAGAGAGAGAGAGATAATTATTATTTTTATTATGTGATATAATTTAATCTTATTAAACTTACTAATACAGTATTAATCAACATTAATATTTTGAAAATTAGTAAATCATTTTTGTATAATAAAAATGTATTTAGTAATGAAAATAACACCAAAATACACTAATTAGTGATTATTTTTGTCAGAAAGCCCCATGAATAGGCAAATTTCCCACAGATAATGGGTAGATATGGTCCAGAGTGAAATCTGCGAATCTGTGAGTCTGTATTAATATTTGAAAATTAAGTATCATTTTTGTATCAAAAATGTATTTGTGTAGTCATAAAAATAACATCAAAATACACTAAGTGAATATTTATCGATGGAAAAACCCACGAATGATTGAGTCCTCCCATGAATAATTTTCAGATAGGTGAGTCTGCGAATCTTGAGAACGTGAATATGGGGTGGTTGATTGTATCTCAAATTTGATCCAATCCAGGATCATTCATGGACTCATAAATTTTTTACAATCTCATTGCCAGTGCTGTATAAGCAATGAACAAAATCGTCCATGAACCAATCTAAACATTCTTTTTAGCAATAACATTTCTAGTATGTTTATTTACGTATAAAAACACTCCAAAACAATGAATTAACTTGCTGGATCCTAGCCTGAAATACTCATACAGACATTTTTATAAGTTTTTCACAATTTATGGTTCACATTGTCAGACAAGTGATAAACAAAATTTTCATTAAACCAATCTAATTCATTTTTTTAGCGTTATTACTTCAGCACACGTTTATTTAGACATAAAACTGTTGAAAACTATTAATAACTAAGATTTTATACTTCCCAGAACTTCGCCCATTAAAGCCTACATGCAGGCTGTACCTGGTTATCGGCGGTCTGGTTTTATGGAGCTTGTCTAGCAACGAAATGTGGCGATATCCTGTTATTGGCTCTGATAATAGAGTACTGGCATCAATACATACCTAACAGAGGGTCCATTAATTGGTTATTGGTGCCAAAATCCGGTTATCAGTGCCAATAAGCCCCGAAAATCTGAAAATTGCCAATTTTCGGTTATCAGAGATTTTCACCCATCATCAAGGCATCGGAATGGAACCCTGTTGAGAATGGGGGCCTGCCTGTATTTTGTTAGTATTTTATACTATAGTATTCTCATTTGTATTTTTATTATTTTCTCAATATTTTTTAGTTTTACAGTCCAAAAAATAAACTTATTTATGCACACATTAATCCCATGCTGTTGGTGAACTTGCCACAACCTGTTCATAGTAAACTTCTGATTCACAGGGGATGTGTACCCCCCCACCCCCGCCCCCCATGAATAGCTAAAATTTAAGAATACTGTAAAAGCCCTCTAAAAATGCTTAGGACCATTCATTTTGGTAGTTAAACACACACACACAAAACACTAAAAATGCTTTTTCCTGAGTATTTTAAGTTTTATCACAAATACAGTAGTGCATTTTTTCATGAAAATTATATGAAATAAAGAATAATTAGTGAATATTTCTCAGCTGGAAATACAGCAAATAAGCAAATTTTCCATAAATGTGCATATATGTTCCACAGAAAAATCCACGAATTGTGAGCCTGCGAACTTGGGTGTTTACTTTAGTTTTGTCTTGCCTACATATGGAATTCATGTTTTAAATATTTCTACTGTGATTAGAGATGAAATATCAATAGTGATGAAATATTCTCTTGTTTACTATTATGATATGTTTGATAATCATACTTAAGAGTCTACTAAACTTGTTATATAGTGAGAGAGAGGAGGTTGGGGAGGGCAACTGAGCTATGTTTTTGTTGGTAAACAAACTAATCGGGAAGCAGATGTTTTGCAATTTTGAGGAATTTTACTTTTAACATAAAGTATGCTACTATGAGATTCAGAACCTTTGTCCCGGTATTTTTCCAAAATAACGTTTTTTCTGTGCATTTGACAGATATTATTAGCCATAGTATACTTTACATCCCTACCTAATTTTCGGCAGCATTTTTTATTACTTATATTAGAAAAAAGTTAGGCAGTCCCAGTAAGCCAGAAAATCATAAATCCTAAGAAAACCTTACTTTTAATGCTTTGAGTGTATTAAAAACTATGTAAACTGCATTTTTATTGCATTTTTCATAATAAAAACTCAAATATTGATTATTTTGCATTTTTGGAGTCTTATTTCTTCAGTCAGATCAGTATCATAAGCGGAATAACCATGGAACATGCGCTGTAAACCTGGAAATAATTTTTCATGAATATAATTGAAAAGTATCGTAACCTCGGAACGTCTTAAGCCAAACCCGTTATAAGCTGGGGACTGCCTGTATGTATATTCATAAGAGTAAAATAAAGCAGCCAAAGTCAGTGGTGCAACACACTAATGTATGCGCTTAAAGTGATACGTGACGTAAACATGACGTCCCAACTCTTCCCACAATGTGATGATGACAAATAGCTGACTCTGAAATTCTGAATGAATATTCGTACCTTGTCAAGGCTTCAAGAATGGTGGCTATGATAAGTCATTGTCCCCGTGGTTGCAGGACAGCTTTTGTGATTCGACTTCCACAATTGTTTAGAAGTGAGGAGGCCCGTGGCAAACTCTACATAAGCTTGAACAGCTAAATGAATAATTGGGGCCCTTATTTGGGGTAAGGAGTACACCCGGACATCCAAGGCTACCAGTTTTTCGTTATTTGTTGACGTCAATGAGGTGTTTTTTTTTATGAGGTGCAGAAAGATAATCATATATGCTTTGTAAAGCAATAGTTATTGATATCTTAGTAAAATATAACTGGCAGAACAACATTAAAACTTGCTTTGCCAAAAACAAATATAAAAAAATGTCACAGGTTATAATACATAACTGAAGGACCTCTATAGGTCCCAGTGCTTGGCTTGAAGTCTTAAATTCTATAATCCAATCTAATCCCATGCAATTGTCTATTTATTACAATGACTGTCACTGTCATATTAGGAAAAATATCAAAAGTTACGACGGATGCCAAAGTTTTCTTCACTAATTGATTTTTAATTATATAATTTTTCAATGGCAAAATAGTAATAGAAAGTAATTTCTTGGATTACTTGTGGAAACCCTTTTCTTCAAGGAGTCTAGCACTCGACCTCATGGCATAAATCCTATATACTACTACTACTATTACCACTACTACAGAGTGTAAAGGAGTATTGGTTGTATTTCACTGTTGCCAGAGGTGGAGACCTTTAAACGAATAGTCAATTATCCTTCTAGAAGGGACAAGTTAATGATATCATAAGCTATGTCATTATGTCTTTGAAAGACATTCCTCTGAGTTTGCTGGCAAAGTCTACAAGAAGTCAGTGTTACTCTTAAAATTACCAACATTATGCAAATTTTGTAATACAAAATAGTACAGTCAAAAATTAGGTAGGGATGTAAGATACCCTGTGACAAAGTGTCATCTTTGTCAGGTACATTGATAAAATTTTATTCCGGAAGAACACCAGGACACTAGCTGTGAATCTGATGGAAGTTGATGTTTGTATATCCATTATATATTTATATGCAAAAATAAAAATAATTATTTCATTAAAACAATTGTTTCTTTTAGCAAGTAAAAATATTATTTTCCTAAAAATGACTTTTTTGGTAGTACAGGCAGTCCCCAGTTATCGGTGGGGGTTCCGTTCCTGTGGGTGTGCCGATAAGCGAAAACCGCCGTTAACCAAAACTCAATGATTTATAGTGCCTTAATGGTGCTTATGGTGTTGATAACCGGTTATCGGCGTCATAAGCATCCTTATGTCGCCATAAGGTGCCTTATGGCACCAATAACCGGAACTCATCCCGTTACGGCGCCATAAAACCAGACCGCCAATAACCGAGTCTGCCGACAAGTCGGGACTGCCTGTAGGCTCAATCAGCTGATTCTGAGGACATAAACATTACCAATGGCAGGACGATTGGTTTTTTATACATATGATGATGATAATATATTAATATAATGATACTACAGTATAGTAAATGGATTCTATAAGTAAAATAACAGTTTCATTATCATTACCTTTTATCTTGAATACAGCTCTGTGACTTTTACAAATGGATACCTGGGATAGCCTAGGTTTAAAGTTTACACATAGCAGGTATGTTTTTATCTTTTGTATGGTAATACAATATGGTAACAATTGATAAGGAAGTTCCTGTATAAAAATGCATTATTGGTCATAAAATCATAGTAGGTCATGGGTTAACACAGGTGGGCTACCTGCTTACTGAACTGTCATTTAGTAGTGACAGAAAAAGAAGGGGTTGGTTTTTTTCAAGGTGTATATTTGCAGGATATTTTATTACCAATATGGGGAAAAAGGTAGAAAATTGTCTTTTGCATAAAGTTTTCCATTTATAAAGTGTGATGGTTGTTGTTTAGCATAAACATACTACTTAGTGTTTACAGTAATGTGTAATTGACAAGGTTAGGTGAATAAGGGTACAGAGTTATCCTTGAACACCCCTAGATAACTTTTACTTGCCATTAGTACAATTTCGATTTTGGCATTATCCAACGGACCCTTGGCTCTATTAATTTGGATAATTGAAGGATTACTTAAGTTAACTAAGAACCACCGAAATTAACATGGAGGCAAAGCAATGAAAATTCACAAAATACAGTATTTGTTATGAGACCTTGCATCACGTACAAGATACAAGGCACCCAAGCTGACAGGCAAGGGAAAAATATAGTAAGATAACAAGGAAACTAAAATACTAATATGAATATTTATGCCGAACATAACTGAGAAGGGTGATGATGTTAAATCTCAAGCACATGAAAAAGCAAGGAGAGAGCTGAGCATCAATGCAGTCCAGGACATGCAACAAAGGCCTATTCAGTGTCGAATAGGACGGGTATGCCTGGCCTGGCCATTTCTTGTCCACAGATATAAAGCACTATGAATTACAGGTTGTGATTAAAGAAGTTCAGTTTTTCTTCCAATACAGTATTCATGTCTACAAACTTCCCAGTTGCCAGTTGTCATGAAAGTTATTTTTATACAGTCCAGTGAAGTTATTCATTTGGTTAGTGAGCAGTATATTTTATGCTCGAATTTTTTAGGGTGAATATTGATTTTCTCGAACTCCAGGCATGAAAGTAGTTACAGCAATTTGTAGCATAATGAAAGGCAACAGTATTATAAAAGTACCCTGTATTTGACCTTCATGTACCATTAGTATTTATAATAATGTACTATAGTTTGCTCAGAAGCAAAATGTTTGTGATAAAAGAATGTGATATTTGTGCTTACTTGTAAGGTATAATATGTAGTATAAGACATTCTAATATGCTGCTTGAATAATCTTAAAATATTTACTAATGGTTTTTTGTGCTCATTTCTTTTTACTTTAAATTTGAACTCTGGAATTTGAAGCTTTTAGTCATTAAGGATTTTATGTAACTTATAAACAGTATTTGTGGGATTTGGGTTTTTTGTCATCAGATTGTTATTATGCATTTCCTTAGTCCTTGTAGATGTTAATCCTTGCTATGTTTTTGTAAATAATCCATGTAATTAGCAAGTTCAACTGCTTTGCTATCACCTGATGGTGTTCTTGTCTTAATGTATGCAAATGTTGTTTTTCAACTTTTGTATATACCCTAAGTAATTGTGTATTTTTATATCTATGATATATGCAGTATAATTACTTACTGTACATTTTTAATGGTGTATATAGTAACTAATTGTAATACAGTATGTATCTTGATTTTTGAGTTAACACAGAAATTTTTTATTATAAATCTTGGAGTATGTTTTTTAAAACGCTTAACAGTTTATGAAACCTTGTAAGGTATTTTTGTGGTGTACTGCATTTTTTTTTTTTTTTTTTTTGGTATGCTACTTAACTCTCTGGGTGTTTTAGTCTTAGAACTGAATAATTATTTAATAAGAGGTGTTCTGAATGGTAGATAATGAATTTAATTTCATGAATGAAGGGTGCCTTGAAGGCAGTATGCAGTAGATATATGTGTATATAAATTTCTCATACCATTCATTTTTTTTATAGTGCAAACCCTATACATTGTATAGCCTTAAGCGCATCTATGTAATCTTCTGAAGAATTTCACACAGGAAAAATCTTTCCATTTCCACCTATCTGTATTTATGCAAGTTTCACAGGTTGGCTGGTGCAAGCGGAGTCACTAGTGGCTGATTTAGGGTGTATGGAGCTCTAGGCCGTTGGCCTTATGGCCCCCTCTCATTTATGGGCAAGTAAATAGGACCCTAACAGCAAGGGGAGGGGCGGTTGGCTCCTGGGATATATTACTACTACTACTACTACTACTTTAGTAAATTTTAAATATGCCACTGTGAGTCACTTGTGTTGTCTGAACCATTTGTAAGGAACAGTGTTGGGGTAGGGTGCTTTTAAAACTAGTCTGTTCATAATATGAAAACTGGAACATTATAAGTCTCTGGAGTAAAGACTGTATGGTACCCAAAAGTTCTTGGGCTAACAAGGGGTCATGAATTAGACTGGAATCTTATAAAGATGCAGTCTGGACAAACAGATGCTAGGCCTACCCAGCTGAAATAGCTTTTTCTAGTTCTTGGAGGCATTGTGACAAGATTATGGTGATATCAAA
>NC_087203.1:70555221-70592923 GCF_015104395.2 Macrobrachium nipponense | reverse complement strand
TTCCCTCCAACTTGAAGAAGGCAACAGTCACTGGCAGAGCAATACAAGAGGCTGACCATAGGCTACCCACGAAGACGAGGCCGGGAGGAGGGGATGGCCTGACCAGCCTGAGGAGGAGGGGTGGGGAGAAGCAAGCCCCCCTGTAAAGGTGTTGGCAAGCACCCTTCCAAAGACGGGGGGGTATTCCCCTACCTGAGCATTTCCAAACGCCGCCATCTTGACGCTTCCGACACTGGAAGAAAAGAGAATGATGAAAAATAGCCTCCCTCTTCCCCGGGAATCAAATTAATTCCCAAAGAAGAAGGGGCGACATTACAAACATCAGCCTGGTGGGCCTCCCGATACTTCCAGCGACGAATCAAAGGAAGAAAAGGAAGGAGACACACAAACAACTCTACTATGGCGGTTGAATACTGCAGGAGACGAAACATCGGGAAGGGCGAAAAAAACCTTCCCACGAAGGAACGAAGGAAGAGTCGAATCCTCCGATGTTCTCTCCTGCTAAAATCGACTTCTACTCCTCTTAGGCCATGCCCAGCATTCCGTGTAAGGATCATTAATATGATATTGTTATGATACAATAAAGTTTCATACATACTTACCTGGCAGATATACGTACTAAGACTCCGTCGTCCCCACGAGAAATTCAAATTTCGCGGCACACTCTGCAGGTAGGTCAGGTGATCTACCGTCCTGCCCTGGGTGGCAGGATTAGGAACCATTCCTGTTTTCTATCATATTTTTTTTCTCTTCCACCTGTCTCCTTGCGGGGAGGCTGGGTGGGCCCTAATCGTATATATCTGCCAGGTAAGTATGTATGAAACTTATTGTATCATAACAATATCATTTTTCATACAATCAACTTACCTGTCAGATATATACATAGCTGATTGGCACCCTTCGGTGGAGGGTAAGACAGCTACTATATGGAATAGACAGGTAAACAACATATGTTGTAGGTATAAATAAAACCTTGGTTCCTACCTGATAGGTGGTAGACTTCGTGGGTGTTTGCCCAGTAGTCTGCATCACCTCAAGAAACTTTAGCGAGATATATGATCTATGGCCAAGAGTTCTTGTGGGTCTGCCGAAGGGGTCTTATCCACTTACTCGGCAGAGCCTGAAAGGACTTTGTCAATGGGTGCTGATCCACTTATATGACAATACACTTATGAAGGAGCGCAACACCGATCCCGATCACCTGATCCTAACACGAGGGTTCGCGCTCAAATTGGAAAGAGTTATCCCCACAAACTCCTTTCAAAAACCCCCAATAATTTAACACTAAGTTAAAAAACTTTAACTCAAAGTTAAGGATCAGTGTCGGCTCCTTATCCCAGTAACGTATCCGCAGAAACGTATAAACCAAAAGCGAGGATCTCTCGTAGGTTACTTGACATCCTTTGTGTAATGAGAAGTCAACACAGGAGTTGCCTCTACCGTACAACACAGTTAATATGTCTTATATGACATATTGTTATGTAAAGAACAAGAATTTGCAAAAGCGCGTACTTCCTGCGCTTTAATTCTCAGCTGTTTGAAGGAATCAAGTCACGTAATAAAGTGCTTAGGAGATCTCCATGTTTCAAAGAAGACCAGGGCTTTCTTGAAATGGATCTCACCCGACTGAAGCCTGAAGCCTGGCAGGAACCTCGCGCCTGGCTGGTGCTTCGCTCTTGGTTGGCGCCTAGCGCTTGTCTGGTACCTTTCGCTTGACTGGCGCCTCGCATCTGGATGACGCTTCGCGTCTTAGCTGGAGATTCGCGCCTAGAGCCTGGCTTGCGCCTGGCTGGCTGCTCGCGCCTCGCGCCTGGCTGGCGCTTTGTGCCTGCCTGGCGCCTCGCGCCTGCCTGGCGCCTCGCGCCTGGCTGGCGTCTAGCTCCTGGTTGGAGTGGCGCCTTGCGCCTGCCTGGAGCTTCGCGGCTGGCTGGCACCTCGCGCCTGGCTGGCGTCTCGCGCCAGGTTGGCGCTTTGTGCCTGCCTGGCGCCTGGCTGGCGTTTCGCGCCAGGTTGGCGCTTTGTGCCTGCCTGGCGCCTGCCTGGAGCTTCGCGCCTGGCTGGCGTCTCGCGCCCGGTTGGAGTGGCGCCTTGCGCCTGCCTGGAGCTTCGCCGCTGGCTGGTACCTCGCGCCTGCCTGGCGCCTCGCTCCTGCCTGGCGCCTCGCGCCTGGGTGGCTCCTCCCACATTGCCGGAGCTTCGAGCTTGGTAGAGTCTCGAGATGTCTGGCAATGTCCACATCGGACACTCTTATCTGTCCTATATGTTCGCATCTAGCGCATCTGTGTCCAGGTTGTAGGCCCGGTCTTTCTCCTCATCAGACAATGACAGTGTTCTTGGGGCTGTCTGCAGGTTTCTTCTTCCTTACTGACTGTGTCAGAAGGTCTTGAGTCGCCTTCTCAGTTAATGAACGAGAAATGTCCTTCACTACTGAGAAGGGAACAAAAAGTCAGACAAAGGCGAGTACAGAAGCGCTGCCCTCTGAGCGTGGGAGACCGCTTTGGTTAAAAAGACACTATATACTGTCCTCTTTTAAGAAGACCTGCTCCAAACAAAGAGGAGATCTCAACCGAGCCATCCTGAACCGCTTTGTCTATACAAGACAAAATACACAGAAGGACTTCTGGTTTGAGTCCTTCACGAATCATGGGCTTTCTTGGACATCACCCAAGGGAACCACCAATCTAAGAAGTTGAAAACTTCCAATACATGAAAGAGTCCCTTGAGGAGATGGTCCAGTTCTGAAATGCCCCAAGTTATACGGGCAGAGTTCAAACCTTGTCTACGTGGAAGCGTCAACTAAGGTCGAAAAGTCCGCTTCTGACGTAGACGGAAGAGAAATACCCCTATTCTCTCCCGTCTGATATCAAATGCCTCTTTTACCAGCTAGTCTCGCTGGAGGCATGCAGAAAGGACCGTTTCTAAAACTAACACCTTCTTCAACTTCATCCAAGAGTCCTAAAACTGAAGAGCCCTCTTCATCGAAATGGCGGGCTTCATTCTAAGAAAAAACGAAGATTTCTTCGTCTTTGCACTCGAGAAAAGAGAGCGCGGAGAAGGAGGAGAGGCAGGAGTCAAGTCGTCTCCATACTCCTCTAGAAGCAAGGCTGTCAACACATTATAGTTCGACAGTCCTTCTCTTCCTTGAACTCCTCCTCCGAGTTTACTTCTAACTCGGGGTCTAGATGAGTCTCCGTTGCTAATTCAGTACGTCTTTCCTCTGGAGGAGACAAACTCCTAAAAGGAGAGGGGCTAAGGGAATGATATTCCTTCCTCTTCCCCGCTTTAATAGTCCTGGAAGGCGCCAACAGCCCAGGCTTCTCTCCATAAATGGATGACGCTTCCCGCTTGGATGACGCTTCTAGTCAGCCAAGCGTCCTGGCTGACGCCTCCCGTTTGTGTGGCTGCTGACGTCTGGATGACGCCTCGCGCCTGGAAGACGCTTCGCTCTCAAAATGCGTCCTAACTGGCGCCAAAATTTTGGTTGGAGCCTCGCGTCTAAAAGCAGCTTTAAATGACTATTCATGTCTTGACGACGTCTCACGTCTCTCTGGCGTTACGTGTCTTCCGTAAGATTCTCCCGATCTCGCTCTCTGAAACCGAAGCCTCTGCGATATGTTTGGAAGCTTCACGTCTGCCATGACGCCTCTCGCTTCGCAGAGGAGAGAGGACGAGACTTCTTGATTGGAAGCGCAACGTCCTTCCTACGAGGCGCTAACACTCCCACCAAAGAGGCCAGTTGCTCTTGTACTGGCAAGATATCTTCCTTGAAGCTTTTTCCCACGTCATCTTCAATCGGGGGAGAAGTAGGAAAAGGAAGCAGTCTATAGGAAGCCTGTTCGTCTTCTCACAACTCTTCCCAATAAATGTTAAACATGTTAACAGTTATTATCGTCGATCGAGAAGGATCTCTTAGTTAACGCGAATAGGAGCGAAAAAAAGAGATTCTCGATGCTCTATGCGATATGTGTCTCGTGGAAATGGCCTAAGTGATTAAATGGGTAACGAAATCAGGAACGAATCTTGCCGTTACCGAGTTGCTTGTGCGAGAGTCTACTGGACTCCTAGGTTAATAACTCGCTAAAACGAGAAAATCTTGGATGGTGCTCTTGGCTCACTGCGCCAGCTGGCGCTTCTGGCGCAAATTTTGCGCCAGGCTGGCGCTTCTGGAGCATTGCGCCAGGTGGTACTTCTGGCGCGTTGCGCCAGACTGGCGCTTTCTTCTAATTCTTTTATGTTATGTGCCAGAACAGCTGTGCCTTTATGGTACCCGACATCCTTTTCACATGTTAATTCCGTTCTTAGTAGGAAAAAACTTTATATACGTAGTATAGTCCATTCAGGGAAACAAGTTCTGTCCCAAAGAGAATGTTTCCCATCCGACTCATCCATCTTCTTCTGAGCAGGTACTCTAATAAGCTATGCTTTCGTAAGCCTGAGAGCATTACATAATATAATGTTCTGCTGCGATAGAATCCTTTAATAATGTTACCTACGGTAAACCGCATTGAAAGGTTGTACTATCTCTCTTATTGAAAGCTTCTTAGCAAAAGGCATACAATATTTATTTATGTTAGCTTAATTATCCCCTCAATCCGAGGTTAAGACCGCGATTGTAGGGGAGAGATACGGAAAGTTATTCCCTCCCGCAGGAGAGAGAGAGATTCGCCCGACCGCTCATGACTGACACCTACATGGTACTGACAGTAACTGGCATAGGCGTACTGCGTTGGTCTCAGGCTCTCAGCGAAAGCAGTCCCCGCTTACTCTTCCAGAGTTGCCAGCTACTCCAATTAATAAAGGAATTTAATAAAATTATTATCGAACTTCAGGAAGTTCTTATTAAAGCATATTTAAGCGAAACAAGACTTCGATAAATCTAGAAGACTAAGTAGGTGTAGTCTTAAACAATCCCTTTAAGCGTAGTAGTCCTTCCTAGGAAAGACGTAGAAGGATACTTGTAATTGAGTTGCACAGAAAAGAAGTAACTACGGTATGGTTTGTTTTATGAATTGACCGTATCGTATTTCTCATACGCAGAAACTCTACTACCTTCTACTATCTTCGTTCTTTTCGTTAATAGAACGATAGAAAGAGTATATATACATATATACACACATATACATACATATATATATATATATATATATATATATATATACATATATATACATATATACACACACACACATACATACATATATACATACATATATATCCTTAAGGAACGAAGTTAATCAAGGAAGGTAAACTCTTTAAATCTCGTGATTTCTTCATAAATCGCGGAAGAGACAGAATTCCTGTTCATCACTAGGGTTTACGGAAGGAAGTAGATATTTTTCTATCCGCCATCATACCCAAACATCGATGAGATCTTATTAAGAAAAAAACTCCCAAAGCTCTTGCCTCCTCAAACGAGGGAAAGAGCATGGATGAAGGAGAGAGTCCGCATTGAGAGGAACTGCCTAACAAAGGAGTCTTCTGAATAATGAAAAGGCTTCTCTTAGTATCAGAATCCTTCTGACAAAAGCAACGGCCGCCTGTGCGACATCTTGCACATTTGCCAGGTGAAAGTTGTTCAAGTTAAAATTCAAAGAGGAGTCTCGCGACTGACCTCTCTCTCTAATGAAGATTTTTGAAATCTTCTGACGCCTGGCGTCTGGATCCTTGCGCCTAGCGTCTGGATAGTTCCGCGCGCCTGGAATGTTCCGCACGCTAGAAAGGAGACTCGCTCCTGGAACGTTCCGCTTGCGTGGAAGGTCCCGTGCGCCCTAATAGATCCGAGCGCCTCTATCTTGTTATACGAGCCTCTTGCCAGAAAACGTTCAATGGAAGCATCCTTCTGATTGCCATTCTACTATAAGGCTCCTTAGTTAAGCCGCCTGTTTTTTCTCTTTGAAGCGCCTTGCGCCAAGAAAAAAGTTCTGGAACGCGGCTCTCACTCAGTTGCTGGAACGCGGCTCGCGTTTATCTGTATGAACGCTCGCGCATCTGGATGGAACTCGCGCTAGTCTGTGGAACGCGGCTCGCGCTAGTCTGTTGGAACGCGGCTCGCTGCTGGCTGTTGGAACGTGGCTCGCGCTAGCTTGCTGGCTGGCTCTCAGCCTCTCGCTCAGTGAGTCAGTGTTCTCTTATTCAGAGAACGAGCCAGATCGTCCGAACTTCTAACATGTACATTCTTCGTCTTTTCGGATGTAAGATGAAGAAACGGAAGAACAGACGCACTTTTTAAGCTGCCTTTGCAATGGCTATCCCTGGCAGTCTGGGACGTTTTACAGATCCCGCCGAGGGAACGCCCGATCGGATGGGATTCTCCATAACTCCGTAAGGCTTTCGGACTTTCCTTCTCCTCTGGGCTTGTGAGTTTGAAGAGGTCTAGGCCTGAGAGCGAGACAGAGCCGATCGAACGCACCCTCTACTAATTAGGACGCCTTTCCAATGGCGAACTTGGCAGTCTGGGACGATCTACAGATCCTGCCGAGGGGACGCCTGATCGGTGGGGATTCTCCATAACCTCCGTAAGGCTTTCGACTTTCTTCTCCTCTGGGTATGTGAGCTTGGAAGAGGTCTAGGCCTGGGAGCGAAACAGAGCCGAACACGACCCTCCACTGCACTAACAGTAAAAATCACTTTCTTACCTTTCAATAGCTCGTATTTAGAGCTACCTTCCTTTGTCTTCAAATTGCAATATGAATTTGAAGATTCTGTGAAGTAAGAAGGAGATGAGGATACCACACTACTAGTAATGTTAATGCTCTAACTGCTCGTTAGTACGAGAGCTATATAAACTTCTAAAGGAAGCGTAACTATTCTTTCCTTACATCGTCAAGAAGGAAGTTAGCTCAATCAATTCTAACATTTACTACACGTTATTATGAATATATTAAAATTTTCCTTCTTGCAAACTATGTGATTGTCTACCGAAAAGTTCGGTAGTTTACACGTAAACAATTCTTCGAATTTTCGAAGCCAAAGTTATCAAAACAAATTAATATGCGTATGCCGAACCAAAGATCCAGTACTTCCCTGCAAAGATAGCCAGAAGATCGATGGCGATGAAATCCAAAATCAAGTCAGGAGGAACTGCAAACGTTGTTTACATTCCAAGCGACAGAAAAAATATGATAGAAAACAGGAATGGTTCCTAATCCTGCCACCCAGGCAGGACGGTAGATCACCTGACCTACCTGCACGTGTGCCGCGAAATTTGAATTTCTGTCGGGGGACGACGGAGTCTTAGCTATGTATATATCTGACAGGTAAGTTGATTGTATGAAAACAAAATTTAGAACGGCACCTACTGCACGAGATGTGGGGGTCAGTTTGCTGCCTGCCAAGCCAAAAGCGGGAACCCAGAAAACCAAACCTGGAATTCTGATGCACACAGTTGACGAGGCGAGAAGGAGCAGAAGTCATAATATCAAACCAACACACACATACACACACACCAAAACACAAGAGAAACGGGCAATGAACTGGGTAAAGGCCAAGAGGTGTAAACACACTGTGGCCCAGGCGGTCAAAATTGTTGAACCCACGAATGAGATTAACAACTGAAAAGGAAGACAAAAACTCTTGTGTCTCCCATCCTCCTGCACCAAGCAAAGGAGACTGACAACTAGAAGGATGTGCAGGCTCCTCTAAGGTACCTTCTTCATTAAATTAACGGTAGGATCAGCAGCCAAACACGCCCGAAACACCAACTAACCTGTCTGGGCTGGCTCCACGTGTTGGCTCCCGAGATGAACCCACTATAACACTAGGAACTCCCACTACGTTCTCCTCCATCAAGATGATCCATTAACATATCCGTGAATGGTAACGGGCATGGGCCGACTTACCAATGTACGTATGAGAGGAATCCCAAACACTTGAGATCGAAGGAGAATCCTCGAGAATTGAACTAGAATCATCAGTGAGAGGCGCAGCCAAACACTCCTGCTGCAGCAACTTTGCGCTACCACCTTCGATTTATTGACAGGGGAATTGAGTCCTTACGGTGACGAATAGTCCTTGGAGAGAAGGAGGCCACTTGAACACATGCACAGACAGGGGGAGGTTGCAACACCGCTCGCGATATGCATGGGACCAAGGGGAGTTGTGACACAGTCGAGACGTGCACGGACCAAGAAAGTTGAAACACGCCCGCAATTCGGTGCAGAGGACGAAGCAGCTGCTGTAGATTACACAAGGGAAGATACACCAACACTCCCCGAAACGCCAACACTCTCGAGAACCCCCGCTCCGCGTAGTTCCTCCCTCGTAGGCGAAGAAAGAGCAAAGTCCTTAGCCTTTCAACGCTTGATACGCCAACGTGGCGTAGAGGGGGAGGAGGGAGAAGACAGTACTGGTTTCTTAAGCGATCTCTTCGCAGGAGGCGGGGACAAAGCAACCCGTTTCTTCCAATCATCCCAACCGACAAGGCAGCCAACTTAACATCCAAAACAGTCCAACCTCTTAAGCACTGCCTGGCATATAACCTCAGACTAATCTGCAAGAGAAGGCTCCGACGACATGGAATGGAGGAGTGGCGAATAGGGTGGCAGAGATGACGTCATGGCTGAGAGAGGCAGTGCTCAGACGATGACTGGGAGTGACGTCACAAGTGGTGATGACATCACGGCTCCCCCTTGGTGTGAAAAGGAAGAGGCGCCACTGGCGGAGGAATACACAACGACGGATACCGTGACGTCATCAATGGGGCAGATGCCACAGCTTCCCTCCAACTCAAAGAAGTGGCAACAGTCACTGGCAGAGCAATACAAGATGGCTGACCTAGGCTACCCACGAAGACGAGGCCGGGAGGAGGGGGGATGGCCTGGCCAGCCTGAGGAGGAAGGGGGGAGCGAGCCTCCAAAAGTGCGCAAGCAACCCTTCCAAGGATGGTGTATCCCCTACCCCGAGCATCTTCCAAATGCCGCCATCTTGGACGCCTCCGACTCTGGAAGAAAAGAGAAAACGTTGATAGAAAGCCTCCCCCTTCCCGGGAATCAAATTAATTCCCAAAGAAGAAGGGGCGACATTACAAACATCAGCCTGTTGGCCTCCCAATACTTCCAGCGACGAATCAAAGGAAGAAAAGGAAGTTCAACACAGGAAACAAGTCTGCTTATAGCGGGGGTTGGGATACTTGCAGGAGGACGAAAACATCGGGGGGGGGGAAAGGGCGAAAAAAAACCTTCCATGAAGGAAGAGTCGAACCCTCCGATGGTCTCTCCTGCTAAAAAAACGACTTCTACTCCTCTTAGACAATGCCCGGCATTCCGTGCAAGGATCGTTAGTAACAAAAAATTATTAAGGCCCCTAGTGCACGAGATGTGGGGGGGTCAGTCGCTAACACATCCAAAAATGAGAACGTGGAAAACCTGGAATTCTGATGCACACACGTTGACGAGGCAGAGAAGGAGGAGAAGAAGTCATAATATCAAACAAACATACACACACACAAACACAAGCGAAACAGGCAATGAACCCGGGTAAAGGCCAAGAGAGGTAAACACGACTGTGGCAAAGGCAGTCAAAGAAAAGACTGATGCATAATCATAGGTGAATGGTCTACAACCATCCTTCACCCGATCAACGCATGCGTGCCAGATATCACAAGATTCTTACTTTCAATATGTTTTTTAACCAGATCCAGCAGGCCTAGGCGCTAAAGAAATTATCCTATTGTTATGACTGAGGGTTTGTTCGCATATGATCAAAGATATTTCTTTAATATTGGTCTATCAACATGGCGCCCTGGCACACCATGGAGGGTTAACTCCTTTATGGACTCAACAGCGCATACACTATCAAAAAGGGTAGAACAACATGAAGTGGGTTTAGAGAAGCCAGTATCATCAGTAAATGTTTCTAGTAGAAGTATATAAACATGAAAAAATATATTATCAATAGTTAAGCCTGGTTAACGAGGAGAATGAAATGAGGTTCAACAACTCCTTTAAATCCACGCATCATTAACAACAATAACTACCCATAAAGAGTGTCACTTAAGCCATCCAAACTAAATTTTTAAAAATCCTGCTGACTTTATCCTAAAAGAAGAATGGCAACAAAGATGGAACTGAAGGATGTACATGCAAGAAGAATCACTAAATCTGCTCTAAAGGCTTAGTTTTGACACTTGTTGATGCTTACGTAAAAGGGCTTACTATAATTGTACTGCAATATTTACTTTCCTCTAAAGAAAGAGTTCCAACCAAGTCTTATGTTTAAATAAAACACAAGGTTTGTTCATTGTGAAATGCAATACGCATTTCCTTGTGAAGTATGCATTACATACTCAAAAAGCAAAGAATCTATTCAACATTCAAGGAAAGGGCAGGACCTAACAATAATAAATGTGTTGGTAGTCACCTCCCATCCAATAATTATGTCTGTTCATTTTATTAGCAAAATTCAATAAAATTAAGAGAGAAACCTTATGCTTTTAATAAGTAAAATAAACAAATTAAATGATAAAACACCTAACATTATGTATACGTAAGAGCAGACTCAATAGCAACCATATTTTGTTTCCCTGTCTTACACCTAGATTTTAGGAACTTTACTTCTACAAACCATGAATATTATCTTTTCTATTTCATAATTCTCCAGAGGTAGGTAAATGCTTAAAACTTTATTCTACATCCTGACTATACTGTATCTTCTTTTCTAGTTTATAGTTTTCCATAGCAATCTAAATAAATGCTTAAATTCTTGATCTTGATACAAATGAAAAGAAGCATAATACAGTATACCCAAAAGCAATCTCCACCATCACCATCTGCACATAAGCATTTGCATTAGCCTGTAAATATGTTATTGTTAGTATACAATAAGGTTTTGTACATACTTACCTGTCAGATATATACTTAGCTATACGTCTCTGACGTCACGACAGAATTCAAAACTCGCGGCACACGCGACAGGTAGGTCAGGTGATCTACCTTACCCGCCGCTGGGTGGCGGATGTAAGAACCAATCTCCCTTTCCAGCCAGAATTTTTCCTTCCACCGGTCTCCTGAGGGGAGGCTGGGCGGGCCATCAATCGTATATCTGCCAGGTAAGTATGTACAAAAAAACCTTATTGTATACTAACAATAACATTTTTGTACATGAACTTTCCTGTCAGATATATACTTAGCTGATTGACACCCTTGGTGGAGGGAAAGAGACAGCAAATATAAATATGGTGGGAAAACAACACTAGTTGTAGGATGTAAAAACAACCTTGGTTTCTTACCTGTTTAGGCAGAAGACTTCGTAGTTACTGTCTATGAGTCTGCGTTGCCTTAAGAGCTTCAGCGAGGGCGTGACCTACAGCTGACAGACTCTTTGGGTCTATCAAAGGGATTTGGTTGTCCGCTTACTTGATAGAATCCGAGCAGGATCTGTCAACGGGGATTCGCCCACTTATATGACAGAACCTAACCACTATCATTGCAAGGAGCTCAAACATACACCGATCACCCTAACCAATCTAATCATTGTTAGCACTACGAAATGAAAAACATGCCTACCCGCATGTTCTTTCAAACAACCAAAAACTTACAACCTAACAAGGGGAAAAAATATATACTACTAAGGATATGTCTCAGCTCCCTGCCCCAGCACCGAATCCGCCGATACGTACGGGCCTAACCGAAGCACTTTTCATACGTAATTTTGACGTCTCTCAGATAGTGTTTTCAAGAACTGAGTTGCAACGCCAGAATGTTGCCTTCATAATATTACTCAGGGATATGTTTTTGTTAAAAGTCAATGACGTGGCAATAGCTCTTACCTCATGAGCTTTTACCTTAAGAACTTTGTATTGACTTTCCTCACATATCGCATTGCGCTTCTTTCACCAGGCTTCTGATAAAGAAAGAAAGCGCATTCTTCGAAGTGTCCTCCTTGGATCTCTTGCAGAGCACCAAAGGTTGACATCATTGCCCTTAAGTTTTTTCTTTCTCTGTAGATAGAATTTTCAACAATTCTTACTGGGCAAAGAAGACCTCTCTGCTTCCTCGCCTACTAATGCAGACAATCCTTGTACTTCAAAGCTCCTAGGCCAAGGATTTGAGGGGTTTCTCGTTCTTGGCTAAGAACGAAGGAAGGAATGAACAGATAGCTGCATCTCCTCTGAATCCCACATTTCCTTCTAGTGCATGGAGTTCACTAACCCTTTGCGGAAGCCAATGCCATGAGGAAAATTGTCTTCTTCGTGAGGTCTGCTGAACGATGCAGGACTGAGGCGGTTCGAACTTATTGGACCTCAGGTAACGTAGCACTACATCCAGATTCCAACTCGGAACCCCTGGAGAACCTTCTTGTATGTTTCAAACGATTTTTATTAAGATCATGAAGGTCCTTATCTTCTGAAATGTTTAAGTTTCTGTGCCTAAACACTGCAGATAGCATGCTACGATAGCCTTTAATGGTTGATACCGCCAATCCACTTTCTTCCACTAAGGAAAAGTAAGAAGTCTGCTATTTGTGTCACAGAGGTACTGGAAGAGGAAAAGTGATGGTTCCTACACCATCGCCGAAAGAGCGTCCACTTCGATTGGTAGACTCTAAGGGTAGAAGGCCTTCTTGCTGCTGCGATAGCCGTTGCAACTCTTGCCGAAAAGCCTCTCGTTCTGACCAAACTTTTGACAGTCTGAAGCCAGTCAGATCTAGAGCGGGGAGGTTTTTGGTTTTTGTATACCTCTCGAAGTGGGGTTTGTCTGAGCAGATCGATCCTCTGTGGTAATGTTCTCGGAAGATACTAACTACCATTCCAGTACCTCTGTGAACCATACTTGTGCGGGCCAGAACGGGGCTACCAGCGTCATCCTTGTTGCCTCCGATTCTGCAAATTTCTTTAGAGTCTCTCCCAGTATCTTGAATGGAGGAAAAGCATACGTGTCTAGACCCTTCCAATCTAGTAGGAACGCGTCTATCGACACTGCCCTCGGGTCCGATATCGGAGAGCAGTAGTTGGCTATCCTCATATTCTTGGCTGTGGCGAAGAGGTCTATATGAGGTTTGCCCCAAAGCTTCCACAGATCCTGGCAAACATCTTCGTGCAGAGTCCACTCTGCCGGCAGGACTTGATCTTTCCTGCTTAGGAGTCTGCTCTGACGTTCTTTTCTCCCTGTACGAACCTGGTAAGGAGACAAATCTTCCTTTTTTCTGCCCAAAGCAGAAGTTCTTTTGCTGTCTCGTACAGGGAGAAAGAGTGAGTCCCCCCTTGCTTCCTGATGTAAGCCAGGGCCGTGGTGTTGTCCGAGTTGATCTGAACTGTTGAAGCTAGGGACGTGGGGCTCGAAAGCTTTCAAAGCTAGCCAAACCGCCATCAGCTCCTCCTTGTTGATGTGCCAGGTCACCTGTTCCTTGTTCCAGGTGCCTGACACTTCTCTTGAGCCGAGCGTCGCTCCCCAACCTGTTTCCGAGGCGTCGGAATACAACACTTGGTTGGGGTTCGGAATGTGAAGGGGACATCCCTTCTGCAAACTTGAGAGGGTTGGCCCACCAAGAGAGGTCCTTCTTGATTTCCTTTGAAACTCTCGAAGGAGAACTCTAGGTTTTGTGAACGACACCTCCAGTTTTCGATGGAGAAAGAACTGGAGAGGTCTGAGGTGCAAACCTTCCTAGAGAAAGGAATTGCCTCCAACGAGGAGAGTGTCCCCAACAAACTCATCACTCCCTCGCTGTGCATACTTCTTTCTCTAGGAAGGCTTTGACTTTCTCTGACCCTCGGGCTATCCGTTCTGGAGACGGAAAAGCCCGAAAATCCAGAGAAGCCATAACCGAATCCCCAGATAGATACGATCTTGACTGGGGATCAACTGAGACTTTTTGAAAGTTCACCAAAAGTCCCAGCGAACTTGCCCATGAAAAGGGTCTTTTGTAGGATCCTCCAAACATCTTTCCTGAGACTTGGCTCTGATCAGCCAGTCGTCCAAAGTAAAGGGACACTCTGACTCCCTCCAAATGTAGCCATCTTGCTACATTTTTCATTAGGCCTGTAAAGACCTGAGGGGCTGTTGAAAGGCCGAAGCATAAGGCCCTGAACTGGGAATATCCTTCCTCCCATCATGAACCTGAGGTATTTCCTTGACGAAGGATGGATAGGCACATGGAAGTAAGGCGTCCTGAAGATCTAGGGACACCATCCAGTCCCTGGCCGAAGGGCCGCCAACACTGAGGATGTCGTCTCCATGGCGAACTTCCTATTTTCTACAAAGAAATTCAGGGCGCTTACATCCAGAACCGGTCTCCATCCTCTGAGGCTTTTGGAACTAGAAAAAGGCGGTTGTAAAAGCCCAAAACGCTGAGCAAGGGTCGCTCACTAGCTCTATAGCCTCTTTCTCGAACATTAGTTCCACTGCTTGTGTTAAGCAAGGCTCATGATGGGATCCCTGTACCTGGCCACCAACTCCCTCGGAGTCGTTGTCAACGGTGGTCTTTCCGTAAAAGGAATCAGATATCCTTTCCTTATATAGAGAGGGACCAGTTGTCCGCTCCTCTCTTTGTCCAGGCTTCCGAGAATCTTAGAAGTCTGGTACCTACTGGTGTTTGGAGGACTACTTCCCTACTTCTTAGCTCTGACAGAGCGTGAGAAGGATCTACCTCTCTTGAAAGTTCTTTATTACCTCTCGAGGTAGAGGCTCTAGAAGGGGGGCCCCCTCGAAGGGCTCCTGTCTAGCTGGAGTCTCCTTCTTAGTCTTCGTCTGGAAGGAGGTCTTAGGCTTCCGTGCCGACTGTGCGAGCATGTCCTGAGTCGCCTTCGCAGAGATAGATCCTGAGATGTCCTGGATTATCTTCTTTGGAAAAAGCAGAGGCGAGAGCTGCGAATACAGGAGAGAGGCTCTTTGGGCATGCGAAACAGACTTCGTGAGAAAAAGAGCAGAAGACTGATCTCTTCTTAAGGATCCCTGCTCCAAAGAGGGAGGCTATTTCGCTCGATCCATCTCTAACTGGCTTTGTCAATGCACGTTAGAACACTGTTTAGATCTTCTGGCGAAATAGCATCCGGGTTTCTGAGTCTTCTTAGCCAAGACCCCCAAAGACCAGTCAAGGAAGTGAAGACTTCCAAGACTCTAAACATTCCCTTCAGCAGGTGGTCAAGCTCGTTCATAGCCCAGGTCGTTTTGGCCGACAAAAGAGCCGAGCGTCGTGCTGCATCCACCAGAGAAGAGAAGTCCGCATCCGCCGATGAAGGAAGACCCAGACCTAAGGGTTCTCCAGACTCGTACCAAAATCCGAGTCTGCCCAGTAAGCTTGGAAGGAGGAAAGAAAAAACACAGTTTCCCAACCCTTTCTCTTCCTTAGAAAGCAGCCAATCACCAAACACCTCTCAAAGCCTTCTTCATTGAGATGGTTGGCTTCATCCTCACACAAGAGGAAACTTTCGTCTTCTTCGAAGTCGAGAATAAAGAGAGAGGAGACGGAGGAGCGACGGGAGTAAGGGAGTCTCCAAACTCTTGAAGAAGTAGATCTGTAAGGATCTTGTAGGACGAAACTGACGAGTCCTTCACCAAATCCTCTTCTGAAGGTTCAACTTCATCCACTGAAGAACCCTACCGCTTCTTTACGAGTGCAGTTAGCCTTCTCTAAAGAAATGCGCCTGTCCAGAGAGTGTCTAGTAGTAGACTGGCGCCTATCAGGGGAAGCCAAAGTTTCTGGAGAGCTCCTCTCGAATGAGTCCTTTCCTACTCTGATGAGTGCGTGCTCTTTGCTCCTTAATCCTACTCCTAGAATTCCGGGCTTCCAAGGAGCGCCTGCTAGGAGAGAGAGCCTACTATGCTCAAGGCGCTTCTCAGGATCCATGCGCCTGTTCAAAGGAGAGCGGCTGCCAGGCGAGCTGCGCCTACCATGAGGCGAACGCCTACTAGGCTCTTGGCGCCTACTTACAGGAGAGCGAAGGTTCTGGAGAAGGTCGCTTACTAGGAGACCTGGCGTCTACCATGCTCCACAAACTTCGCTCCCGACTTGTGTGTCTCTTCAAAAGGTAGTCTCCCAGAAGAGACATATCTTTCAGGCTCTACGCGCCTGTCCTGAATCGAGCGGCTAAAAAGTAGAGCCGCGCTTATCAGGAGAAAAGCGCCTATCCTCCGCACCACGCTTTGGGAGCGGGAGAGGAGCGTCTACTTGGGGAGTAGCGCCTACTAGGCTCAAGGCGCCTAACATAAGGCGAGCTCCTGTCTCTTGATGAATCCATCAAAGAGTAGGCTCTCTTATCCGGAGAATGAAGGATCTTCGTAAAAGAGCGCTAGGACGAGGCTGTACGCCTGTCTTTAGACGAACGCCTACTAGTCGCTAGATCCCTTCCTACTGGAGAGATGTAGTCACCAGGAGAAAGCTTCTTGGGCGATTGATGCCTGGAAGACGACAAGCGCCTGCTGAGGGAAAGGAGCGCCTCCTTCCATCCGCTGATAAAGGAGAGAGAACCGACTCTGACTGAGACGGTAAGACAGGTGAAGGAATCCTAGACTTCTTGACAGGGAGAGAAACGTCTTTCCGACGCGTTCCTCCTGCCAAGGAGCCCGCCAGTGCCGAAATCTGCGCTTGCAGTCCCGCAAGAATTCGAGCTGGAGATCTTGTAAAATCCTCCACCGGAGAAGAGGCTCGAAGCCTACTATGAGGCGAGAACTCCTGCTCCCTCCTGGGTTTCTTGATCTCTACTTCCGGCTCTTCTGGAAAAACTTCCGGGCTGGAAGGAAAGGAGCCAGGCGCCTTCCAGGCTCTCTTCAGCGGTCGTGAAGAATCCGAGGCGCTCCATCCTCTTCTAGGTGAAGGCGAGGAAGACGAAGAGAAGCATTGGCGCAATACCTCCTTCTTCGCGCGAACAAGGGCAGCCTGGGTACGAGCATCAGGATCTACCGAGGGGACGCCTGATCGGTGGGAGTTCTCCCTAACCTTTTCCTGCGGCTTTTGACTTTCCTCCTCCACTGGGACTGGGAGTCTGGAAGAGGTCTAGGCCTGGAAGCATTAAGGAGCCGATCAGACGCACCCTCCACTGCACTGGGGTCACTGCACAATTCACCTTCACTACTCTTACCTTGCAACGAACGGATCTTCTTTTCCATGCTAAGGATCGTGGCTCTCATGGTTGCCACTTCCGTAGTCGTATCCTTAGGTTCGATGCAGGGCGCAGGAGCTGAAGCTGGAGAAGGTTCTAATGCTACAACAGGATTTTCTTCTACCCTCGCTAATACGAGACTTACTAGAACTTCTAGAAGAAGCCTTTCTCACCCTGTCTTTCTCTAACTTCCTCAAGTAGGAAGAAAGAGCCTTCCATTCACCCTCATCCAACTTCTCACACTCATTACAACGGGTTATCAAAAGAACATTCTTTACCTCTACATTTAAAGCAAACTGTGTGAGGATCTACCGTAGCTTTCGGTAGTCTCACCTTGCATTCATCCATAGCGCACACTCTAAACATAGAAGATTTCTTAACCTCTAACTCAGACATCTCGAATCAAAGAAAAATCCAAATCAATATCCAAAAAACAATCCACAAATGCGTTATGCCAAGCAACAAGATCAGGTACTTCACCGAAAGTCAGTCCAAATAAATCCACGGCAACGAGAAATGAATTAAAGCTGGTCAAGAGGTAACAACCACAGGTGTAGTCGTCACCGGCGACAGAAAAATTCTGGCTGGAAAGGGAGATTGGTTCTTACATCCGCCACCCAGCGGCGGGTAAGGTAGATCACCTGACCTACCTGTCGCGTGTGCCGCGAGTTTTGAATTCTGTCGTGACGTCAGAGACGTATAGCTAAGTATATATCTGACAGGAAAGTTCATGTACAAAACTTTGATTTTTAACTACTACTTAGTAGTTTAACCAAACCACTGAGCTACACTGGTTTCATTAAATATTGTTTGTAGCAAATAAAAACAACTTTTTATAACATATCCTTAAAAATCAAAATAAAATCATCCAATGGTCCAAAGCACATGGTAAGCATAGTACGTAACATTAAAAAATTACATTATATTGCAAAAATATTCTTCATCAACTATATTAAACTTTTCACATTCAATCTAAGTTCAATTTCCTTTATCAATACCTTCAGTGAAGCTCTTACTTTTCTACTAAATGTGCTTCTTTTATACACATGGAATAAATACCTTTACGTACAGGCACAAACTGAAAAATACTCCAAATGACTATGATCTATTATTATTTGTTAGTTTTTCCAGTATATTTTCTGGAACTAATTTTCACTGTTATTTTTACTCCCTTCAAATCCTAAAAGATGACTTTTAATAACTTTAAATCTCAAAATTCTTTTACACTTTTTCCCGTCACCATAGTTGGGTGCGTCTACTTTTTACTTTTCTTTTGATTTAATATTGTCTTAGCTACAATGGTTTTTAAATTTCATATCAAAATAAGCATAATAGGCATAATAAGCACAATCTATTAAACAATAAGTTTCTTACTTTTGAAAAAACAAATTTAAAAATACATGGGACTATATGAGAAAACAGAATCCAGTGAAGAAAAATGGATTTGAAAATCTTAATACTTTAAAAAACAGGAGCTAAGAATGCAAAAAAAGAAAGAGTGCACTGTGTTATCTCTTAAAAAAGTACTTTACCATACATGATGTAAATTCTACTAATGTGCTAAATTATGACAGAGTAGTACTTTCCCAAATGTCTGAGAACTGAATAAAAAACTATAACCTCTTTCCTACCAACTGCCATTCACACACAACACCGATAAAAAAAATACATACTAAATAAATTACAATACTGGATTAGAGGTTTCTCAGTTAAGAAACACATTCTATTAAAAATATAAAAACATTAAAGGCAAAATCATTTTGTAAGATTATGCTTTTATTTTTACACATACTGTGCATGCACCAGACTGTTATATTCTTTGCTTAAAAGTTAAGAGTTGAATAATAAAATGTCAAGAAAATGTTCTATACATTCACCACCCTACTGACAAACATTCATGTTGCGAACATTCCGAGGTCACAAGTAAAAATCATATTCAGAGTATTCCCCTTTGTCACCCATAAGTTTGATTTTGCTCTGCGCGCCTATTCTGCCCGGTAAGAATTTCTGCCATACAATTTTTCCTACTTCTATCTTCCTGATTTAACTCGTCCTCTGATGAATTAGAGTTTTCTCCATTTAAAATCCCATATGAAACATTTAGCATGTATTTTTTTTGTCAACAGATGGCAGTGTGCCTTGTTTACTTTATGAAACTTTCAATGGCAGATGATGCTTCTGCAAAATTCTCTCAAGTTCACAACTTTCAAAGCATGGAAAAAAATACTAAATATTGAATGCAAAGTAATTCTTTATAAAAAAAAGGATTTTGACGTAAGGAAAAATCTATTTCTGGCGCATTGGCTCGTGTCGCCAGGCGAAATATCCTTTAATCTATTATTTCTAGGGTAAATGTACTAACACATACCAGAGAATAAATAAAATAAAGAAAAAGGTCAGTATGACTGACTCGCTCACCCTCTAGGAGGGTGTCGGTATGAACACTAGGCGAGTGAGACCACTACCACGAGCCAAATGCCAATAGAAATCTCCCACTACAAAACCCTCCAAGAGGGGAGCCGTCCCACAGAGGGAGCAGCTCGTACTACTACTACACCATCCCATGCTTGCGACTGCTGCGCCTCTAGTGGCCATCCTGAAGTTAGCAGGCAATCTTGAGCGAAGGGATGGGTAGGGGGGGTATTTCGCTGGCGACACGAGCCAATCGCCCAGAAATAGATTTTTCCTTACGTCAAAATCCTTTTTTCTGGGCTCAGCTGTGTCGCTTGCGCGAAATCGTACCAGAGAAACAGCTCAAGATTGTAAACAAAATAAATAAAATATAATAAAACAAAATAGGTCTCAAATAAAAGATACAAAATAAAAGAATGAATATAATTGCTAGAAAGATACAAGTACACAGTAAAACAAAATCAGAAATATGCTTAAATTACCCTTAAATCTAAATATGTAGTAATATAAGGTAATTTACATATATACAAATAGGTACAATGATACCTATGACAATAAATCTGTTGTTAACAACATGTATCAAAATTAGAAATAGCAATTAGTATAAATTTACATAAATATTTGATCAATGATAAAAATAATATATCTAGGAATGTATATGACTTAATATACAAAACCCGTAACCATTGCATTATGATGTATCCCCTAGCATAAAAATAAGGGGATACATCTGTGAGATCAGTATGGTAATCAGATGTGAGTGTCCCTAACCAGACAAAAGGGGCACTATACAATCATAAAGCAGCTAAGACACAAGGTAAATGTTAATGAACAAGGCAGGAATAGACGAAAACTGTTGGGTGAGGCAGGTAGAAAGGAGGACTGAATGTTTTCTACTATAATCTAGCTAGGGTCAGGGGAAAACTATGTTACCCGCTGCTACTGCTGGGAATTTCAGAGCTTCCAAGGACTTAAGGTAGTGACGTTTGAACACTGTCGGCGATTTCCATCCGGTATACTTCTTTAAATCAGCGAAATTCATATGTTGGAAAGTAATTAATTGAGGTGGCTACTGCCCTGACATCATGTGCTTTTTGGAAAGGATGGTCAGGATTGGCTTGTTTGATAAAGTACAGGATTTGTTGCCTGATGCCTTTAGTGGATAAAGTACCACCTTTTCCCTCCTAAAGAGGCCCGGGGCCCCGATGAGGAAGAGGAGGTCCTGGATAGAAAGGCCGTAAGGTTGAAACCGGACAAAGGGAAACATCTTGTGGAAGAGGTAGTACCTTCCAAGGTTCCCACCTCATCAAAGGATCTCATTCTTGCCAAAAAGCTACGTTCCGGAGAAAGTAGCACTTCCCCCGTGGGAAGGAATTGAACATGATCCGGGTCTCTGGATAAAGCCGACAGTTCTGAAATTCTTGCTCCTGAAGCTAGGCTTAATAAAAACAGGGTTTTTCTTAGGAGCATCATAAACGAGCATGTGTCATTATCGGTTTCGGAAGCCAGTTTTAGAACATCGTTTAAGAACCATGAAACTGACGTAGGCCTGACAGAGGGCCTAAGTCTAGCACATGCTTTAGGAATAGACGAGAAATAGGTATCTGTCAAGTCTATGTTAAATCCAAATTGAAATATCTTTTTCAATGCTGACTTGTTTGTCGTAATCGTGCTAGCTGCTAAGCCCTTTTAAATCAAATAAAGATCTGAAAAAGGATATAGCAGAATTAACTGTCATGATTCTGATATCTGACTCTCTCAGGAAGGTTGCTAACTTTTTGACGGCAGCATCATACTGCCTCAAAGTTGAATCCCTTTTATCGGATTCCAGGAAAAGAATATTCAGAGGGTCAATATTCGCATCTCTTTTTGCCGCAAACTTCATGAAATCCATAAAGTTAGGGTTTTGAGAATCCCTGAGGAAGCGAACACAGTCTTCGTTTGTGTACTGACTGGGAGAGCTTGGGACTGGGGATCCGAAGGGACGAAGACCCAGTTCCAGGATCAGGGGGGTACCAATTGCTCTTCGGCCAGTCTGGGCTACTAGAGCCACTTGACCCCTGAATGTCCTGAGTTTGTCTAAGACCTTCATAAGGAGATTCACTGGAGGGAAGACGTAAATCTTCTCCCAGTTGTTCCAGTCCAGAGCCAGGGCGTCCGTGGCGTAAGCCAGAGGGTCCAGGTTGGGGGCTACATAACACGGTAGTTTGTGGTTCGCTTGTGATGCGAAGAGATCCACCTGTAGCCCTGGGACTCTTTGAAGGATCCATTGGAACGAACTCTCGTCTAGAGACCATTCCGACTCTAGGGGTACTGATCGGGATAGGGCGTCTGCTATGACGTTTCTTACTCCAGCTATGTGGGTGGAGGAAAGATGCCAACTGAATTGTCTGCCAGGGAGAAGATGGCTATCATGACGTGATTTAGATGACGTGACTTGGAGCCTCCTCTGTTTATGCAATGTACTACCACTGCGCTGTCCAAGACTAGCTTTATGTGGGAGTACCTTGGTGGGCGTAATCTTTTCAGAGTCAAGAAGACTGCCATTGCCTCCAGTACGTTTATATGGAACTGACTGAAAACTGGGTTGACCAAATTCCTTGCACTTTTCTGACTTGGGAGTACCCTCCCCAGCCGCTTAAGGACGCGTCTGTGTGGATGGTAATCCCTGGTGGAGGGAACTGAAGAGGGACTGACACTGACAGATTCTTGACTTTTGTTTGCCCACGGCCGAAGCCGGTTCTTTAGAATCAGAGGTACTGAGGATAGCTTGTCCCTGGACCTGACATTTGCTCGAGAGCGCAGATCCCTGGTTAGATCTTTCAGTTTGGCTTTCATTAAGATGTTCGTTTACTGAAGCAAACTGGAGAGAGCCGAGGATTCTTTCCTGAGCTCTCCTTGATGCTAGTTTTGTGACTTAGAAATTGCTTGACTGACTTCGCTATTTCTTTCCTTTTGGTGGACGGAATCGACAGAGTGTGTGAGGATAGATTCCAATGAATGCCTAGCCACTGAAAGTTTGACTCTGGGGTGAGTCTGGACTTGGATCTGTTTATCTTGAATCCTAGATATTCTAGGAATTGGATCACTTTCAGTGTGGCCTTGTTTGCATTCTTCGACTGATGGGGCCCAGATCAACCAATCGTCGAGATACGCTACTACCATAATCCCTTGAGCTCTGAGCTGTTGCACTACTACTTCCGCTAGCTTCGTGAACACCCTGGGTGCCACGTTGAGCCCGAACGGGACTACCTTGAAGGAGAACGTCTGGTCTCCTATCTTGAATCCCAGATATGGACGGAAGTGTCTTGCAATAGGGATATGATAGTAGGCGTCTGTAAGATCGATAGAGGTGGTGACGGCCCACGGGGAAGTAAGGTCCGCACCTGTGAGATCGTGAGCATCTTGAACTTGTCGCAGCGGATGGCTAAGTTTAAGCGGGACAAGTCTAAGATTACCCTTCTTTTGTTTGAGCCTTTCTTGGGACGCTGAACAAGCGACCTTGAAATTTCAATCTCTGACTCTGACTATAGCTCCTTTCTGAAGGAGGTCTCTGCGTACTCTGTCAATTCCTTGGAAGGAAGTTGACGGAAAGGTCTGGCTGGAGGTGGGTTCGTCAACCAGCTCCAACCCAGCCTTTTGACACTATGCTCTGAGCCCACTGGCTGAAGTTCCACCGGTGGCGAAAGTGAAAACAGCCTCCCTCCTACCTGAAGTTCCTCATTGGTTCTGGTAACCCCCTCTACCTCCTCTGAAGTGCTTTCCCCTATTATAGGGGGCTCCCGATCCTCTCCCACGAAAGGACCGCTTACCTCTGCCTCCCTTGTTCGAGCGGTCAAACTTCTGAGAAGCTTGACTCTCGAAGGCTGGATTGTAAGCTGGAGAGATGGCGAATGGAGGGTGAGGTTGAGGGTGAGGATGCCAGGGGATATCACATAAATAGGCTGTGATTGACCTTTAGACGTGGAGGGCTGAGCTGTCTGCACTAACGGCACTGTAGGAACTTGTTGAGGGAAGCGCGGCTGCTTCTTTGGTAAGGGTTGGAAACGTCTAGGCTTCCTTTGCACCCCTTACCTCTTGGTGTCAAGTCTTGCCTTCTCCTAGCCGTAAGACCCCAACGGTCCTTAAGGCTTTGGTTCAACCTCGTAGCTTCTGCTTGTACTTCCTTTACCATAGCCTCTGGGAAGAGATCTGCGCCCCAGATGTTAGAAGAAAGCAACCTATTCGGTTCATGCCGAATGGTTTGCCTCTAGCAATACATGCTTTCTGCAATTTGTTCTAGCAGTGGCAAACTCGAACAGTCTGACTGCACCGTTTGAGTCAGGGCTTTGGTTATAAGCTTAAAAATTGGTTCTGAACCATAAGCCATGGTTGCTACCTCCGACATAGCATCAGGTTAATTGACCTGGCTAGTCGTGTTTTCGAGTCAAACTCCGTTTGAAAAATAAGACTATCAGAAGCCTGGGCAGCTTTTCTTTACCAAACTGCTCCATAGCCACAGTCAGGTTTGAGTTTGCCAGCTGTAAAGTGTTAGGCAAAATCCTCCCATAATTCTCCAATTGACGGGAGCAACGGAGAAGTGGGGTCTGCTTCTTTCAGCTGAGGCATGGGTTCCCCTTTCTGAGCTGCTGAGATGGTCGACCTCGCTATCTTGGTAAGGAAAGGGAGCGGGGTACCTGCGTCCATCGTGAAAATGGTAAAGGGACTTTTGAATGGTTGGATCTTGGTATTCGAACAGTCCATGTCGTCTAGACATCTAAGCCATTCTCGTTGGGCCTGGTCCCGAGAATAGAGGACTGTCTCCTTTGGTACCCTGTCATCTCTAACCATAGCCGAAGGCGTGAGCCTAGCGTAGCCTATGAAGGGAGGCTGTAGGCCTTCCGGGTAGAACTCGAAGTCCTCTATTCTTCGAGTTCCAACTCCGGTATGGAGATGAGACCATCTTGGAAGGGGGCGTATGATGCTACTCTCCAAGGATTGTTCATGGAGAAAGCGGGCAGCGAGTCATGCGGGGGAAGCTGAGATCCGCTAGTATTGGAGGTTGAGGGAGAGGCAAGAGGGGCTTCTCTTAGACCGGCTATAATAGTGTCCTGAGAAGTGATCCTGTCCGACAGGCGGGATATCATATGTTCCACACTCGTCTTAAGGGAGCCCACTAGGTCGCCCACCTGTTTGCAAACAGGCCAGCATTGGTGTCCAAAGCCGGAGCTGCTGCGGAGGTGGAGGGGAGAGGGGGGACTGGCTGAATAGGCACCAAGGTAGTGAAACTGGTGATACTGCTGGGGGTGCGGGATTTCTCCTTAGATTTACTCTTTGAGGACTTTGAGCCGGAGCTAGACCCTTTAGACCTGTCTGGGCCGGGATTACGAGCCGGAGACTTGCGCGAGGAAGAAGACGAGGACGTCTTCTTCGAAGACGATGACGTCTTAGTCAAGGTCATATGTTTGGACTTGATCTTAGGTCTAACCGAAGCCTCTGGAGGAGTATATAACTCATCACCCGTAAAGCCTTGGAAGGATGGAGAGGTTGCAGGGGTAGAAGAAACAGTCACTCCCAAGGGAGACCCTTGGGTACCTGCATTACTTACCTCGGCCAACAGGTCGTCTATACCTACCATAGGTTCAACATTTATATCCAGGGTTGCGACATCCGTGGAGATATCCTGGTCTTGTTCTGTTAAGGAGGCCGCCAGTTGTTGTTGGATAAAGGCAATAGAGGGGTCCGCCTCTACCGGGTCGACGTACCCAGTCGCCTTGCCTCCGGGAAAGATTAACAGAGCTAATCGCTTCTCCAGTATGTAGGGCTGACCCTTGGCGCGTTCTTGCCAAAACCTCCGACCCAGGCCCGCAGGGTAAGCCAATGCCGTATCTCTTACTGCCGGAGCCTGTAAGAGAGGGTATATTTTAGATTTAAGAATCACTTAAAACTAAAACTTAGAATATAACTTAAACTAGATGCCTTAAGTTAAAGTAAATAACGTAAACTTAAGTACTAAAAGAAGCGGAGCAGCATGCGGAGATGGAATACTTACGCCTTCCAAAAGCTGGCTCACCAGATCGTAACATATGGTACACGTCTCATGGTACCAGACCTGGATGTCCCCAGTGCGGAGTCGCGCATGGAGCATGGGACCGGCAAACTTCGTGTCCACAGGGGTCCTGAAGTGTAGCGGGAACATCCCGGATGCTCACAGTTGGTGGCCTGTAAGTGGGAAGACACATGAGTATCTTAAAGGGGGAACACTTACAGACTAAGGACAAAGAACTCCGTTACATGCCGGAGCTCGGAAAAAATTTGGGCATAACCCCTCCCTGCATTGCCTGAATAGGCTATAATCCCGGAGAGATCCGGTAAAATGAAAGGGAGGGGTGAGGGTGGGATGGTTTAAGAAACTTAAGATAAACTTAAAGATAACTTAAACCTACATGCAATGTCATGCAATGAACCGGACTAGGTCCAGTGAAAGCGGAGTGTAGTAAACTCAGCAAAACGGTACGGTTAGTAAAGACCTACTGTATGCTCCGGTCCAACTACGGTGGACTATACCCTTCCGCTGGATACCAGGGCTCCGATAGGGAGGAGCTCTAGTAAGGAGGTAAGGGCGAGATGACATACAGACTCGAGCTAGCCCGGAGCGGCAAGGAAGTAACGGAGGGGGGGGAGGCCAGGGCCCCCCACAACGTACCACCCGGCCGAGCCGAGAAGCGGAGAGGTCGGAACCAGTCAGGGACTGTCGGACTCCCAGGTCCCTCCGGTGGAGGGGAGAGGGGGAGCCAGGCTCGGGCATGCGGGGCGAGCAAGGACAGGACCGACCCACCCCCGCCCGGACTCTATGGGAGAGCGGGAGAGGGGGGAGGGGACTGGCAGGCGTCTGGCTGACTCGTGATCACGTAGTGACCACGAGGCGGTAAACTAAGATACGGTAACCAAGCCTAGGCCAACCAACTGATCAGAGAGAAGCTATCGGGAAGCAACCTGAACTGAAAAGCGGTAGCATATAGGCCCATAGGCCTAAACCAACTGATCAGAGAGAAGCTATGTGGAAGCGACCGAACTGATCAACGGTAGACTAGGCTCTACGAGCCGGGACCTAGGCTAAGCCAGACGCTAACTAACCTCACAGTGACAAAACATATAAATATATATATAATAAAATAAAAAAAATGAAAGAAAGAAGGTAAAATAGCAGGAGAAAAAATCCAGGAGTGTGCGACTAGCCCGAAGGCAAGTCTACCACTCAAAGCTAGTCAGGGGCCGATACTAAGAACCTGGACTAGGGTCTGGATAGAAAAAGTCTACATAAGGTGAAATACATACATGTATAACCACTTGAGTAGACGTAATAACGCGGATAATCAAAATAGAGCGTAAAATAATAAGGGATGTTCTAGGTATGGGAGACCAAGAACGAACCCAACATGCGGCAGGACCATGCTGCCATGCTTCCAGCCCCCGCCGAACGTATCTATACCTAAAAAACGGCAAATACCGTCTCGGGGACGGAAAAAACTCGCTAACCGTAAATACTGAGTTACTTAACTTAGCTGCTGCAATAGCTGCACGGTGGTCCATATCGAAAATCCGAAGAAAGGGCACAACAAAATACACAGAGAGAAAAATAACACGTGTGACTCGTGCGAGTCTAACTGAAAGGATGGCCACTAGAGGCGCAGCAGTCGCAAGCATGGGATGGTGTAGTAGTAGTACGAGCTGCTCCCTCTGTGGGACGGCTCCCCTCTTGGAGGGTTTTGTAGTGGGAGATTTCTATTGGCATTTGGCTCGTGGTAGTGGTCTCACTCGCCTAGTGTTCATACCGACACCCTCCTAGAGGGTGAGCGAGTCAGTCATACTGACCTTTTTCTTTATTTTATTTATTCTCTGTATGTGTAGTACATTTACCCTAGAAATAATAGATTAAGGATATTTCGCGCAGCGACACGAGCTGAGCCCAGAAATACATATTTAAAAAATACAGTGAAGAGAGTACAATCTATGACTCCTGGTTAACTCAAGATATATAAAATACTTACTTCAAAGTTTAATATCCTCCTAAGTTTTAAATAAATTTTTCAAAAAAAATTATGCCCTACATATTAAAGACCAACTTATGAACGAAATAAGACATGAACAGCCCACTTGGTACGAAACTTGTTTGTAAGTAGGGTGGGAACTGCATGGTGACTGCATGGAGGTTTAAAGTAAAAGATCATTACATACAGTGATGTTTACAGTACCAGCAATCCCCACTTACTGGCAGCATCCGTTAATAGCGTTTTGTCTTATGATAATTGGGTAATGATGTCTTTAACCAAATTTTTGGTTCTGGTAAGTTGATTTTCAGCATTGGTATGGGTTTATCAGCATCGGTAAGCAGTTTACTGGCGTTGATAATGTGGTTTACCGATGTCGGTAAGTGGTTTATCAGTGTGGCAAGTGGGTTTCTCATTGTCAGTAAGCAGTTTACTGGCGCTAATAGCCAGTTAACGGCACTGTTAAGTGGTTTATCATGCTTATGGCATCTTAAACTCAATTTAATACCACATTTAATACCAAATTATTGTGATGTTCCAGTTAACAATGATTTTTCAATTATCGGCGCTCAGGACAGGAACGGCACCCCTGCTGTTACCAGAGACTGCCTGTATAAGGCTTGTGAATACAACAAAGGAATCAGGTAAAACTGTGCTGAAAGTTTACAGCAAATGCTGTTGGCATTCTTTCTAAATGATTGAAGCAAGAGTTATTTGTAAATAGCTAAAAATGCTACAGAGTTAAGGTTTGCACTTCTCACAGAACTGGCCCAAGGGGTTTATTCACTCATTCATATACTACTACACATATGCAGATTCAAGTAAGTGCTAAACTCGAAATCTGTATATATATGAAAGAAGCCTTTACCATTTATGGCATGAAAAATTATTAGATATATATATAAAAGAATATGTTGAAAGTAATATCCATGATATTACAAATTTTTTATTCAATTTGTATTTTTCATAGCTAACAAACCTTTGGTCTTAACAATAGGATAATCTTCTTGCACCAGCTGGAAATCAATTATAAACAACCAAAGACTGTAAAGCAAAGAATCTAGGCATCTGGCAACTCATGCATATACAAAGTGGAAGCTGGTCACTGACTAGGCATAGGCCACTGTGATGCGTCAAGTCTTTCTTTGACAGCCTTGGAGTTTGTTGCTTGTGCGCTCTACTTTCCAAGCCAATTGCTTTGTTTGCCCATGATTTCTTTGTTTCAGTGTTTTGTATGTATGCCTTGTTGATTATCATGAAGTCCTCCAATTCTTCAAGGCCATTATCAATGCAAGTGACCAGGCATTCAGAGTTCTGTGCTCCAGGTTTTTGGACATTCCCAATACATATACATGTATGATTTCATACATACATGTATAATTTCATACATATACAGTATATGTTGCAAGACAAACAATAAAATCATGTCATTACAGAAACCACAGAGGGTATTCTATATGCTACTCTTCACGATATGCTCTTGTTCTGACATGCAAGACCAGCTGTCATAGGAATAAATACTTTTACTAAAGTGGGCTATACTATAGAGAATCAAGTGAAAATTCACAGCCAACACCTATTCCAGTTTTATTCACAAAAAACCTAGATGACACATCTTAAAATAGTGTTGTGTGTGTGTTATCATTTTTGGTGTGTTAATGCTCTGCATTGATCTGACCTAAAAATTGGGATAAATCCCTTTTGTTTAATAAACTTATAGCCATAGTTTAAATTCTTTTTGTAACTAAACTATTCAACGTGGCCAGGATACTCTGATATAATTCTACAGCTATATTCAAACTCTGGGGAAAGTTTTTGTGACTAGTAATTAGTTTTTTATTTCTCAAGTATTATGTCTGAAATGTACAAGCTTGCCGAAGACACTTAACAACTGCAACTTCAAAATTCAACCTACTATAGACCAATAAATCTCCCTGGAAGCTACAGCTATTAAAGAACCATGATTTTATCTTCAGTGTAGATAAAATTCCAAGGTAAATAAACTTCTCATCAAAACCTTTGGTGGAAAATACTTTCCGACTTTAATATAAAAAAATTACAAAACCTCAAGACACCAATCTAATGAAAATTTACCACACTAAAACCATATCTGACACATGCTGAAGGATTCAAGAGAAAAGCTAAAAAACTATTTTTACATCAAAACTGGAGGCTTCATGCAAGTGATCAGATTTTATCTTCAATGGTATCTTAATTATCCGATGAATCTGGAATGGAATTAGGAGCAATTAATGAAAACCAATTATACTTCAACAGTTCATGGGCGAATTGATCACTTAACATAAACTGGGCTTGGAAAGTTGAATAACCCATAACTACACTGATCATACAGTTACTAATCAATAAGGTAAAAATTAAAAAGGGAAGAAGATAATAGGTATAAAAGGACTTGTAATTTACCCCCTGTGCAAAAAATACAAAGGGAAAATATAAGTGGTACTAAAATAAAGAAATTATTCAACCACAGGAAGAAATTTACATGAAACTTATGAGTAAACTACATGGATGAATAAACAAAATTTATAGCTGAGCTCTCATCATTGTATCAACAAGATCAAACCAAATTACCTTTAAACCAGCCAACAAATACTATAAATACTTCAAAATACACAAAATATAAGAAGGTGAAGTTGAGAGGTCAGTAAGTTAGCTCTTCAGGAGTAAAAGCATGCAAGCATTCTATGCAATCATGCTACAAACAATATAAAATCCTGACACACAAGACTACTGGGATAAAAGATAAAGATAAAAATAAAAATGGTTACCAATTCTACTACCCTTCCTGACATCTTCAAAAACCAATGAGGATTTCAAATAGTACACCCTAAACATTTATCAGTCTTACATTTTTCTAAAAGAAAGGGAAAAGGCCCAGCTAAAACTAAAATAATTTTTAAACCTCTTATGCACTGGCTGAAATGTAGACAACCATCCCAATTATTATTCTCTGGTCTCAATATTACAAGATCACAAAGAGCCAAGTGCAGAACTCGCAAATAAAAGAACAGAATTTTACCATTACAAGACAGACGTAAGAAATGCAAGCTTAAGAAAATTTGACAATATTGTACACTAACTCATGACTTTTCAAACCATTTTTACTTCACAGAACCAAATTCTATACAATACAGTGTTTTCAGGATCAAAATGTAAGCTTTTTTAGTTACTTGTCTAGAAACATTCAATAATACAGTATGTATACCTAAAATAAGATAGCCTACACTTATGCACCCTGGTGTTTAGAAATTAAATTTCTGACATGATACAACAGTCATGTTTCTTAAATATTCAGTCTAAATTTCATGTGACTAAGGATCTTCATTTCCAAATTTCAAGGGTGTAAACAATATGTACAATGGAAAACTTTCAAGGCTTGCAAGTACTCCCACATGAAAGTTTCCCTACTCTCTCTGCCATATTCATGACTTTAGTTGCATACTCTAAACCACAAAAGCATAACATCAGAGTTTCAAAAAAAAAAATTTCATTATCACTAACTAACATTAACCACCACAACTTGACCTAAATATAAACAATGAGAAGTGTAATACTTTCCCAAACTGGCCTCAATAAAAAAAAAAAAAAAACATTAAACAAAGTCTATGGGATTAAGTGTTTAACAAAGTCTATGGGATTAAGTGTATACATGTATCTCTGGATGCACTACACAAAATTATCATCCTTGCAACTATCTCAATATCAAGATCACCCAATTAATGATCTCTCGTAATCTCAAAAATATTTGTGACAATTGAAAAGACTGATAAAGTAATATTAGAATTGTTAATAAGACATTCTTTGATTGCATGCTATCTCAGGTAAAACACTAGGCAAGGACACCTTCCCCATGTAAGTGAAAACAAAGATGGTCTATAATAGAATGCTTATCTTTATTGAAATGTCTGAGGAGGGTGTGTATTATTACCCTATAATAGTTTTGCCAGATCAAAAGTCAAATTCCTACCCTCATGCCTCCCCTAGGGTGATGCAATTTTTGAAGAGAGATAAAGGAAAAGGACTGAAATTGGAAATTGATGCAGGTGGGGGGCAGAAGGGTTTGTAATAGAGAATGTGAATTTCTCAACATACTACTGAATTTGTACTATCTTAACATAGTACCAAAACATACATCATAACTAATTGTATGGCTGACTTTTATCATTTAGTTCTCTCTTGTACACTACGACTCACTGATTCATGTAATAACCCACTAAAATCCACTTCCTTTGCATTCAAATCACTTGAATCTCTGATATTCATATAATATTAATGCAAACAACTATTTCAACATGTATGTCCCTATGGATAATTTACACAGTTCACTGTTAGTAATCCTTATTTTCATAAAAATGATTGTACTTTTTACATAATCACGCATGCAAATCCAAGCAAAGCTTCAAAAAATCATTTCCATACAACACAAGATGCTCTCATACTACAATACCAACTCTTAAGCAGGTGCAGACTCTCATAAAAACATTGAAATTGCCAAGATGATAGACCACATATAAAATAGAATGCCATAAATTCCATGTTCATTAACAATAAATAAATGTTCAAGCTAAAATTATTCCAAGAAGAACTACTACCTGTTAAGGTGAGCAATGAATTGGACTTATCAAAAAAATAACCTGAATGTAACTTACAATCAAACCACCACATTCTTTGCATTAAATTTTCTTTGTATTTTAGTTTAATAAACGAATCAAAATTTCCTCACAGTGATCACTATGTCGAGCGGTAGTGTTTATGGAAATGGTAAATATGTACTACTAGGAGACAATTCACATTCTGCCTCCTCCATTTGCGTGCTTTAGTTTTTTTTTACGGTCATTCCTCTGAATATCAACCTAAATTAAAACCCTTTTTTTAAAACTGAAGTTGGATTATGTACTTAATTGTAACATAGGCAACAAGCTCCACAATTAGATTTGCCCCACTACCACTAGCCTCTTTAAAAGTATATGGAACAAAGGCACCTTGATACTATATATAAAAGAAAATAAAATAATTATTCAAATATTTTCTTAAATACAGTATAAAGTAGACATTTCAAATGCAATATAATTTTCTTATAAATAAATTTTGAAAAAAAAAAAAAAACTTTGACACTGAATGATCCTTCTCTGTCAGATAAAAAATGTTTCATCACAAATCCATCACTGATCAACAACCTTCTATGCATCTGCGACTTCATTAATGAACTTTCCACACGATCAACACAAAAAGAATCCCTGCAATTCCATCTACCTGAAAAGGTATAAAGTTTCCACAGGTCTCCAAGCAGCAAACTGAATCACTTATCGAGGCTGTTATCCTGTGCACCAACTCTTCTCTCCAAGAAATTGCTTAATGCCCTCATTTTCATTATTTTCCATCAGCATAGCATTAATAAGCTCATATTTCTAAAGTGATTGTGTTTCAGAAGTGTAATAAATCTTTTCAAATCTCATATCATTTACATCAAGTTCTTTACAAGCCCTCGATGTTGGTTGGTTATTTGACATGTTTAAAAATGACTATGCTTACAAGTGGCTAAAGACCCTCTCGCACCTCAGGTGTGAAAGACCCTCTCGCACCTCGGGTGGTGGACCCTCTCGCATCTCGGGTGTGAAAGACCCTCTCGCACCTCGGGTGTGAAAGACCCTCTCGCACCTCGGGTGTGAAAGACCCTCTCGCAACGGGTCGTGAAAGACCCTCTCGCACCTCGGGTGTGAAAGACCCTCTCACACCTGGGCGTGAAAGACCCTCTCGCACCTCGGGTCTGACAAAGACTCTAGAATTTTAAATCTAAATCGTCAAGCTGCTTCTCTAAGGCACTTACTCTTTTAACATCTCCCTTTGGGTCAGTGCCTCAACTGTGTCTAGCCTTACACCAGTTTTTTTCCAGTTGTGCTCTGAATTCCAAGTCATGCTACAGACTCTTGCTGCTCTTCTTCTTCAGCATTAACTCCTGCCTCTAGCCACTCAAAACTCGGTAACAGACAATCTTAATACTTTAAGAACATTTGGACTTCAGCAACACCAGACTTTGCAAGATGCATGTTTACACAGTGAAAAACCTGCCTCTACCCACTCTGAAGGCTCACCAGGATTAGGGATGTGCCCAAGTTTTGGTATTGGTGGTATCGGCTAGTTTTTTGTGGTATCGGTGGCATCGACTAGTTTTTGTGGTATCAGTATCGGTGAATTTCTGGCTGATACCAGCCAATACTTTGTCATTAGTATAAAAATTTAAAATCCTTCTAGGCTTCCTAAAATAGTATATATTAACACACCCCACCAAACCTGAACCTTTCATAATCTAAATAAATGAGTCTGTTAACTGTTTCTAGCCAATGTATAAATTAAAACTCAGAATAAAAGTAATATGTATATAAGGACTTTAACCCTTAAACGCCGATTGGACGTATTATACGTCGACAAATTGTCTGTTGGGTGCCGATTGGACGTATGGTACGTCGATATAAAATTTTTTTTTTAAATTCGCAGAAAAATACTTATAGGCCTACCAGGCGAAAACTTTTGAATCATGCGCCTTGGGGGGATGCTGGCATCATCAGATCAAGGCGTTGTTTTGTTTACAAATCGTTATGCAGGAGCGCAAGCGCGAATTTCTTTCTTCTCGCACTAATAACATCAGCGACACATCTCTGAAATTAGTTCGTCACTTTGACATAATTTTTGCATAATTTTATATCAGCAGTTACATGGAGTATTATATGAGAAAATGTGCGCAATTTCATGCAGAATACAAACTAAAAAATACTCATGGTTGTAGCTTTCATCAGTTTTGAAATATTTTTATATAAATAATGAGAAGTGCCAAATTTTCAACCTTCGGTCAACTTTGACTTGACCGAAATGGTCGAAAAACGGAATTTTAAGCTAAAACTCTTACTTTCTAGTATACTCAATCATTTACGAAATTTTTTTGTCCGATTGTTGTAATGTTTGCACCATTTTAAATTAGCCGTTACATAAAGTTTTCTATATGAAAATGTGTGGAATTTCATGTAGAATACAATAAAAAATAATTGAAGGTTGTAGCTTTTCTCATTTTTGAAATATTTGCATATAAATCACGATAAATAGAAAAAAAACCACATTCAGTCAACTTTGACTCTACGAAAATGGTTAAAAAAACGCAATTGTAAGCTAAACCTCTTACAGTCTAGTAATAGTAAGTCATTGGTCTTTATTTTGAAACAAATTTGAAGTCTCTAGCACAATATTTACATTATGGGTGAATTTTTGAAAAAAAACTTTCCTTCCCTCCATGCACGAATCTCCTCCGCAAATTCTCCGAAATGCGTACGTCGCATTCTCATAATATTTGCTCCATTTCATATTAGGTGTTTCATAGTTTTATATATGAAAATGTGCACAATTTTATGTAGAATACAACAAAAAAAATTGAAGGTTGTAGCTTTTCTCATTTTCGAAATATTTGCATATAAATAAATATAAAAAAAATTCAACATTTGGTCAACTTTAACTCGTCTGAAATGGTCAAAAACTGCAATTTTAAGCTAAAAATCTTACAGTATAGTAATATTCCATCATTTATCTTCATTTTGAAACAAATTGGAAGTCTCTAGAACAATATTTCGATTTATGTTGAATTTTTGAAGAAAAAAAATTTTTACTTCCGCACGTTACGAATTCATGCATCATTTTGTGATAATATTTTCTCTGTGTTGCTTTGATTGTTTCACAATGTGTTATATACCAAAATGATCGCAATTTAGCGTACAATATAACGAAAAAAATTAACGTCCGTTTACCTTTAAACCGTTGTTGCTACGACAGCGCGATTTGGAATTACAATTATATATGAAATTTTGTTTTCACGCCATCATATATCGCATTATTTATATATGATGATGATATTTTTTTCCATTTCTGATGGTTGCATACTAAACTTCAGGCAATGACAAAAAGAGGAGCCAAAAATGAATTCTTAATCTTGAAGAAAACTAAGCGTGCTGTGATTTTTTGAAAAAAATATTTTTTCAGCTTCGGCGTTCACTCTGAGGCCCCCTCGGCATACGGAAGATGATTTTTATTATACCCCTTCGGCGTTAAAGGGTTAAATTGTTAATTCTAATGGTTGCCATAATATAAACTAAACTGTATCCAGGTAATAAAGGGATTAAACACTAAATAGTTATGATTAATGTTCTCTTTAAGTTAGATTTATATGACCTTTCAAGTTTTGAACCTTTAATATACAATAACCAGAGAACAAGAATGATTTTAGTAACAATATATATTCTCCTAAATAAAAGAAACATGAAGGTAACAGGTATCGGTATCGGCTTTAAATGTTGGCACTGGTATTGGTGTTGGCCAAAAATTTGGTATTGGTGCATCCCTAACTAGGACCCCATCATTTGCTTCACCTATGCTCATACATCTGTCTCTACTCATTCATGTCACTCATCTGCACATGGTAGTGTTCCTGCTTTAAGCTGCTATTCAAAACTCACCTGAAAATAGCCACATTTCTGCCCCTACCTGGTTTACTTCTGACCACAATAATGTGATTAAATCCAAAGGCAATATGTATTCCTAAGAAACACTTACTGGATATCATGGATTCACTGCCTTCCTTGTCTGGTACCATTTCATTCTAAATAAAGCCAGTGCTTGCTCAGTTTGCTAAACCTCCACCCAATTTTGCTGTTTTGTCATCTACCTCAGACTTGTATTTTCCCATTGCAAAAGAATGCACTCCCTTCATTTAACCTTACCGTGGACGTGCCTACTCGAAAAAAAGCGCTTACCTGTACCACTGAAGGTTATCATTGCAAAAGTGGACCAAAGACCCTAAAGGTGGGTACACACGTGAGAGCCAAACCTTGTATGTGTAACTGAGTTACGCATACACGGTTACAAGGTGTCAAAATGTTGAGAACGAACCGTAACCACGTTAAGCACGTAACTTCATTTCAATCCACTGCGATCATCAGTCTGTCTCTGTCCGGGTTCTTTATCGACGATGGCCACCATGCAAGTAGCAGCTGCCGCGTATATTTATATACATTATTTAACGAAGATGAAGCGAAATAAAAGATGGTGGCAATCAAGGTTATATACTAGAAGGGTAGAATACAGTGGTTGGGATTTACTTGCTGACATGAGATTCCAAGAAGTTTCTGGCCACAGTAAAGTCTTTTCTTCGTAATAACTAATAAATTGAAGGACCTCTTCCTCACTCCAATCAGCCATGGTAGACATATACGTACTGACTGACCAAAACAAGGGACTACTATGGACGCCCTTGTTTATAGTCGGTGTTAACAAGTTCAGCAACCTCTGTTGATACGCTTCATACAGGTCTCGTTCCCACATGGCGTAACGTGCAAAGAGACCTCCCTTTCATTTGGGGCCCAAAAACCGACAATTGCCAGGACGGAAGGCGAACGGAGCCTCGAACATTGCGGGTTCGGGGTTCGGGTTCGAGCAACCGTCCACACATGCGTTTTTGTTACAAGAATCGGTTACAATACAAGGTTCGGTTCGCATGTGTGTACCCACCTTAAGGAAACACATTATTAAGAAAGAGAAAGGGGAGTTCTCAATTTCTCAATAAATGAAGCTTTGCTTAACAAAGTCTTAAATTACATTTATGAGAAGCATTCCCGCCTCCCGAGCAACTTCAGCTGCAGAACTGAAGACAAGAGTCAATGTAGTTGAGAGATTGATTCTGATCTCCACCAAGCAGTTGTTATGGGGGCAATTTCAGACTACAGTGGCCCCCCCGTATTCGCGGGGTATGCGTACCAGGCCCCCTGTGAATAGTTAGAACCCGCAAATGTTTGGAACCCCTATAAAAACGCTAAAAAAGGCCTATTTTGTTAGTTAAAACTCAAGAAAAACCCACTAAAAATGTTCATACTTGGTCTTTTTAATAGTTTTATCACAAAAAGTGCACTTAATGATGAAATTGATCAAAAAAACCAGGAATTTGTGGATATTTCTCATATAAAAATACCGCGAATGTGTGAATTTTCTGCGAATAATGCCGGGAAACGTTCCCGAGAGAAATCCGCAAATGTGAGAGTGTGAATCCGGAGAACACAAATACGGGGATTCCACTGTACATATTTTACAAGTGAGCACACTTGCAAACTGAAATACAGAGCTTTACCTGAAACATTGGTGATGGCCAAATGGAGGGACTGGGTCTTTGATATCACCA
>NC_087203.1:70527923-70554721 GCF_015104395.2 Macrobrachium nipponense | reverse complement strand
TTCCCTCCAACTTGAAGAAGGCAACAGTCACTGGCAGAGCAATACTAAGATGGCTGACCTAGGCTACCCACGAAGACGAGGCCGGGAGGAGGGGGGATGGCCTGGCCAGCCTGAGGAGGAGGGGTGGGGAGAAGCAAGCCTCCAAAAGTGTGCAAGCAACCCTTCCAAAGACGGGGTATCCCCTACCCCGAGCATTTCCAAACGCCGCCGTCTTGGACGCTTCCGACACTGGAAGAAAAGAGAATGATGAAAAAAAGCCTCCCCCTTCCCGGGAATCAAATTAATTCCCAAAGAAGAAGGGGCGACATTACAAACATCAGCCTGGTGGCCTCCCGATACTTCCAGCAACGAATCAAAGGAAGAAAAGGAAGGAGACACAAACAACTCTACTATGGCGGTTGAATACTGCAGGAGACGAAACATCGGGAAAGGGCGAAAAAAACCTTCCCACGAAGGAACGAAGGAAGAGTCGAATCCTCCGATGTTCTCTCCTGCTAAAAATCGACTTCTACTCCTCTTAGGCCATGCCCAGCATTCCGTGTAAGGATCATTAATACAAAATTTAGAATGGCACCTACTGCACGAGATGTGGGGGGTCAGTTGCTGCCGAAGCCAAAAGCGGGAACCCAGAAAACCTGGAATTCTGATGCACACACGTTGACGAGGCCGAGAAGGAGCAGAAGTCATAATATCAACCAAACACACACATACACACACACCAAAACACAAGAGAAACGGGCAATGAACTGGGTAAAGGCCAAGAGGTGTAAACACGACTGTGGCCCAGGCGGTCAAAATTGTTGAACCCACGAATGAGATTAACAACTGAAAAGGAAGACAAAAACTCTTGTGTCTCCCCCTCCTCCTGCACCAGCAAAGGAGACCGACAACTAGAAGGATGTGCAGGCTCCTCTAAGGTACCTTCTTCATTAAATTAACGGTAGGATCAGCAGCCAAACAGCCCGAAACACCAACTAACCTGTCTGGGCTGGGTCCACGTGTTGGCTCCCGAGATGAACCCACTATAACACTAGGAACATCACTATGTTCTCCTCCATCAGATGATCCATTAACATATCCGTGAATGGTCACGGGCATGGCCGACTTACCAATGTGCGTAGGAGAGGAATCCCAAACACTTGAGATCGAAGGAGAATCCTCGAGAATTGAACTAGAAGCATCAGTGAGAGGTGCAGCCAAACACTCCTGCTGCAGCAACTTTGCGCTCACCACCTTCGATTTATTGACAGGGGAATTGAGATCCTTACGGTGATGAATAGTCCTTGGAGAAGAAGGAGCACTTGCAACACATGCACAGACAGGGGAGGTTGCAACACACTCGCGATATGCATGGACAGGGGAGGTTGTGACACAGTCGAGACGTGCACGGACAAGGAAAGTTGAAACACGCCCGCAATTCGGTGCAGAGGACGAAGCAGCTGCTGTAGATTACACAAGGGAAGATACACCAACACTCCCCGAAACGCCAACACTCTCGAGAACACGTCCTCGTAGTTCCTCCCTCGTAGGCGAAGAAAGAGCAAAGTCCTTAGCCTTTCAACGCTTGATACGCCAACGTGGCGTAGAGGGGGAGGAGGGAGAAGACAGTACTGGTTTCTTAAGCGATCTCTTCGCAGGAGGCGGGGACAAAGCAACCAGTTTCTTCCAATCATCCCAACCGACAAGGCAGCCAACTTAACATCCAAAACAGTCCAACCTCTTAAGCACTGCCTGGCATATAACCTCAGACTAATCTGCAAGAGAAGGCTCCGACGACATGGAATGGAGGAGTGGCGAATAGGGTGGCAGAGATGACGTCATGGCTGAGAGAGGCAGTGCTCAGACGATGACTGGGAGTGACGTCACAAGTGGTGATGACATCACGGCTTCCCCTTGGTGTGAAAGGGAAGAGGCGCCACTGGCGGAGGAATACACAACGACGGATACCATGACGTCATCAATGGGGCAGATGCCACAGCTTCCCTCCAACTCAAAGAAGTGGCAACAGTCACTGGCAGAGCAATACAAGATGGCTGACCTAGGCTACCCACGAAGACGAGGCCGGGAGGAGGGGGGATGGCCTGGCCAGCCTGAGGAGGAAGGGGGGAGCGAGCCTCCAAAAGTGCGCAAGCAACCCTTCCAAGGATGGTGTATCCCCTACCCCGAGCATCTTCCAAATGCCGCCATCTTGGACGCCTCCGACTCTGGAAGAAAAGAGAATGTTGATAGAAAGCCTCCCCCTTCCCGGGAATCAAATTAATTCCAAAAGAAGAAGGGGCGACATTACAAACATCAGCCTGTTGGCCTCCCGATACTTCCAGCGACGAATCAAAGGAAGAAAAGGAAGTTAACACAGGAACAACTCTGCTATAGCGTGGGATACTGCAGGAGACGAAACATCGGGAAAGGGCAAAAAAACCTTCCCATGAAGGAAGAGTCGAACCCTCCGATGGTCTCTCCTGCTAAAAAACGACTTCTACTCCTCTTAGGCAATGCCCGGCATTCCGTGCAAGGATCGTTAGTACAAAAATTATTAAGGCCCCTAGTGCACGAGATGTGGGGGGGTCAGTCGCTAACACATCCAAAAATGAGAACGCGGAAAACCTGGAATTCTGATGCACACACGTTGACGAGGCAGAGAAGGAGGAGAAGAAGTCATAATATCAACCAAACATACACACACACACACACAAAACACAAGCAAAACAGGCAATGAACCCGGGTAAAGGCCAAGAGAGGTAAACACGACTGTGGCAAAGGCAGTCAAAGAAAAGACTGATGCATAATCATAGGTGAATGGTCTACGACCATCCTTCACCCGATCAACGCATGCGTTGCCAGATATCACAAGATTCCTTACTTTCATATGTTTTTTAACCAGATCCAGCTAGGCGCTAGAAATTATCCTATTGTTATGACCGAGGGTTTGTTCGCATATGAACAAAGATATTTCTTTAATATTGGTCTAGTCAACATGGCGCCCTGGCACACCATGGAGGGTTAACTCCTTTATGGACTCTAACAGCGCATACACTATCAAAAAGGGTAGAACAACATGAAGTGGGTTTAGAGAAGCCAGTATCATCAGTAAATGTTTCTAGTATGAAGTATTATCATGAAAACTGATATAGTATCAATAGTTAAGCCTGGTTAACGAGGATGAAATGATGGTCAACATCCTTTAACCACGCATCATTACACAATAACTGCCCATAAAGATGTCACTTAAGCCATCCAAACTAAATTTTTAAAAATCCTGCTGACTTTATCCTAAAAGAAGAATGGCAACAAAGATGGAACTGAAGGATGTACATGCAAGAAGAATCACTAAATCTGCTCTAAAGGCTTAGTTTTGACACTTGTTGATGCTTATGTAAAAGGGCTTACTATAATTGTACTGCAATATTACTTTCCTCTAAAGAAAGAGTTCCAACCAAGTCTTATGTTTAAATAAAACACAAGGTTTGTTCATTGTGAAATGCAATACGCATTTCCTTGTGAAGTATGCATTACATACTCAAAAAGCAAAGAATCTATTCAACATTCAAGGAAAGGGCAGGACCTAACAATAATAAATGTGTTGGCCTTCCACAATAGAACAATAAATGTGTTAGTAGTCACCTCCCATCCAATAATTATGTCTGTTCAGTTTTATTAGCAAAAATTCAATAAAATTAAAAGAGAAACCTTATGCTTTTAATAAAGTAAAATAAACAAATTAAATGATAAAACACCTACCATTATGTATACGTAAGAGCAGACTCAATAGCAACCATATTTTCCCTTGTCTTACACATAGATTTTTAGGAACTTTACTTCTACACCATGAATATTATCTTTTCTATTTCATAATTCTCCAGAGGTAGGTAAATGCTTCAAACTTTATTCTACATCCTGACTATGCTGTATCTTCTTTTCTAGTTTATAGTTTTCCATAGCAATCTAAATAAATGCTTAAATTCTTGATCTTGATACAAATGAAAAGAAGCATAATACAGTATACCCAAAAGCAATCTCCACCATCACCATCTGCACATAAGCATTTGCATTAGCCTGTAAATCTTTGATTTTTAACTACTACTTAGTAGTTTAACCAAACCACTGAGCTACACTGGTTTCATTAAATATTGTTTGTAGCAAATAAAAAAAACTTTTTATAACATATCCTTAAAAATCAAAATAAAATCATCCAATGGTCCAAAGCACATGGTAAGCATAGTACGTAACATTAAAAATTACATCATATTGCAAAAATATTCTTCATCAACTATATTAACTTTTCACATGCATCTAGTTCAATTTCCTTTATCAATACCTTCAGTGAAGCTCTTACTTTTCTACTAAATGTGCTTCTTTTATACAAATGGAATAAATACCTTTACGTACAGGCACAAACTGAAAAATACTCCAAATGACTATGATCGATTATTATTTGTTAGTTTTTCCAGTATATTTTCTGGAACTAATTTTCACTGTTATTTTTACTCCCTTCAAATCCTAAAAGATGACTTTTAATAACTTTAAATCTCAAAATTCTTTTACACTTTTTCCCGTCACCATAGTTGGGTGCGTCTACTTTTTACTTTTCTTTTGATTTAATATTGTCTTAGCTACAATGGTTTTTAAATTTCATATCAAAATAAGCATAATAGTAAGTACACAATCTATTAAACAATAAGTTTCTTACTTTTGAAAAAACAAATTTAAAAATACATGGGACTATATGAGAAAACAGAATCCAGTGAAGAAAAATGGATTTGAAAATCTTAATACTTTAAAAACAGGAGCTAAGAATGCAAAAAAAGAAAGAGTTGCACAGTGTTATCTCTTAAAAAAATACTTTACCATACATGATGTAAATTCTACTTATGTGCTAAATTATGACAGAGTAGTGCTTTCCCAAATGTCTGAGAACTGAATAAAAAACTATAACCTCTTTCCTACCAACTGCCATTCACACACAACACCGATAAAAAAATACATACTAAATAAATTACAATACTGGATTAGAGGTTTCTCAGTTAAGAAACACATTCTATTAAAAATATAAAAACATTAAAGGCAAAATCATTTTGTAAGATTATGCTTTTATTTTTACACATACTGTGCATGCACCAGACTGTTATATTCTTTGCTTAAAAGTTAAGAGTTGAATAATAAAATGTCAAGAAAATGTTCTATACATTCACCACCCTACTGACAAACATTCATGTTGCGAACATTCTGAGGTCGCAAGTAAAAATCATATTCAGAGTATTCCCCTTTGTCACCCATAAGTTTGATTTTGCTCTGCGCGCCTATTCTGCCCGGTAAGAATTTCTGCCATACAATTTTTCCTACTTCTATCTTCCTGATTTAACTCGTCCTCTGATGAATTAGAGTTTTCTCCATTTAAAATCCCATATGAAACATTTAGCATGTATTTTTGTCAACAGATGGCAGTGTGCCTTGTTTACTTTATGAACTTTCAATGGCAGATGCTGCTTCTGCAAAATTCTCTCAAGTTCACAACTTTCAAAGCATGGAAAAAATACTAAATATTGAATGCAAAGTAATTCTTTATAAAAATACATGATTTAAAAATACAGTGAAGAGAGTACAATCTATGACTCCTGGTTAACTCAAGATATATAAAATACTTACTTCAAAGTTTAATATCCTCCTAAGTTTTAATAATTTTTCAAAAAAAATTATGCCCTACATATTAAAGACCAACTTATGAACAAAATAAGACATGAACAGCCACTTGGTTCGAAACTTGTTTGTAAGTAGGGTGGGAACTGCATGGTGACTGCATGGAGGTTTAAAGTAAAAGATCATTACATACAGTGATGTTTACAGTACCAGCAATCCCCACTTACTGGCAGCAACCGTTAATAGCGTTTTGTCTTACGATAATTGGGTAATGATGTCTTTAACCAAATTTTTGGTTCTGGTAAGTGATTTTCAGCATTGGTATGGGTTTATCAGCATCGGTAAGCAGTTTACTGGCGTTGATAAGCGGTTTACCGATGTCGGTAAGTGGTTTATCAGTGTTGGCAAGTGGTTTATCATTGTCAGTAAGCAGTTTACTGGCGCTAATAGCCAGTTAACGGCACTGTTAAGTGGTTTATCATGCTTATGGCATCTTAAACTCAATTTAATACCACATTTAATACCAAAATTATTGTGATGTTCCAGTTAACAATGATTTTCAATTATCGGCGCTCAGACAGGAACGGCACCCCTGCTGTTAACCAGAGACTGCCTGTATAAGGCTTGTGAATACAACAAAGGAATCCAGGTAAAACTGTGCTGAAAGTTTACAGCAGATGCTGTTGGCATTCTTTCTAAATGATTGAAGCAAGAGTTATTTGTAAATAGCTAAAAATGCTACAGAGTTAAGGTTTGCACTTCTCACAGAACTGGCCCAAGGGGTTTATTCACTCATTCATATACTACTACACATATGCAGATTCAAGTAAGTGCTAATCTGAAATCTGTATATATATGAAAGAAGCCTTTCCATTTATGGCATGAAAAATTATTAGATATATATATATAAAAGAATATGTTGAAAGTAATATCCATGATATTACAAATTTTTATTCAATTTGTATTTTTCATAGCTAACAAACCTTTGGTCTTAACAATAGGATAATCTTCTTGCACCAGCTGGAAATCAATTATAAACAACCAAAGACTGTAAAGCAAAGAATCTGAGGCATCTGGCAACTCATGCATATACAAAGTGGAAGCTGGTCACTGACTAGGCATAAGCCACTGTGATGCGTCAAGTCTTTCTTTGACAGCCTTGGAGAGTAGTTGCTTGTGCGCTCTACTTTCCAAGCCAATTGCTTTGTTTGCCCATGATTTCTTTGTTTCAGTGTTTTGTATGTATGCCTTGTTGATTATCATGAAGTCCTCCAATTCTTCAAGGCCTTATCAATGCAAGTGACCAGGCATTCAGAGATTTCTGTGCTCTAGGTTTTTGGGACATTCCCAATACATATACATGTATGATTTCATACATATACATGTATAATTATACAGTATATGTTGCAAGACAAACAATAAAATCATGTCATTACAGAAACCACAGAGGGTATTCTATATGCTACTCTTCACCGATATGCTCTTGTTCTGACATGCAAGACCAGCTGTCATAGGAATAAATACTTTTACTAAAGTGGCTATACTATAGAGAATCAAGTGAAAATTCACAGCCAACACCTATTCCAGTTTTATTCACAAAAACCTATGATGACACATCTTAAAATAGTGTTGTGTGTGTGTTATCATTTTTGGTGTGTTAATGCTCTGCATTGATCTGACCTAAAATTGGGATAAATCCCTTTTGTTTAATAAACTATAGCCAGTAGTTAAATTCTTTTGTAACTAAACTATTCAACGTGGCCAGGATACTCTGATATAATTCTACCAGCTATATTCAAACTCTGGGGAAAGTTTGTGACTAGTAATTATTTTTATTTCTCAAGTATTATGTCTGAAATGTACAAGCTTGCCGAGACACTTAACAACTGCAACTTCAAAATTCAACCTACTATAGACCAATAAATCTCCCTGGAAGCTACAGCTATTAAAGAACCATGATTTTATCTTCAGTGTAGATAAAATTCCAAGGTAAATAAACTTCTCATCAAAACCTTTGGTGGAAAATACTTTCCGACTTTAATATAAAAAAAATTACAAAACCTCAAGACCACCAATCTAATGAAAATTTACCACACTAAAACCATATCTGACACATGCTGAAGGATTCAAGAGAAAAGCTAAAAACTATTTTTACATAAAACTGGAGGCTTCATGCAAGTGATCAGATTTTATCTTCAATGGTATCTTAATTATCCGATGAATCTGGAATGGAATTAGGAGCAATTAATGAAAACCAATTATACTTCAACAGTTCATGGGCGAATTGATCACTTAACATAAACTGGGCTTGGAAAGTTGAATAACCCATAACTACACTGATCATACAGTTACTAATCAATAAGGTAAAAATTAAAAAGGGAAGAAGATAATAGGTATAAAAGGACTTGTAATTTACCCCCTGTGCAAAAAATACAAAGGGAAAATATAAGTGGTACTAAAATAAAGAAATTATTCAACCACAGGAAGAAATTACATGAAAATTATGAGGTAAACTACATGGATGAATAAACAAAATTTATAGCTGAGCTCTCATCATTGTATCAACAAGATCAAACCAAATTACCTTTAAACCAGCCAACAAATACTATAAATACTTCAAAATACACAAAATATAAGAAGGTGAAGTTGAGAGGTCAGTAAGTTAGCTCTTCAGGAGTAAAAGCATGCAAGGTATTCTATGCAATCATGCTACAAACAATATAAAAATCCTGACACACAAGACTACTGGGATAAAAGATAAAGATAAAAATAAAAATGGTTACCAATTCTACTACCCTTCCTGACATCTTCAAACCAATGAGGATTTCAAATAGTACACCCTAAACATTTATCAGTCTTACATTTTTCTAAAAGAAAGGGAAAAGGCCCAGCTAAAACTAAAATAATTTTTAAACCTCTTATGCATTGGCTGAAATGTAGACAACCATCCCAATTATTATTCTCTGGTCTCAATATTACAAGATCACAAAGAGCCAAGTGCAGAACTCGCAAATAAAAGAACAGAATTTTACCATTACAAGACAGACATAAGAAATGCTAGCTTAAGAAAATTTGACAATATTGTACACTAACTCATGACTTTCAAACCATTTTTACTTCACAGAACCAAATTCTATACAATACAGTGTTTTCAGGATCAAAATGTAAGCTTTTTTAGTTACTTGTCTAGAAACATTCAATAATACAGTATGTATACCTAAAATAAGATAGCCTACACTTATGCACCCTGGTGTTTAGAAATTAAATTTCTGACATGATACAACAGTCATGTTTCTTAAAATATTCAGTCTAAATTTCATGTGACTAAGGATCTTCATTCCAAATTTCAAGGGTGTAAACAATATGTACAATGGAAAAACTTTCAAGGCTTGCAAGTACTCCCACATGAAAGTTTCCCTACTCTCTCTGCCATATTCATGACTTTAGTTGCATACTCTAAACCAAAAGCATAACATCAGAGTTTGCAAAAAAAAAAAAAAAAATTTCATTATCACTAACTAACATTAACCACCACAACTTGACCTAAATATAAACAATGAGAAGTGTAATACTTTCCCAAACTGGCCTCAATAAAAAAAAAAAAAAAAAAAAAAAAAAAAAAAAAAAAAAAAAAAAAAAAAAAAAAACATTTAACAAAGTCTATGGATTAAGTGTTTAACTATGTCTATGGGAATAAGTGTACATGTATCTCTGATGCACTACACAAAATTATCATCCTTGCAACTATCTCAATATCAAGATCACCCAATTAATGATCTCTCGTAATCTCAAAAATATTTGTGACAATTGAAAAGACTGATAAAGTAATATTAGAATTGTTAATAAGACATTCTTTGATTGCATGCTATCTAGGTAAAACACTAGGACACCTTCCCCATGTAAGTGAAAAACAAAGATGGTCTATAATAGAATGCTTATCTTTATTGAAAATGTCTGAGGAGGGTGTGTATTATTACCCTATAATAGTTTTGCCAGATCAAAAGTCAAATTCCTACCCTCATGCCCTCCCCTAGGATGCAATTTTTGAAGAGAGATAAAGGAAAAGGACTGAAATTGATGCAGGTGGGGGGCAGAAGGGTTGTAATAGAGAATGTGAATTTCTCAACATACTACTGAATTTGTACTATCTTAACATAGTACCAAAACATACATCATAGCTAATTGTATGGCTGACTTTTATCATTTAGTTCTCTCTTGTACACTAAGACTCACTGATTCATGTAATAACCCACTAAAATCCACTTCCTTTGCATTCAAATCACTTGAATCTCTGATATTCATATAATATTAATGCAAACAACTATTTCAACATGTAAGCAGGTGCAGACTCTCATAAAAACATTGAAATTGCCAAGATGATAGACCACATATAAAAATAGAATGCCATAAATTCCATGTTCATTAACAATAAAATAAATGTTCAAGCTAAAATTATTCCAAGAAGAACTATTACCTGTTAAGGTGAGCAATGAATTGGAACTTATCAAAAAAATAACCTGAATGTAACTTACAATCAAACCACCACATTCTTTGCATTAAATTTTCTTTGTATTTTAGTTTAATAAACGAATCAAAATTTCCTCACAGTGATCACTATGTCGAGCGGTAGTGTTTACGGAAATGGTAAATATGTACTACTAGGAGACAATTCACATTCTGCCTCCTCCATTTGCGTGCTTTAGTTTTTTTTTATGGTCATTCCTCTGAATATCAACCTAAATTAAAACCCTTCTTTTAAAACTGAAGTTGGATTATGTACTTAATTGTAACATAGGCAACAAGCTCCACAATTAGATTTGCCCCACTACCACTAGCCTCTTTAAAAGTATATGGAACAAAGGCACCTTGACACTATATATAAAAGAAAATAAAATAATTATTCAAATATTTTCTTAAATACAGTATAAAGTAGACATTTCAAATGCAATATAATTTTCTTATAAATAAATTTTGAAAAAAAAAAACTCTGACACTGAATGATCCTTCTCTGTCAGATAAAAAATGTTTCATCACAAATCCATCACTGATCAACAACCTTCTATGCATCTGCGACTTCATTAATGAACTTTCCACACGATCAACACAAAAAGAATCCCTGCAATTCCATCTATCTGAAAAGGTATCAAGTTTCCACAGGTCTCCAAGCAGCAAACTGAATCACTTATCGAGGCTGTTATCCTGTGCACACAATCTTCTCTCCAAGAAATTGCTTAATGCCCTCATTTTCATTATTTTCCATCAGCATAGCATTAATAAGCTCATATTTCTAAAGTGATTGTGTTTCAGAAGTGTAATAAATCTTTTCAAATCTCATATCATTTACATCAAGTTCTTTACAAGCCCTCGATGTTGGTTGGTTATTTGACATGTTTAAAAATGACTATGCTTACAAGTGGCTAAAGACCCTCTCGCACCTCAGGTGTGAAAGACCCTCTCGCACCTCGGGTGTGAAAGACCCTCTCGCATCTCGGGTGTGAAAGACCCTCTCGCACCTCGGGTGTGAAAGACCCTCTCGCACCTCGGGTGTGAAAGACCCTCTCGCACTTCGGGTGTGAAAGACCCTCTCGCACCTCGGGTGTGAAAGACCCTCTCGCACCTCGGGTCTGACAAAGACTAGAATTTTAAATCTAAATCGTCAAGCTGCTTCTCTAAGGCACTTACTCTTTTAACATCTCCCTTTGGGGTCAGTGCCTCAACTGTGTCTAGCCTTACACCAGTTTCCAGTTGTGCTCTGAACTCCAAGTCATGCTACAGACTCTTGCTGCTCTTCTTCTTCAGCATTAACTCCTGCCTCTAGCCACTCAAAACTCGGTAACAGACAATCTTAATACTTCAAGACATTTGGACTTCAGCAACACCAGACTTTGCAAGATGCATGTTTACACAGTGAAAAACCTGCCTCTACCCACTCTGAAGGCTCACCAGGAATAAGGATGTGCCCAAGTTTTGGTATTGGTGGTATCGGCTAGTTTTTGTGGTATCGGTGGCATCGACTAGTTTTTGTGGTATCAGTATCGGTGAATTTCTGGCTGATACCAGCCAATACTTTTGTCATTAGTATAAAAATTTAAAATCCTTCTAGGCTTCCTAAAATGTATATATTAACACACCCCACCAAACCAGAACCTTTCATAATCTAAATAAATGAGTCTGTTAACTGTTTCTAGCCAATGTATAAATTAAAACTCAGAATAAAAGTAATATGTATATAAGGACTTTAACCCTTAAACGCCGATTGGACATATTATACGTCGACATAAATTGTCTGTTGGGTGCCGATTGGACGTATGGTACGTCGATATAAAATTTTTTTTTTTAAATTCGCAGAAAAATACTTATAGGCCTACCAGGCGAAAATTTTTGAATCATGCGCCTTGGGGGATGCTGGTAGCTCACAGATCAAGGCATTGTTTTGTTTACAATCGTTATGCAGGAGCGCAAGCGCGAATTTCTTTCTTCTCGCACTAATAAACATCAGCGACACATCTCTGAAATTATTTCGTCACTTTGACATAATTTTTGCACAATTTTATATCAGCAGTTACATGGAGTATTATATATGAAAATGTGCGCAATTTCATGCAGAATACAACTAAAAAATACTCATGGTTGTAGCTTTCATCAGTTTTGAAATATTTTTATATAAATAATGAGAAGTGCCAAAATTTCAACCTTCTATCAACTTTGACTCGACCGAAATGGTAAAAAAACGCAACTGTAAGCTAAAACTCGTATATTCTAGTAATATTCAATCATTTAACTTTATTTTTCAATAAATTGGAAGTCTCTAGTGCAATATTTTGATTTATGGTGAATTTATGAAAAAAAATGTTCCTTACGTCGGCACGGTAACTCTTCCGAAAAAATCATATAAATTTTTTCGTCCGATTGTCGTAATGTTTGCACCATTTTAAATTGGCCGTTACATAAAGTTTTATATATGGAAATGTGCGCAATTTCATGTAGAATACAACATAAAAAATTCATGGTTGTAGCTTTTATCAGTTTTGAAATATTTTCATATAAATAACGATAAGTGCCAAAATTTCAACCTTCGGTCAACTTTGACTTGACCGAAATGGTCGAAAAACGGAATTTTAAGCTAAAACTCTTACATTCTAGTAATACTCAATCATTTACCTTTATTTTGCAAAAAATTGAAAGTCTCTAGCACAATATTTCGCGCGGTAACTCTTCCGAAAAAAATCAGAAATTTCTTTGTCCGATTGTTGTAATGTTTGCACCATTTTAAATTAGCTGTTACATAAAGTTTTCTAAATGAAAATGTGCAAAATTTCATGTAGAATACAATAAAAAATAATTGAAGGTTGTAGCTTTTCTCATTTTTGAAATATTTGCATATAAATCACGATAAATAGAAAAAAAACCACATTCAGTCAACTTTGACTCTACCGAAATGGTAAAAAAACGCAATTGTAAGCTAAACCTCTTACAGTCTAGTAATATTAAGTCATTTGTCTTTATTTTGAAACAAATTTGAAGTCTCTAGCACAATATTTACATTTATGGTGAATTTTGAAAAAAACTTTCCTTCCCTCCATGCGCGAATTCTCCGCCGCAAATCTCCGAAATGCGTACGTCGCATTCTCATAATATTTGCTCCATATCATATTAGGTGTTTCATAGAGTTTTATATATGAAAATGTGCACAATTTCATGTAGAATACAATAAAAAAAAAAATTGAAGGTTGTAGCTTTTCTCATTTTCAAAATATTTGCATATAAAATAAATTTAAAAAAATTCAACATTCGGTCAACTTTAACTCGTCCGAAATGGTAAAAAACTGCAATTTTAAGCTAAAAATCTTACAGTATAGTAATATTCCATCATTTATCTTCATTTTGAAACAAATTGGAAGTCTCTAGAACAATATTTCGATTTACGTTGAATTTTTGAAAAAAAATTTTTTTTACTTCCGCACGTTACGAATTCATGCATCATTTTGTGATAATATTTTCTCTGTGTTGCTTTGATTGTTTCACAATGTGTTATATACCAAAATGATTGCAATTTAGCGTACAATATAACGAAAAAAATTAACTCTTTACCTTTAACCGTTTTGCTCACAGCGTGATTTGAATACAATTATATATATGAAATTTTGTTTTCACGCCATCATATATCGCATTATTTATATATGATGATGATATTTTTTTCCATTTCTGATGGTTGCATACTAAACTTCAGGCAATGACAAAACAAAAGAGGAGCAAAAAATGAATTCTTAATCTTGAAGAAAACTAAGCGTGCTGTGATTTCTGGCTCAGCTCGTGGTCGGCCTATGAAAGTAATCCTTAACATCATTCTTTCTAGGTAAAATTAGCCTAAAAATTACCAGAGAAAAACAAAATTAAGAAAATGTCAGTAAAACTGACTCGCTCACTCTTAAAAGAAGTGTCGGTATGATATAGGGGCGAGTGTGGAACACTACCACGAGACAAACACCAATTAGAACTTCCCTATCAGAATCCCCCCAAGAGAGAGCCGATACCAACGGGCGATGCAGCCTCTACTACTACTACTAGAGGACGCCACGGACAGCAGCGCCCCTAGCGGTCATCCTTAATTTTTAGCACCAGCGACAAGTCGCCATTTTCTTGTGCTCGTGTTTTTTCTTGGGATTATCCGCTTCGGAATCATGGAACGCTCTGCTATCGCCACGGCTAAGTTAAGTAACTCATAAGTAACATTTTACTGTAATTTTATCTTCCGGGTACCAGTATTTTCCTTTTTATAGGTCAATACGGTTCCTCGGTTGTCTCGTGGCGGCCATGCCGCCTCGTAAGAATTCCCGGTCCTCCATACTGGGACTTCTTATGCTTATGGGCTTACTTTTTTCACATTCATTGTTTACATCGAGTTTTAGCTAGTTCAGCCCTCCTACCATTCTCTTAGCTTGGTATTTAGGGCTATTATTATTATTTTCGGCCCAGCATCCCGGCTCTTGCTCTACATCGGCTATCGCTGGCTCCGAGTAGGCTTCTGTTTCTCGGAACAGTCTGCCTCCTCCTGGGCTTCTTTCTCTTTTACTAAAAGTGTCTCTTCCCCCTTTTCGATGTATGATTTTATTTAGGGTGTTAGGCTAGCCTAGGTGCTTGTTCCACATGTTGGTACACCTTGGTTCACGTGGCCCTACCACGGTTGTGTTGCTCGCGGCCTAGGCCACTTGCGGTCACGTGTACTATAGCACCTTACCCTGCCCCTTCCCTCCCTCTCTGATGTAGGGAGGAGCTGGGGGACCCCTTGGTTGTCATAACAACCTCATCGCCTTCTCTCACACTCTCGGAGGTGACCGGGGGGTTCCGCCAGCAGGGGGTTTAGGGCGACCACTATGAGGTACCGGGTCTCCATACGGGTAGTTGGTGAGGTGGGGAGGAGTAGGCCATCCCTCCCCCCTTTTCCTCGCTCCCGCCGTGTTTCGCCGGGACCTCCATCCCCCCCTCCCCATTACTCAGCCACCTCCCTTACGATACGAAAGGAGCCTTCCGTCGCAGCCGGGGCCCCTTTAGTTATAGGATATTGGCTCCGCTAGCGGGCAGGGTGGGTGCTATGGATGGTCGATTGCTTGCCTACTATATCCTTATATCTCTCCCCCGCTACCGGAAGGGAGCTTACCCTTACCTACGCACTCTTCTAGTAGACGGGTGGAGAGAAGTTGTTTTAATGTTGTTATTTTGCTACTTTAAGGATATATACCCTATTATAAGATATTTTACAATGATTGTGTATTATTATATTCATTTTATCAACCATCCCCGCCATTATCCGTCGTGGTTTCCATTACCACCACTCCTAGTTGGTTGATTCTTGTGCCTCCGCCATTGGCGGAACCATAGCCTATCTTCCAACCTGGTTACCACACGTATTTTAGCGGGGCTCTGGTTTTATCTAACTTTATCGCTCCGGCACCAGCGGAGCATATGTTAGGCTGTAAGTGTTTACTCTGTACTCATGTACGTTTTCACTTACAGGCTACCAACTGCCAGGTCCTCGCCTGTAATGCGACGCTGTATGACCCCTGTGGACATGACGAGTGCAGGTCTCACGCCCCGTGTGCCACTTCGTACAACGAGTCGATCGTCTGGCACCCCGAGGCCTGCGCTATATGCTACGACCTGGTCGCTCAGCTGGGGGATGGGGTAAGTCCATTATGAGGTTACTTATGAATTTACTAACAACTTCTAGTTCGTAAGTTTGTTAACCCTGTCCGTAATTGGTAGCTAATCCAGCCTTTCTTTCAGGCTAGCGGTGTGAGGGAAGTCGCCCTCGCCACCCTGAAAGCGTGGGTGGGCGGCTTTGGGAAAAACGCCGCCAAGGGCCAGCCCTACATATTGGATAGGAAGCTGGCCATCCAGATCTTCCCTGCGGGCAAGTCGACGGGCTACGTCGACCCCTTGTCCGCCGCCCCCGTGATAGCCGCCATCCAGCAAGAACTCCAGCATTCGTTTGGGGTCGTAGCCTCCCAGGAGTCAGTTCCGGACGTCGCCGCCCTGGACCTGAATCTCGAGCCGATGGCGGTAGTAAGTGAGGATTTGTTGGTTGAGGTAGGTTTGTCGGGCGCCCAAGGTCTTTCCTTGGGCGCTCCTGGATCTTCTCCTGTCCCTTCTTCTTCCGCCTCTTTCCAAGGCTTTCCGGGATCCGAGATCCCTAGCCGCACTGCCGCTCTCTCTGTACCTCCTAAGGAGAAGGGAAAGAGAGAACCGAAGACCTTGTCTAAGACGACTTCTAGGAAGTCGTCTTCGTCTTCTTCGGCCAGGAAGTCATCGACTTCATACGCCGACGCGGTAAAGGCTAAGCCGAGCTCTTCCCAGTCGAAGAGCTCCAGAGGCAAGGCTTCGAAGGAGAAGGCTCGCGCTACCTCCGAGTCGCTGCCTTCTCCCGCCTCCGCTGCCCCCTCTCCGGCTATGCCGGCAGGGGTGGCAAGCACCAGCTCCTGCGTTCCCTCTCCTGTCTCACCAGGAATGATGGAGCAGGTAGGAGTGATGGTAGGTTCCCAAATTTCAGCTTGGGGAACACGTTTTGAGCAGATGTTTCTTTTCGCGCAATTGTCGAGCCAGTCTGTCTCCAAACTGGACAGACGGTCCAGGAACTCTCTAATAGAATGAGAGAGAATGAGGATCGGGTAGCCGGGCTATCTCAGGCTCCTCCCCCAGTCTCTCCTGCTTCTAGCACGGGGATTCTCCAACTTCCGCCTTACGACTCCTTGCCAGCTTTCTCTATGGAGAATCCATGGAGAGTAGCGGCCTACGCTCCTTTTAAGGACGGGATGATTTCGATCCCGGAGTTTGGCACTCGAAGGATTGAGGACTTCGAGTTCTATCCTCCGGGTCTGTCACAGCCTTTCATCGGGTATGCTAGGCTGACACCAACGGCTCTTACGAGAGAGGACAAGATCTCGAAGGAGTCAGTCCTCTACAGTAGAGATCACGCCCAACGGGAATGGGTTCACTGCCTTGAGGACTGGGAGTGTACTAACACTAAACTCCAGGCCTATAAGAGCCCCTTCACTATTTTCGCGACGGAAGAGGAGGTCTCTCTTCCGTTCGCCACGAAATTGGTGGAGAAGGCTCTTCAGGCAGTCCTCAAGGATGAGCCCGTTCCACAGTTGAGAGAGTCGGAGTCTACTTCTCCACTCTTCCCCGCCTTCGGAGAGTTATGGGAAAACCTGCCAGCTACTTTCACGCTGGGTAAACTCAAGCCGGACTGCGCTATGGACCAGTTCGGTGAGAAGGTAGAAGTTACCTAGGCTGCCGGATTCCCTAATCCAGGCAGAGTTCGATGCGCGAACTAGGTTTGGCAGGTCCCTTAACTCTCTTATCGTTACGGAAATGGCTGCTCTTTCATACGCTAACGAACCGCTGTTCAAGATCCTGGCGAAATCGCAGTTTCAGACGGTTCTGTTAGACGCTTTTGACTTCTTCCAAGCCAGGAGGAACTGTCGGAAGCATGTTCTTCAAGAGTGCACTATCAGGCACGAGCCTAATAGACTCTTGGCTGCGAGCATGTGGGGAGCGGATCTCTTCCCAGAGTCCGCAGTGAACGAAGTCCACCACGAAGCTGCTAGACTCAACCAGAGCCTTAGAGCTAGGTGGGGTATTTCCTCTAAGAGGAAACAGGAATCCGTTCCCACTGCTGGCAAGAAACCAAAGAAGGCTGGTAAGAGGTTCCAGCCATATAAAAAACTCCAGCATCAGCAGCAGTTTGTGCAGGCAGTCCCAGTTACCCAACAGGGACAACCTGCTACATCTAAGCAAACCCAGCCTTTCCTCCTGGTGCCCCAGCAATCGCAACCTTCGACTTCCTACGCTATCTCGCCTGCCTTTAACCTGCTTATGAGGCTCAAGGCTACTCTCAACGAGGGGTAGGGCGAGAGGTTACTTTCGTCACCGTGGCGCAGGAAGGGGCACAAGGAGTAAGCAGTTCAGAGGAGGGCGTGGTGGCCAACCCGCCCATCAGCAATGAGGCTCCCCAGGTAGGAGGGAGGCTGTTCCTCTTCCGCCACAGGTGGGGGTTCAGCAGTTGGGCACAGAGCATAGTGTCCAAAGGATTAGGCTGGAGCTGGATCCAAGATCCTCCTCCAATCAAATCATTTCATCAGATACCGTCAAAGGAATTGATAGATTACGCGGAAGAACTCCTTCAGAAAGGAGCTATTGCGAGAGTTCAAACATCTAAAATTTCAAGGTCGCTTATTCAGCGTGCCAAAGAAAGGCTCAACAAAAAGAAGGGTAATCTTAGACTTGTCAAAGCTAAACTCTTTCATTCGCTGCGACAAGTTCAAGATGCTTACCCTTTCGCAAGTAAGGACCTTACTTCCGCGTGGAGCCGTCACATGCTCCATCGATCTTACAGACGCATACTATCATATCCCTATAGCCAGGCACTTCCGCCCATTCCTAGGATTCAGGCTAGGAAATCAGACACTCTCATTCAAAGTGATGCCCTTCGGTCTGAATGTAGCCCCCAGGGTATTCACAAAGATAGCAGAAGTGGTTGTACAACAATTGAGAGCTCAGGGAATCATGGTAGCGGCATACCTCGACGATTGGTTGATCTGGGCACCAACAGTCGAGGAATGTCTCAAAGCTACCAAAAAGGTAGTTCACTTTCTGGAACATCTGGGGTTCCAGATAAACAAAACGAAATCCAGACTTATTCCGGAATCTCGTTTTCAGTGGCTAGGAATCCAATGGGATTTGTCCTCCCACAATCTATCAATTCCAGTGGTCAAACGGAAGGAAATAGCAAAATCTGTCAGGCAATTTCTCAAATGCAAACAAACGTCAAGAAGAAACCAGGAGAGAATCCTAGGGTCTCTTCAGTTTGCTTCGGTAACAGATATCCTTCTGAAAGCAAGGCTGAAAGATATAAATCGAATTTGGCGGTCAAAAGCAAACTCCAAATATCGAGACAAGTTGTCAGTAATTCCACAGATCCTCCGCAACCAACTACGGCCTTGGTCAAAAGTAAAGAACTTAGCCAAGAAAGTACCCCTTCAATATCCCCTCCCAGTGTTAACCATTCACACGGATGCATCCCTGTCCGGGTGGGGGGATACTCTCAGTTCAAACAGGTTCAGGGGACTTGGTCAGTTCAATTTCGCCAGCTCCACATAAACGTGTTGGAAGCAATGGCAGTATTTCTTACTCTGAAGAGACTGCTTCCCCCGAAGAAGTCTCATCTAAGGCTAGTTTTGGACAGTGCAGTGGTAGTTCATTGCATCAACAGAGGAGGGTCCAAATCCAAGCATGTGAACCATGTCATGATAGCCATCTTTGCATTAGCAAGCAAACACAAATGGCATCTGTCTGCCACTCACCTGGCAGGAGTAGAAATGCAGGATAAGAAATGTGTAGCAGACGCCCTGTCCCGGTCAGTTCCTCTGGAATCAGAGTGGTCTCTGGACGTCGGGTCATTCCAGTGGGTAAGCCGGAGAGTCCCAGGTCTCCAAGTGGATCTCTTCGCCTCACAAGCGAACCACAAGCTCCCTTGCTATGTGGCCCCCAACCTGGACCCTCTGGCTTATGCCACGGACGCCCTGTCGTTGGATTGGAATCAGTGGAGGAGAATTTATGTTTTTCCTCCAGTGAATCTTCTCTTGAATGTCCTAGACAAACTAAGGTCTTTCAAAGGGATAGTAGCTCTGATTGCACCGGACTGGCCCAAGAGCAACTGGTATCCTCTTCTTTTGGAATTGGGTCTCCGACCTCAACGGATCCCCAATCCCAAGCTATCACAATCAGTACAAATGAGGACTGTGTTCGCTTCCTCAGGAACTCTCCAGACCCTAACTTTATGGACTTCATGAAGTTTGCGGCTAATAAAGATGCTGACATTGATCCACAGAATATTCTCTTCCTAGAATCAGATAAGAGAGAGTCAACCATTAGACAATATGACTCAGCTGTTAAAAAATTAGCATCTTTCTTGAGAGAATCGAACACTACAACCATGACAGTTAATTTGGCTATATCCTTTTTCAGATCCTTATTTGAAAAAGGTTTAGCAGCTAGCACGATTACCACTCATAAGTCGGCTTTGAAGAAAATCTTTCAAGTAGGTTTTCAGATAGATTTGACTGAATCTTATTTCACATCTATCCCTAAAGCCTGTGCTAGACTTAGACCTTCTCAGAGGCCTACTACAGTTTCATGGTTCTTAAATGATGTCCTCAAACTAGCTTCAGATACTGACAACTCATCTTGTACATTCATAATGCTCCTGAGGAAGACATTATTCTTATTAAGCCTAGCCTCAGGAGCTAGAATTTCAGAACTGTCGGCTCTATCCAGGGATGCGGGTCATGTGGAATTCCTCCCATCAGGAGAAGTTCTACTTGCTCCGGATCGTAGCTTTTTAGCCAAAAATGAAGATCCTCTTGCAAGGTGGGCTCCTTGGAAGGTTATCCCACTTCCACAGGATCCTTCTCTCTGCCCAGTATCAACTCTTAGAGCCTTTCTATCTCGTACTTCTTCTAGATCCTCGGGTGCTCTCTTCATGAGAGAAAAAGGTGGTACTTTATCAGTTAAAGGCATTAGACAGCAAATCCTTTACTTCATTAAACAAGCCAACCCTGAGTCATTCCCAAAAGCACATGATATCAGGGGAGTAGCCACCTCAATTAATTATTTCCAACATATGAACTTTGAGGATCTTAGAAAGTATACTGGATGGAAATCCCCGACAGTCTTTAAACGGCATTATTTAAAGTCCTTGGAATCTTTAAAGTTTTCAGCAGTAGCAGCGGGAAACATAGTTTCCCCTGATACTGCTTAGTAGTTGTAGTTTTGATCCAGGTCTCCTTTCTACCTACTTCAACCAACATGCCTCAACCTATCGTCAGGCTACTCAACATCATAGCCTTAGCCGTTGTGTCTTATAGTGGTTTGTCCCTTATTTTTTTGCTAGGGACAACCACCCTTGTACTGATATGTACTTCAGTGTTCCTACCCTTATTTTTATGCTAGGGTAGGCCACAATATGTTTGTATAAATTCTCCAATTGGGTTTGTGATAAGCTTCAGTCACAATGTGTTTGTATATATTTGAACTAATTGTATTAATTGTATTAATGATGGATTTGAGTGTACCTACCCTTATTTTTATGCTAGGGTAGGACACATGTATGTATATATTTGTAATTATATATTCTGATTAAGTAAATCCAAAAATTTCCTTATTTTACATGCATATTTATAATTTTATTATCTACCATTTAAGTACTTTAAGTTTACTAACATTCTGTTATTGATTATTATAATAAGTTAGTTTTAAGTGCTTAATTTGTATGCTGTATTTGATTTACTTATATTATATCCATCATTTTAATCTGTTTTTCATTATTTCCTTTTCCATCTTGTCTGTTTCTCTGGTACTCTTTCATAGGCCGACACGAGCTGAGCCCAGAAAAGGGATTTTGACGAAGGAAAAATCTATTTCTGGGTGATTGGCTCGTGTCGCCCTATGAAACCCATCCCTTTTTTATGGTTTGTTTTCCCCCCCTTGCAGGACAAGATGTATTTATGTTTTAATTAAGGATGACCGCTAGGGGCGCTGCTGTCCGTGGCGTCCTCTAGTAGTAGTAGTAGAGGCTGCATCGCCCGTTGGTATCGGCTCTCTCTTGGGGGGATTCTGATAGGGAAGTTCTAATTGGTGTTTGTCTCGTGGTAGTGTTCCACACTCGCCCCTATATCATACCGACACTTCTTTTTAAGAGTGAGCGAGTCAGTTTTACTGACATTTTCTTAATTTTGTTTTTCTCTGGTAATTTTAGGCTAATTTTACCTAGAAAGAATGATGTTAAGGATTACTTTCATAGGGCGACACGAGCCAATCACCAGAAATAGATTTTTCCTTCGTCAAAATCCCTTTTTTGAAAAAAATATTTTTTCAGCTTCGGCGTTCACTCTGAGACCCCCTCGGCATACGGAAGATGATTTTTATTATACCCCTTCGGCGTTAAAGGGTTAAATTGTTAATTCTAATGGTACCCATAATATAAACTAAACTGTATCCAGGTAATAAAGGGATTAAACACTAAATAGTTATAATTAATGTTCTCTTTAAGTTAGATTTATATGACCTTTCAAGTTTTGAACCTTTAATATACAATAACCAGAGAACAAGAATGATTTTAGTAACAATATATATTCTCCTAAATAAAAGAAACATGAAGGTAACAGGTATCGGTATCGGCTTTAAATGTTGGCACTGGTATTGGTGTTGGCCAAAAATTTGGTATTGGTGCATCCCTAACTAGGACCCCATCATTTGCTTCACCTATGCTCATACATCTGTCTCTACTCATTCACGTCACTCATCTGCACATGGTAGTGTTCCTGCTTTAAGCTGCTATTCAAAACTCACCTGAAAATAGCCACATTTCTGCCCCTACCTGGTTTACTTCTGACCACAGTAATGTGATTAAATCCAAAGGCAATATGTATTCCTAAGAAACACTTACTGGATATCATGGATTCACTGCCTTCCTTGTCTGGTACCATTTCATTCTAAATAAAGCCAGTGCTTGCTCAGTTTGCTAAACCTCCACCCAATTTTGCTGTTTTGTCATCTACCTCAGACTTGTATTTTCCCATTGCAAAAGAATGCACTCCCTTCATTTAACCTTACCGTGGACGTGCTACTCGAAAAAAAGCGGCTTACCTGTACCACTGAAGGTTATCATTGCAAAGTGGACCAAAGACCCTAAAGGTGGGTACACACGTGAGAGCCAAACCTTGTATGTGTAACTGAGTTACGCATACACGGTTACAAGGTGTCAAAATGTTGAGAACGAACCGTAACCACGTTAAGCACGTAACTTCATTTCAATCCACTGCGATCATCAGTCTGTCTCTGTCCGGGTTCTTTATCGACGATGGCCACCATGCAAGTAGCAGCTGCCGCGTATATTTATATACATTATTTAACGAAGATGAAGCGAAATAAAGATGGTGGCAATCAAGGTTATATACTAGAAGGGTAGAATACAGTGGTTGGGATTTACTTGCTGACATGAGATTCCAAGAAGTTTCTGGCCACAGTAAAGTCTTTTCTTCGTAATAACTAATAAATTGAAGGACCTCTTCCTCACTCCAATCAGCCATGGTAGACATATACGTACTGACTGACCAAAACAAGGGACTACTATGGACGCCCTTGTTTATAGTCGGTGTTAACAAGTTCAGCAACCTCTGTTGATACGCGTCATACATGTCTCGTCCACACATGGCGTAACGTGCAAAGAGACCTCCCTTTCATTTGGGGCCCAAAAACCGACAATTGCCGGGACGGAGGGCGAACGGAGCCTCGAACATTGCGGGTTCGGGGTTCGGGTTCGAGCAACCGTCCACACATGCGTTTTTGTTACAAGAATCGGTTACAATACAAGGTTCGGTTCGCACGTGTGTACCCACCTTAAGGAAACACATTATTAAGAAAGAGAAAGGGGAGTTCTCAATTTCTCAATAAATGAAGCTTTGCTTAACAAAGTCTTAAATTACATTTATGAGAAGCCATTCCCGCCTCCCGAGCAACTTCAGCTGCAGAACTGAAGACAAGAGTCAATGTAGTTGAGAGATTGATTCTGATCTCCACCAAGCAGTTGTTATGGGGGCAATTTCAGACTACAGTGGCCCCCCGTATTCGCGGGGTATGCGTACCAGACCCCCTGTGAATAGTTAGAACCCGCAAATGTTTGGAACCCCTATAAAAACGCTAAAAAAGGCCTACAGGCAGTCCCCGGGTTACGACGGGGGTTCCGTTCTTGAGATGCGGCGTAAGCCGAAAATCGTCGTAAGCCGGAACGACGCTTGGAAATATGTCTTAAACTAATAAAAAGTTATAAAAACCTTACTTGTAATCCTTTGGTTACACTACATGTTGTTTCCTGTAGTTTTATGTACAACCTGGAGTTATTTTCATAAAAGAATGCTGGTTCTTGAAGGTAAAAACTATTGTAATCCTCTGGTGACACTACATTCTTGAAGTTTTATGTACAACCTGGAGTGATTTTGCAAAATCTTGAGGGCTACAAGAACAGCTGATTACTATTTACGTATCATATAGACTAATTAAAGTAAATGTATCTTTAAATAGGCTTATATTAGTATCAACAAAACATTTCCTGCCATGAGTCAGAGGCCGTTTATGAAACGAACACTTCTCTGTCCTATCTGTTCAGAAAATAAACGCTACGTCAATCCCCGAGACCATTGTTGCCAAAGCGTCTCTCTCTCTCTCTCTCTCTCTCTGATCAAATTACATTGGAACTTGACATACGATTGCCCTAATATACGAATGTTTTGAGATATAACAGAAAATTTGCGAAAATACAAGCTTTGATATACAACGAAATATTTGAGATACGATTTTGCGATGAGTGTTAGTTGTATAGGCGACCGATAAATGGCGTTCAGTCTGTTTGTTTGTTGGTGCTGCATGTTAACACGTCGTTGTTTAGTTCGTTGTATTTGCGCCTATTTTTCGTGTTATTTTGTCTATTTTATTATTAACCATGGGTCTCAAAGCTAAAGACAAAGCAGGTGATAAGAAAAAACCCAAGAAAATGATTTCGATGGAAGCAAAACATGAAATTATAGCAAAGCATGAACGTGGCGTTCGTATCGTCGATTTGGCAAACGAGTATGGTCGAAATCCTTCTACAATATCCACGATCATCAAGCAGAAGGAAGCTATAAAAACCCCCGAGACCATTGTTGCCAAAGCGTCTCTCTCTCTCTCGTCTCTCTCTCTCTCCTCTCTCTCTCTCTCCTCTCTCTCTCTCTCTCTCTCTCCTCTCTCTGATCAAATTACGCACTGGATAATGTCTCTCTTTGGATACTTCGATTTTGCCAAATATTGAGGGCTACAAGAACAGTTGATTACTATTTACGTATCATATAGACTAATTAAAGTAAACGTATCTTTAAATAGGCTTATATTATTAGTATCAACAAACATTTACTGGCATGAGTCAGAGGCCGTTTAACGAAACGAACACTTCTCTGTCCTTAACTCGGGAGCGTCGGAAGACGCCTCTCTCTCTCTCTCTCTCTCTGATCAAATTACTGGATAATGTCTCTCTTTGGATACTTGGAATTTGCGTTGTAATCTAACCAGAAACTTCGTTTTGTTATTATTATTACTGGAAACAAGCAATGATTTTTTTCATTATTTGCGCTTTTGGACTGTTATATGTAACTAGTATGTATTCATTCGCTCGGAAACTAGTTCCGCATATGAGGCGTCACTAAAAACATAGAAATACAACATAAAAAGTGTCGAAAATCATCATAATCTCAAACCGTTTAACGAAACGAACACATCCTCTGTCCTTAACTCGGAGCGTCGGAAGACGCCTCTCTCTCTCTCTCTCTCTCTGATCAAATTACTGGATAATGTCTCTCTTTGGATACTTGGAATTTGCGTTGTAATCTAAGCAGAAACTTCGTTTTGTTATTATTACTGGAAACAAGCAATGATTTTTTCATTATTTGCGCTTTTGGACTGTTATAATGTAAACTAGTATGGATATTCATTCGCTCGGAAACTAGTTCCGCATATGAGGCGTCACTAAAAACATAGAAAAATACAACATAAAAAGTGTCGAAAATCATCATAATCTCAAACCGTTTAACGAAACGAACACTTTCTCTGTCCTTCTCTCTGTCCTTAACTCGGTAGCGTCGGACGCTCTCTCTCTCTCTCTCTCTCTCTCATCTCTCTCTCTCTCGCTCTCTCTCTCTCTCTCTCGTCTCTCTCTCTCTCTCTCTCTCTCTCTCTCTCTCTCTGATCAATTACTGGATAATGTCTCTCTTTGGATACTTGGAATTTGCGTTGTAATCTAAGCAGAAACTTCGTTTTGTTATTATTACTGGAAACAAGCAATGATTTTTTCATTATTTGCGCTTTTGGACTGTTATATGTAAACTAGTATGTATTCATTCTCTCGGAACTAGTTCCGCATATGAGGCGTCACTAAAAAAACATAGAAAAATACAACAAAAAAGTGTCGAAATCATCATAATCTCAAAATTTTTGTTGTAATCTAACCATTTGAAACTTAATATACTGTGCTAAACTATAAAGGATTTTTATCATAGTATGCGTTTTTTTAAAAGCGTCGTTAACTCGGAGCGTCGGAAGCGTCAGCGTCCTAACCTCGGAACAAGCGTCGTTACCCAGGACGGATTTTTCCATTGAATATTTAAGAAAAAGCGTCGTAACCTCGGAACGTCGTAAGCCGGAACCGTCGTAACCCAGGGACCGCCTGTATTTTGTTAGTTAAAACTCAAGAAAAACCCACTCAAAATGTTCATACTTGGTCTTTTTAATAGTTTTATCACAAAAAGTGCACTTAATGATGAAATTGATCAAAAAACCAGGAATTTGTGGATATTTCTCATATAAAAATACCGCGAATGTGTGAATTTTCTGCGAATAATGCCGGGAAACGTTCCCGAGAGAAATCCGCAAATGTGAGTCTGTGAATCCGGAGAACACGAATACGGGGAGTCCACTGTACATATTTTACAAGTGAGCACCTTGCAAACTGAAATACAGAGCTTTACCTGAAACATTGGTGATGGCCAAATGGAGGGACTGGGTCTTTGATATCACCA
>NC_087203.1:70472264-70527423 GCF_015104395.2 Macrobrachium nipponense | reverse complement strand
CTTCAAGTTGGAGGGAAGCTGTGGCGTCTGCCCCGTTGATCATGTCACGGGATCCGTCGTTGTGTATTCCTCCGCCAGTGGTGCCTCTTCCCCTTCACACCGAGGGGAAGCGTGACGTCATCACCACTTGTGACGTCACTCCCAGTCATCGTCTGAGCACTGCCTCTCTCAGTCGTGACGTCATCTCTGCCATCCAGTTCGCTACTCCTCCATTCCATGTCATCAGAGCTTCTCTTGCAGATCAGTCTGAGGTTATATGCCAGGCAGTGCTTAAGAGGTTGGACTCTGTTTTGGATGTTAAGTTGGCTGCCTTGTTGGTTGGGAGGATTGGAAGAAATGGGTTGCTTCGTCCCCGCCTCCTGCGAAGAGATCGCGTAAGGAACCAGTACTGTCTTCTCCCTCTTCCCCCTTTATGCCACGTTGGCGTATCAAACGTTGAAAGGCTAAGGACTTAGCTCTTTCTTCGCCTACGAGGGAGGAACTACGCGGACGTGTTCTCGAGAGTGTTGGCGTTTCGGGGAGTGTTGGTGTATCTTCCCTTGTGTAATCGCGGGCGTGTTGCAACTTCACCCATCCTTGCACGTCTCAAGTGTGTTGCAACCTCCCCCGTCCATGCACATCGCGAGCGTGTTGCAACCTCCCCTGTCCGTGCATGTGTTGCAAGTGCTCCTTCTCCAACGCCTATTCATCGCCGTAAGGATCTTGATTCCCCTATCAATAAATTGAAGGTGGTGAGTGTGAAGTTGCTGCAGCAGCAGTGTTTGCCTGCCCCTCTCACTGATGTACTTGGAGTTCAATTCTCGAGGATTCTCCTTCGATCTCAAGTGTTCGGGATTCCTCTCCTACTACGTTCGTAAGTCGGTCATTTTAGCCTGGTCTTGTAGCCAGGTGTTGTGGCAAAGCTGTACTCAGTTTTCCTATGTCAAAAACTGTGCTTGCTGGTTATCCATCTTGATTTTGGTTCAAGCCAGTAAAAATACCAAGAACCATTTTCTCTATGGTCCATGCAGCATAAAGTGTGAACTTCAAGCTAGTGCTCCTCGCTGAAAATGTTTTGTTTTCCAATATTTTTCTTTGAGGATCATGGAGTCATCTAAATTTGAAAATTTAGTGCTTATTTTTTCTAGTTTAAAACTGTGGAACAGATTTTTTATTTGTATATGAAAACTGGCCTTTGTTTAGCAAGCACTTGGCCAGTGCTTTACATGATCCTTGCTAGCCTATTTGTGAAAAGAAAAAAATTGGACAAATTTGTCATTCTATTTAGAAGTTTTAGCTAAAGAACTGTTTCACAGTTTATTATTAATTTAGGTAATCTTTTCATATAACAAAGTTTACAGTAGCCTAGGCAGTAGCCTACATGAGATGACAGCCTAACAGATTCAGTGAAAATAATGTATACTATGGTTGCTATTGTTTGTAACCTATAACCTAGGGTTATATATCCTAAAGGTGATTTAAATTGCCTAGATTAGGTAGTAAACTAAATTAAGGAAAGTAAGAATATTGTAAGATATCCTTTTGCTCTCCTAAGCAGCAGTCAAATTTTAGACAAGGATCCTAAGATTTGATTAACATACTACAGAATTTTCTGTTTATACAGCATGTATATCTAGCATGATCTAAATAATTCAGGACTAAGCAGTACATACCTTATATTGAGTGATAAACTTTGACATGACATCCCATTATTGGACTAAATCTTTAGCCTAGACAATGCAACCTAGGACTAGACAAAAATGGCAACCTGTGCTGGATGAGATAGTAGCCTAACTTTAAGGTTACATACTAAGTAGTTGTGCTTTACATAACCCATAACCTTAAGTATGAATTTAATAATCCTGATTAGGCAGTATCCTAGATTAGGCCTAGAGTAAGTGATAACTTAGTTATAACATTGTATTTTTGGGTTACTGTTGTATATACTAGTATACTAAATAACCTAGGATGTGATTTAAACAATAACCTGTTAGACAAAGTAGTAACCTAACAAGAAGGTTGCATATTAGTATGTTGTTTTATATAGCCTATACATTTACATGTGATCTATAATAATCTGGATTAGGTAATACCAGCTCTATAACCATCTTGATAAAGCAATGCCTTCTACAGATAAAGAAAGAACGAATAAGCCTAGGATTATATTATATAAATAATATTCTGTGCTCAATAAAAATAACTTTGTTATGACCTGGTTTAATACAGTTAAGTATATCTTAGTTTTACTAGACCACTGAGCTCATTAACATCTCCCCTATGGCTGGCCCAAAGGATTATATTTTTTTACGTGGCTTGGAACCAATGGGTTTCATAGCAGTGGGACCTAGAGCTTATTGTGGGATCTGAACCACATTATATCGAGAAATTAATTTGTATCATCAAAGATAAATTCCTCTGATTGCGCGTTGGCCGAGCAGTGAATCACACTTGGTAGCCTAGCCTATCTGTAAGGTTACATGCTAATGTATTCTAGAAACAGTATAGCTGAGTACATATCAGACCAAAGGTTTGACTAAGCTACATGAAACAGAAACCCATATTATAAGATGGTTATTACATTTTAAATAACTCTAATATAAGCAGTAGCTTATAATAAGTTAAGCGAGAACCCGCTAAGAAATCTTTATGATTAGCCTGAATGGTATAATATTTCACACAGCCAGTGCAAAAGGACAAATTTTAATTAATACAGCCTTATGCAGGTTTCAAAACTAACCTAAACCTTGAAAGGTGGTTCAAGTTAACATAGATATTTTATAAAATGTACTAAAATTTTACACTTGTAGTCAAATTAACCAGCAAATTAGATCGAGGAGTAGTTACAGTGGTGATTCGAGAAAGGGAGATGCTCGGTCAGAAAGTCATTACGTCACTTGATCCCCGACCTAACATTATTTTCAGATGCCTCAGACTTGGGTTTGGGAACTCATCTGCAGGATTTAGAAGTGGCAGGGACATGGTCACAGCAAGAAAGAAACACATCAAAGTGATGTATGAGAATACAATAACGGTTCATTCGGACAAAACAGCAGTGTTGGCCTACATAAAAAAAGACCAGGGAGGCACTTGCTCCTTTTCGCTCTACCAGGAGGCTAAAAAACTTCTCATCTGGGCCCAGAAGAACCGCACACAACTACAGTTGCCCACTTTATTCAGAGCAAATTGAATGTCCTTGTGGATGAATTGAGTTGTCGCAATCAGCTGCTGCTGATGGAATGGACACTGAATCCACAGGTGTAAGCTGACCTGTAGAAACGGTGGGGGAAGCCGTTGACAGACTGTTTGCGATGTCAAGGAATTACAGTCTCGTGTTGTATTGCTCTCCAGTCCCTATACCCTCTGGAATGGGCAACGGAAGCAGTATTCCAGGACTGGTCCAACCTGGATGTGTATGCCCTCCCTTCCTTCAGCATGGTGAGGTAAGTCATTAACAAGTTTCAGTCTAGCAATAATTGCTCAATGACACTAGTAGCCCAGTTTTGGCCACAGAGGGAGTGGTTCCCAGACGTCCTATGATTGTTGGTGGACTTTCCCAAGACTCCTACCACCATTGCCAGCTATAGGCAGCAATCCTACTCAAATATCTATCAAGCAAAATTGTCAGTTTTCCATGGCTGGTTTTGAAAACAACATTTCATTGTCTGAGGACACTTAGCACAAAAAGTGGATTGTTTGCTATTTTTTAAGTCTTCCAGGGGATTAGAGACTTCAGCCAATAGGGTTACTCAGCCATGCTCAATTCAGTGTTCAGGCAGAAATCTGAACCTTTCTACAATCCTGGATATTAGCGACTTGATTAAATCCTTCAACACTTCAAAACAAGATAATTTTCCTGTGTCTTGGAATTTACATGTTGCTCTTCTATGGCTTTCAGGTCCTCCATTTGAACCCCTGCAAGCCTCATCTCTAAGGGACTCAACAAGGAAGACCCTCTTTTTGGCTTTGGCTACAGCCACAAGAATTTGTGATTTGTGGGGTTTGGACAAGCAAGTCAGCTTTTCACAAGGACCCTTTTCTGTGACTGGCATGGTATTTATGGTGGAAGGTTAGGAGTATATCTTCTATTTATCTATCTCCTCACCTTGGTTTTAGGTGATCGAGTTATGGGAAGCATGGGGGCTACGTTGTGCCTGGAGTGCCCACAATTCATTGGTTTTTAATGGTAGGGTAGTGATATTTTAATGTTTTATAAGTAACACAGTGATTTGGTTATTTTCTTGTACTGTAGCCGGGGCAATGGCATTTATTAGTTAATTATGTTTTGGCAAGCCTCGGGTTACTCCTCGGTTACAATACACCCACTATGTAGAGGCATCCTCAGCTTTACTACCGTGTCACTACAGGTTAAAGATGAGCACAAACCAGAGGCAGGTATCCACCTGCTATGGCTGTCTCACCAGGTAAGGTTACAACAAGCATAGTTTCAATGCTGGTTAATTTTACTATGTCAAATTCATCTCCATTACTGAGTATGGTTTGAGTATACAGGCAGTCCCCGGTTATCTGGGGTCCAGTTTTATAGCTCCTGTCTAGCACCATAAAATCTGCGATTTATGGCGCCATAACAGGACAAGTTCTGGTTATCGGCACCATAAGGGTGCTTATGGCACTGCTAAATGGTTATCGGCGCCATAAGCCCCATTATGACACTATAAATCACTGAGTTTAGGCAGTCACCAGTTTTTGGCGGGGGTTCCGGTCTCGGTGGGTGCTAATAAGCGAAACCCCCATTAACTGAAACTCGGTGATTCATGCCACTTATGGTGCCAAGTTTCAGTTAATGGTGCCTCTGTTAGGTATGTTATGGCACCATAACTCTATTGTCGGTGGTGGGCCAGTAACCAAAACTTGGCCTGTCATGGCGCCATAAATCGCCGAATTTACGGCGCTAGGCAAGCGGCATTAACCATGTCCGCCGATAGCTGGGTACTGCCTGTAGTTGGTGTCCATATCTCCCACCTCCAATATTGCTGGATTCAGCAATGTAATTACTTGGTAAGTTACTCATATAAAAAAGACATTTTTATAATTAAGTTTAATACTTACCAAGTAAATTACATGACTGGAACCCTCCCTCTTCCCCTCTCATGGACATAGAGCATGAACGAATTGGGCTCTAGCTGGTTTATACATATGCATTCCTGAAAGTGGGAGGGGTCAGTTACTTACTCAAATGCAATAGAGTGCTACCACAATTTTTTAATCTTAAGCTGCCGTGACAGTTAGGAACTTAAAACAATGTAATTAGTACTTTGTAAGTATATATAAAACTTAATTTTTATCAGAAAAATTTCATTTTTCAGTCTGTGTACTGTGCATATGTATAAACGTACATAACACATCAAGGTAAGCTACGCACTACATAATGTGGAGTTGCTCACCTTTCTCTGTCTTTCTCTGGTTTATTTTTTATGAAAAAAAATTGAGAGAGAGAGAGAGTGCAAACACACTACGTAAGCACTTTGCCTAAGCACTTTGCCTTGTGTAATTTCAGTGTGTTCTCTGTCTAATACATCAGTGTGAGTGTGCATGCCTGCTGTTCAGTGCAGTGTGTGTGTGTGTGTGTAGTCTGCCATTTGTATCAGAGTATGGATTTAAGCACACCTCACGCTACCAGGTTGAAATTGCTACAGATTATTTAGTAATAAAAACTGAAAAAATATGTATTAGTAATAAATGAAGAAATGAGTTCAGGATACTTTATGGCATTTTAGAAAGACTTCTCTCATATAACCACCGAATTGTGATAATCAGCAATGTTTAGGTCCCAGTGGTGGTGATCATGAAGAATTTCACTAGAATAATAATATTAGGAGGAATGATAATGATATTTGAGTAAGTACCCCTAATATTACAGTATTACAGAATCAGGGCAGGTACAATTACTGGTAGTAAACATTGGCCTGCCAGGCAACTAAAATTCACTTGTTAGATCCTGGTGTATATTTTGAGCCATTTTCATGCCTTCAGATACTTTAATCCCAACCCATTTTCCAGAATCAGTAATGTACCCTGTGTACATTAGGATCTTTCCAGATGGTTCCTTGTTTTGTAATGCATATAGAAAGGTTGCAACATTATCACAGTACAACATTGTACTGTAACTAGTTGTTATTTCTGCTGACATTAAATCTGCATCCATTCTATGTAATCTATTCCCACATAGCTGTCCATCCTAAACATTATTAGTACTGTAATTACACTACCATTAAAATTTCGAAAGGATACCAAAAAATAACGTAAGCGCTACCAAATTAGATATTACATTTTGCCAGCTGGCTGTCCTTGCATAGATTGAAGTTGATTTCATTGATATGGAATTATTCCTTGAATAGGTGATTTATTATGAAGAGATTTCATTAATATATAATATATACCTACATATTAAATTTTGAAATGATACCATAACCAGCTTCAAAGTATGAAAATGGCTTAAAATGAAAGAATATTTTACTTCATTCAGAAATTCCTTAGGTGTGCATATTGGTATAGCAAATAATTTTGTTTGATTGTATATCTACAATGTGTGTTTTGGAAAGAAAAAAATGGAAAGAAAAAAAATCGGTAACATTTTTGAAAAAATAGCTAAAGTAGAAATGTCATTAGGAAAGAAAGGATGCATGTAATGTCAGTATGCTCACCACAAATAACAAATGATAAAAGTACTTTGGGAAAGGTTATTGGAAGGTCAGTGTTTTAGGGTATACCAAAAGGAGTCATTTTAAGTACCCCAGAGAAAAGTGGATGTCTTCGGTATAGATACTGGAACAAAGGTGGCTTCCATGATGATGAATATAGACATCAAGGAATAGATTTGCATTTCTGTACTAGGTTATGTTTGTCAGTGATGACATAGACAGCTGTATGTACACTGATTTGAAAAGTGACAGAAACCATGTGAAAAATGAGTCATTCAAAGGAATAAAAACATTGAAAATGAGAAATGAAGTTGAAGTATAGAGAATAGATGTGGGCAATTATATATAATCTGAATTAGGTGAAATCATTGAAGGAATGCCTAAAATAGGCTCTAGAAGTATCATATGGGGAGATAAACAGGGAAAGTCATACACTGACATGGTAAAGAAATCAAGGTACACAAACAAGTAGTTAAAGAGAAGAAGAGCCTTCATGCTATGGCAGAGAACAGGTGAGGAAGAATCAGAAAAAGGGAGAACAAAACTCAGGTGGTAAGGACAAATACTAGACAGAAATGGTGACATTAGAAGCTCAACACGTTGGCGAATAAAAGTATGTACTAAATATTCAGGGTTACAGAGTCTGAGGAAAGATGAAAGTGATGTGAAAGAGGCAAAACATGTCATAATTCAATGAAAGAGCATCTTTTTTGAGAGCTGTGCATGTTGAAGGAATTTCACACCAACAATTTGTGGTATGTTGTTAAATTGTTATTTTTAGTGACAGTATCATCTGAGAGTTCATTTAGGATTTATGTACAAAATGCGTGCTTGAATAGATTGTTGAAACATGATGGTCACACCACTGTGAGGATTGTATGGTCAGACCTGTTATTTAGATGTTAGATTGGGAGAGAAAGCAGAAATGTAGGAAGTAAGTGTGCTATGCTAGTGTAGATGAGGATTGGCTAATGAGCATATACATACTTATTGGTCATCCTCCATCCTTTGTTGTCCTTGAGCATATTCCTCCTCCTCCCACCAATCAAGCTGCTGCTCCTGAGGCCTCTGGGGGTAAGCTACAGCTAGAGATGTAGATAGCCTTAAGAAAATGTCAGAAATAGTGATTATGAAAGATTTTTTTCAAGTCTAATCCACCAGTACATTTTGAAAAACCAAATTTAGCAGTGCTAAATCATCTGCTATATTTTCCCCTCTGTTTTGAAAGTGTTTCTATTAAGTCAGTTAGGTCTTTGTGATCTACAGGTGGAATGGACCATTTTATTAAAAGTATTTGGTTCTTTGGAAATTCGGCCCTGTCTTTTGACTGGAAATGAGTGTACACTTGCAGCAGGAATTTGAGCATTTAGGACAAGAAATGTTTGGTTTTCATAGTGTATAGATAAGGCTCATAAGGACTGCATCAGAGGGATGGCAAATTTATTCTTTAATATATATCATCCCTAAGAAGAGGGAACAATTGTGCAGTTTGCTTTACAGGAATGTTCCACCAGGTCAGAGAGTAGCCTTCATTTTTGACAAAGCAGGCCATACAAAAGTTTTTTATTTGCATTATGTGAAAGACATTTTAGCACAGGATCCCAAAATATTGCTAAGGACTTGATTGTTCAGGATTTTAAGGCTAAGTTTAATTCTTCTTAAAAAGTACAGAGTCTAGTAGTTGGTAGTCCCATTGGAGGAATTTCAACACAGTCCTCTTGTGCCTCTTCCCAAGTTTTTAGGTCCAAGGAATCGAAACAGTAGCCAAATTTTGTTTCGGGCTTGAGCAGATTTGGTGTAGATACATGGTTTGTCCAGGCGCTAAAGGAAAATTGCCTATGTGCTTCCATTTCCTAGGAGTCCACTCATGTCTCTAGTTCCAATAGTTCTTTTAAACTCTGCTACCTAAATTAGAGAAAATAGCCTTAGAACCGGCATTGAAAGTAACTTCTCGATTTCATACTTGTCTCCTCTTGTGTCAAAGACAGCAAGGGTCATTTAAGACTGTTTTCGAGGCCATTCAGAAGGATGATTGGCTGATTTCAGTGGATCTCAAGGCTTGATTTGTACTCAATGGATTAATGTGTCTGTTGCAAGCTCTATTGTGGACTGAGCACCACTCTTGGTTATCAATTTACATATACTTCAGGATTTGCTTTCACTAAAATCCATGAATAAAATGCTGTATTGAAAATAAAATACTTTACCTAATTATTTACATGTCTTGTTTATTCACATCTTTCAGTAAAGCTCCATGTGAAAGTAATTTTAATACTTGCCATGAATGTCTGACTAGTGTGTTTGTATATGTTGATTCCTGTGATAGTGACAATAGAAGAGGCATTACACTTAGTCAGTGCCTGCAAGATATACCATGTTAGTACTAGCAGGGCTTGTCTGTTGGCAGAGGGATGTATTGATGCTTCAACAGAAACAGATGAAGAGGATGATTGGTTTGACACACTGAAACTGATGATGATGATTTAAGGGAATGTCCTGAAGAAATGGTCACATCCTACACTGACTAAAGGATTATCATTGCTGAAATCTGATGCTGTTGGCTCCGGCAGCACAGAGGTGATTGAGATATCACATAACCATCACTTCTTACAAAAGCATCTGTTGGTGATGCCTCTTAATGTCACAGTGTCGCCTTGGCCATCAGTATAAGAATATATGATGATGTATTAGGAGGGGAAAAAAATGGCACTTTGTTGAGTAGCAGGAGAGCCCTTACACAATTTTAGGAGTACGTCTGTTTGATGACAAATTCCTAGCACAAGTAGTTAAAAAAATTTAAAAAATATGTTAAGTATGGTCCGAACATACAAAGAAATTTACCAAATTATAGAAATTTTTTCCATAATCCTGTGGCCAGTTTGAGTGTCCAGCCACCACAGGTTTCAGCCAAGGGTTTGCATAACATATGGCAGACAAATATTACTTGGACCAGGTAACATCTGTGACTTGTCAGCCAAAGTATTAGTGGGAAGAAAGTGATAAAACAACTTGCATTGGTCAGCATTATAAGTGAGTGCTCACCAGTAAAGCCCAAATAATTATTCCAAAACCATTCAACACCCCCGAAGCCTCCAAAACTACCCTGAGCTATATAAGCAGTACTACACTGAATTATAAACTGTCAGTGCCAGTCTTCAGAAACTTTGAACTGAAATTAGTGATGCCCTCCAGCTGTGTGATTATCTTTTTGGCCATCTTGAGTTCAGTCCCATGAACTAATGCACTTACCAAACATTGCTGACAATACTACATAAGAATAATTCATTCAAGCTCCTTGTGCTTTGACTGAGACATAGCCTTCCCTTCAAGCATGTTACCTCCACATGAGAACAAAAATGGACAAGTCACCCCTGCATGGCACATTATATAACATGAATGATCAATAACTGTATGACATAAAATATACTGTACATGTTATGCACATCACAGTAGCCTATGTCCATACTAAGATTCTCTCTCTGATGTGATCAACCATCAAACAGTTTAAGAGTTGTAAAGGTTGTATGTATAATTTTTTCTCTTCTTACCATTGGTATGTTGTAGTGTACATTATTTTGCTGAACTGTTATGAAAACCACAATAAAAGTTGCTTAGAAAATGCAAGTACTACATTCAACACTTTGTTACAGTACTCCTAACCATTGCTTGAGGAACTGTGAGACAAAGGTCAACAATGCTAGATTCTTCCTAAGGAATTTAGTTTGTACAGCACTGTACACTGTTCATTTTTCCTTCCAACATCAAAAACTGCATAAGATTTGCAGCTGCATTATTGTCTAATGAAACTAGCTAAATCTCTACCCAGCAGTGTCGGTGTTTGATTTTTCACAGCAAACGCATCTGCAGTATGGTTAGCAGTTAAAATTTTGACCAACATGCCACCATAGAAATTTGTAATGTTAATGGACTCGAGAAGCCATTCAATATTTTTTTCATAAAAACCTTTGTCAAGTTGCGTTTTTATTCCTAAAAGTATACAAAACTTTGTTACATGTTGAAATACATTCAGATAGTACATACCTGTAATTGTAGGTACTATTAGAGAAATGAAGGTGCTGGTAAAGCAGCCTACGCTGCAACTGCTATAATTGAGTCTTATGTTTTTTTTATTTATAGTGTTATTTTCTGTCTCTAAATAGGGCATCCATAGTTGATAGAATGTCTGATAATAACAAGTGAAAGCTTTAGGGTTGTGGCACTTTTCATTCAAAAAGAGCACCACACTAAGTAATATCCTGTTTACAAATTGGTCTCACATTTTACTGATGGATTTTGATGAATAACTCCCTTGACCCAATTCCATACTGCAAAGAATGCAAAACTAATTTTAAGATTATATTTTTTAGAGCAAGCCTAACCTTGAGAGTTTAGAATGTTAACTCAGTAGTCAGATTAAACTAAATTATTTAGTGTGAAAAAAGTTTACAGAACAGTAACTTTGAGTACATGATATATTAAGTAACTTTTACTGGCCAGATCTTCATTTCATAGTTCATTTTGGCTGCCATTTAGAATACGTATAAAATTTTCATAAAGTTTGCAAATTTTAAAAACTGCACTCTAATAAGTTTTTAAAACTAATTTTATTCATCTTTCAAACTGTAATAAGTACATTGTGTGTTTATATATATATAACATTAATAAACATTTCAAAAATACAGTAGTGCATTATATGATAAAAAAATCTCGTATCATTACTGTACATTCAATTTTAAGTACTATCAAATTTTACCACAAAATACAACTTATAAACTGAGAATGAACAGCAATTGGAGAAAAGATGCCAGATTTTCTAGTTAATATTTTTTCTTTTATAATGGTTATATGAAAAGTATTGAGTCATTGGTTAAAAGCCAATAGACACATTTGCCCCATTAGGAATTTTGTGCGAGCTTTACCTGATCCTGATTATAAAATTTTTTGCCAAAAATATCTTTGTAATACTACTAATGCTGGCCTAATAAGAAAACAACAATGACAACTTGTTTGCTGTCTAGATTTTTGTGTGTGACACCACACCTTGTCCTTAGCTTGCACAATATTTCACAGGGTTGTCTTTGGCACCAATATACTTGGTACAAATCCAAGGGTTAGACCACCCTTTATCAAGATTTTCTGATAATTCTTTGTCTTTAGAGATAAGATCTGATCCTCTGCTTGGTAGGCAGAAGTGCCATCAACACAGAAAAGATGCAGAAGACAAATGTGTACAACAAAATATTACACCAAACAAAAGCATAGCAAGTGGATTTCTCTTCATGCACACCAAAGTCATGACTGTCATCCATAACCCAACCTCATCAACATCCATAAGCTAACCAACATACAACATTATTGTTTTGTCAGTCACTATTATAAAAGTACTGAGTGACTTTGTATGACTATGTATTCACACTTCTTCCACTCCAGTGTGTTCCATCTTTGCATTGCATTTCATCTGTAAAATGTGCAGCTTTATTCACACTAATGCCATTTTGTGTTAATAATTCTGCATACCTGTGTCTCTAATTGTTTAGAGTAGGTAAGAGAATTGGGTACTATTGCTGTACTATAAAGAAAATGAGGTTATTTCCGATTGTGTAAATATTATATAGGAATAAGAAAGCTTGAGCATCCATGAAAAGACTGGAGAATGTACTGAAGGAAGGGCTTAGAAAAAAATATTGAATAAATTTGCTGTGGTCAGTTTGGATTTATTCCATTCCAAAGAGATCTATACTAAAGGCAGTCATATAAGGCAACTACAGTAGAAATACTGGCATTCCCCGCTTATCAGCGGGGTGGGTTAAGAGCATTCAGTTTTATAGTACAGCCAGTCCATGGGTTATGACGGGATCAGCTTACGACATTCCAAGGTTAAGGCGTTTTTCAATTATATTCATCGGAAATTATTTCCAGGGTTACGACGCATGTTCCAGGGTTACGACGCCTACAACGCTGATCTGGCACAACAAATATGGGACCAAAACTGCAAAATAATCAATATTTGAAGGGTTTTTTATATGAAAAATGCTGTAAGAATGCAGTTTACATAGTTTTGAATGCACCCAAAGCATTAAAAGTACAGTTTTCTTAGGATTTTTTACAATGTTTCGGCTTACGACAATTTTCGGAACCCCCATCGTAACCCGGACTGCCTGTACTTGACTGACGACATTGTTAACCAGATGTTTGGTGTTGGTAAGCAGTTTCTTGGCATTGGTAAGCAGTTTATCAGTGTATAAGGAGTTAATGGTGCCAATAAGCGGTTTATTGGTGTTTACAATGTTATTTGCTGGAACCCCAGCCGTTAAACGGCGACTCCCGTACATGCACTGAAGATATTATACCCCATGTGTTTGAATTTTTAGAGGCCGTTTGACAGAGTACCTACACAAGCAATTAGATGGACTTTAAAAAAATAGGATTGTACCAGAAAGATTCTTGAGCCTCTAACATTACTGTACTGTAATATGAGATTTAGAGTGAAGACAGTGACAGGTATGTCATAAGAGTTTAAGATGAATGTTGGTGTCCATCCTGTTCAGCATGAAATCTTACATTCTTCATTATAGTAATGGAGCAAATTACAATAATGTATTAAGTCCCTTGGAAAGCTGCTGTATGCAGATGGCATAGTGTTATCAGCAGAATCAGTAGAGGAAGTCCTGGACATTTGTTTAAGGCACACCTAGCCAGTGTTTTAGAATGAACAAGGATCACCTTCAGTACCTAACCCACAAAACTTGTACATACTGCAGGAGAGTTGTTTAAGTGAATTTAACACTGTACTATATATTAAGATTACCAGTTTGGATGAAAAAGAGATGCTAAGGATATTAAAATATGAAAAAGATTGTTCATAATCCCAAAGTTTTAAGAGTAAGAGATTTTTTATAATCTGTTATTGAATGAGAATTTTGGGGCTCAACATGCCTAAGAAGAGCAAATGGGGAGGGAAACTGGAAACGCCGCATACGTAGTTAAAGGGTAGGTGGTATAAGAGGTACACTATTTATAATAGTTTTAGAAACTCATTGTCCTATAAAACCGGTACTGAAAGACAGCAAGAAAAAGAGTACTTACTTGTAACTTCATAGGTGAGGTACACAGAATTGTTATACTACCAGTGAGTGAACAAAAATATCCTATTAGTAAACAAAGTACAAATTTGCTGTGGTTAAGTTCTGTACAATACTGTTCATAGCAACGGAGGGATGGGAACTGACAAAAATTGGAGAATTTACAGAGGTATAATTATAGAATGCTGAGATCCAAGGTTATAGTACATTGGAAAGATCACTTTTTCTGTGGCTGGAAATTAGATTTCAATCGTTGAGGTGTTATGGATCTGTCATGTGAAGAGATGATGAACAGTTAGAAAAGTAGTAGATATGAAAGTAGAATAATACAACATATGAAAACCTTGGATAGATGGGAATTCATTAAGAAATGCATGATACAAGAGACTGGAGAGAACTCATTTTATGTCTAGCCCTATAGAGGGAAAAAATTGAAGTAATAGTTTAAGAAAAATAGTTTTAAGGCTCTTGATGAATGAGAATAACCAGAAAAGATTTATAGTTTTAGATCTGGTTGAAGTTTCCTTTCACTAAGCTGGAGGATGTCCAGTAAGGTAATCCAAAACCGTCTAGTAATTTCAGCAAGGAATCGACACACCTTAAGAGTTTCATCCCAAAACTTTTTTGTGGTTATGACAATAGGTGATATACCTTTCAATCAGTAATCATGAAGGTTAACAGATTTGATCCTGGAGAGCATATTCTTTTTAGAAACATGCAGTATATTTAAGAATGTTTTCATGGTAAGAAAAAAAATAAAACATGTTGTAGTCTGCAATGCTCCCTTTGAGAAATTTCAGAGATTTTATTATATTTTCATAATAAGCTCATTTTTTCCTCCTTTGGTTGCCCAAGAAAAATATACTGCTCTCACTGTGAAGATACGCTTTGTCGACAGAAGTACTTGACATTTTAGCCTTACTTTTTTCATTTAGGGCAATTCAAGTCTCTCTCTCTCTCTCTCTCTCTCTCTCTCTCTCTCTCTCTCTCTCTCGATTAACAGATAAAAAAATAATCGATGTGAGTAATTCATGTTCCATCATTTCATATATAACTGAAAAAGGCAGGTGCTCAATAAGGTAATTCTCTACCAGGCAGGATAGTTATTCTTGTCATATTAGAATAGTTTGCCAGTCTTCAAGTAAAATTGATACAGTTAACAAGCTACTTAGATAAAATATGAATTCTATTAAAGCCAAATCCTTCAGGCCAACCCTATGAGAGTTCAGTATTTTAACTTAGTTGTCTGGTTGAACTTATTAGTAATAATATACTATGAGTATTTCAAAATTGTGTTTTGTATCAAGATGCCTTTTGATAAGGCCCCATCCTCTAGTGCTTATGGATTGCATCAGGAATTCTTAGCAACCTCCTATACCTGTACCTACTTTTGTTGGCCTTATTCTTAATGGGTCTTCATTTTGTGGTGCAAGACAAAATTTCCTTAAATCTAAAAGATTACTGTAATTAAAAGAAATATTTTCCAGTGACAATTATTTCAATTTAAATATGACAGTTGTATGAGAAAAATCCTTCTAAAATGCCATAACATGTATCCTGAACTGTCTTAGTCATTCAGTACCAATAAATGATACTTATTTTTCATAGTTTCATCATTGAAGAACTCATAACAGTCCTAAACTGAATATTATTATACTGATGGTAGTGTGAAGAGTGCATTAGTTCTTACATCAGTACAGCAGATGACAGACATGTATTTGTTTGATCATTGTGGAATTGTTATGTTGAAGTAATGTCTGTTAGAAAGTGCAAAATATTACTTTAGCATTTCGGTTTCCATCTTCCTTCTCACTTTATAAGTAGATTCTATCCTTGAAACAGTCATAAGTTTTTAGCCACTGAAATAATTTTCATTATAAATTGTGTGTAAGAGATAGTAGGAATAGATTTGCATATCAGTTTCAGTATGGGAAGAGTGTCTTTACCATTTCAGATCTTGCTTGATGAATTTAATGTTACTGGTATCATTAGTGGTGTCTGTATGTTGACTTTTTAATTTGAATTAGTATTTTATGTATGCAACTTACCAAGTAGTTACATAACTATAGTGTCTATCGGTTTGCAACTAGAACTTTTGAAATTCGCAGTAGCGCTATATTTGTTTTTGGCTAGGTGATAACCTCTCCCCCCCCCCCCTCCCCACTACTGCGGGAGAGAGGAGCTAACTCAGCACAAACTTCAGTTGTTTCTGCCGGCTGGTGCTGTCTTGGAGGTTTTGGTGAAGTACTCTTAATATTTTGGTAACTATTTCAACAACATTTAACTGTTAGTATAGGAATTTATTCAAAATAGTTAAATTTTGCTTCGGGATTAGTCTTTGCCTGAGGATTGAGTTAGCAGGCATGTCTAATACCAATTCTCAAGGTACTAGGTATTGCAGGAAAGGCTTCAATACAAGACTTTTAAAAGCTTATTATGATCCGCATTCAATTTGTACAGTTTGTAGGGGTTCTGAGCATCCCTTGTTACTGGAGCCTTATCCTCCAGTGCTCTCCTTTTCAGTTCATTCCACGAGTGCTAAGAAGTGTAAGACACCTGTGAGGATGTCAGCGCCTGTTCATGCTTACACAGGTCAGGTTGTCTTGCCCATGTTTCACCTGTATTTCAAGAGCGCCCATTGTCACAGGATGTATCTATGTCTGAGGAGCATGCACTGGTGCAGGAGTGCCCATCAGTGTACGAGCGCACATCGGCACACAAAATCTTCGTCTCGTTCTGGAGTCCCAGGTAGTACAAGAGAACATGTTGGCATCCATTGGCGTTATAGCTCCCACGAACGCCTGAGCGTCCATCGACACCACAGCTCCCATGAGTGCCCAAGCTTCCATTGGCACCCGAGCTCCCACTGGCAACTCTAGAGCAGTCTGGGGTCATTCAACAACCTATTACGACAGTTACTACTATTGTTTTACCGACAGTGTCACAAGTTATGGTTGTCACTGATCCTTCTATTGCAGCCATTCAAAATAAGTTAGATAGTAGTTTGGGATTTATAAAGTCTTCGGTACCTCCTGTTCACCTTCAAGCAAACTTGTCTCCTGTGTCATTGGCAGAAGAAGAAGAATAGGACAAAGATTCTTCTCCAACACACCACAAGTCACTGCTTCGCTACTCTGTAGCAAATTTTTCAGGCTTTTTCTTGCCAGTGACCCCAGCTTCGCCAGAGTCTTCTTACATGAGAGACAACCAAGTGATTTGTCCAAATTGCCTAAGTTAGTACTCTCCATTTTGGCACATACACCATAGAAAGAAATTAACATTTGGCTTGAGGAGAAGAGGAAGCAAGGGAAAATTAACTTCAGTTTTCCTCCATCTCGTCTTTCCACTAGAAGACATTTATGTTTTGAGACCAAGAGAAGCTCTCACCTTGGGTGTATCTGCCTCCATCCAGAGAGACTTCTGGACATGTTGACTCTGCTAGGAGGTCAGCATTTAATTTAGCCAAGATAATGTTTACAGCGTCTGAATTAGACCAACTCAGCAATAATATATTTTGGGTTTTCGAGGTGATAAGTTAACTTGACTGGCCTGTCGGAGCTTTGGGCCACAAAATCAAGGATTGTTTGACGCTAGATGATTCTTTTTCAGACATTTCTGGTGCTCTTTGACCTCCAAAGGTATATCTCGCTCACAAAGGTCTGCCTTCCTTTACTCTCCCCTGGACAACAAGCACCTTTTCCCAGAGGACATAGTGATTCAAGTTTCGTCTGCCCTGCAGAAGAAATCGACACAAGACCAGCTCTCTGTCTGCTATACGTCCTCATGATTCCACTCCCAGCTCACATCCTTCGCTTGCCACATGCGCTCAACGCTTTCATGGCAGGGGAATCTCTAGATCCTACCCTAGGTCAAGGGTAGAGTATGCTTCACCCCGAGATCCATCAAGAAAACCAGGACTAAAACTTCCACAAGAAAGTGATGTGATAGTTCTTCGTTCACCTGTATGAGCATAACTCCACCAGTTTTGGAGAAACTGGGAAGCAAGAGTGGCAGAATCTTGGATCATAGAAGTTTTACGAGAAGGCTACGATATTTCGTTCGAGAGAATTCCACCCTTATCAAGCTTTCTTATAATTTTGAAAGCCTACTCGGGATATTCAGAGATTCATCGCCCTTTCAAGAGAAATCTTGTCCTTCTTGCAGAAGAAGGCTATAGAGTTAGTAGTAGACCCATTAACCCCAGGATTCTACAATTGTCTTTTTATAGTATCCAAGGCCTTAGGGGGCTGGAGACCCATGTTGGACATAAGTACTTGGAATCAGTTTGTCAAGAAGACAAAATTCAAGATGGAAACAAATCAGATGGTTTTTTCATCCATCTGTCAGGGGGATTGGATGATTTCCATCTATATGGAAGTTGATTACTTCCACATTCCATTTCACCAGAATGCAAAGAAGATTCTTTGATTTGTGTTCAAGAACAAAGTGTATCTATTCAGAGCTCTGTGTTTCAGGGTTTCGACTGCCCCACAAGTGTTCACAAGAGTTTTGGCCCCCATTGCGAAATGGTTACATCTCGTCGGAATAAGAGTATCCCTGTACCTAGACGATTGGCTTCTTCAGTTGCAATCAGAGAAAAAGTGCATGAAGGACACTTTCCTTAGGTCAAGAATTGGGACTTTTGATAAACCTGCAGAAGTCACAGTTAGTCCCCGTCAGGAACTACACAGTCTGTCTGAGGATGAGGATAGACTCTGTGAATTTTCGGGCTTTTCCATTTCCACAGAGTGGATTCAAGACTGCTCAGTGAAGGAATGGATGAGTCTGTTGGGCATTCTATCCTCAGTAGAACATTTCGTGTCATTGGGGAGACTGCATATGAGGAATCTACAGTTCTTCCTCAAGGCAAACTGGAACAGAAAAGTTTCCAGACTCGTTTGTGTTCCAGGTCACAAAAGAGATAAAGGAGGACCTGCATTGGTGGAGATTACAAGACAGGCTGTTAGAAGGGAAGTCCCTTCTCCTGCTGAGCCCTGACCCAGTATTCTTTTCAGACTTGTCCAATCTAGGTTGGGGAGTGATCCTAGGGGACAAGGAAGTCTCAGGGACTTTGAATGTTCAACAGAGACAGTTGCATATCAATCAGAAGGAATTAACTGCTGTCCACTGAGGGTTGTCGGAGTTAGTGGACGTGGTCCACAACAAGGTAGTGGCTGTCCACTCGGACAGTACAACAGCTCTCTCGTACATCAGAAAACAGGGAGGAACTTGTTAGTTTTCTCTATGTGAAACGGCAAGACCCCTGTTGTTATGGACAAAACAGAATCAGACCAGAATCTTAACAAGATTCACTCAGGAGAAATGAAATGTACTCGTGGACAAATTAAGCTGCAAGAAGCAGGTTATTGGTTCTTCCCACAGAGAGGATGCTGAACCCATTGGTCTGTCTCGATCTGTGGAAACTTTGGGTCAAACCAATTTTAGACCTACTTATTTGCCACATCAAAAAAACCACCGTCTTCCTTTTTACTGCTCGCCAGCCCCGGACCCGTAAGCATGGGTGACAGATGCGATGCTTTTAAACTGGTTGGACAATGACTTGTATACCTTCCCTCTATTCAAGATGGTGAGAGAAGTCATCAACAAATTCAGGTTTCACCACATCATCTATGACCCTCACTGCTCCATTCTGGCCAGTGCAAGAATGGTTTCCCAATCTGCTAGACTCTTGGTAGACTTTCCGAGATTGCTTCCGCAGATAACCAGTCTACTAGACAGCCCCACTTCAGGAGGTTCCATCAAGGACTGTCCACTTACAGACTGTCCAAGCTGCAAGGGTTATTCCTTAGTGCAGAAGAAAATCCTCAAGTGATGTCTATCAGGCAAAGTGGACAATTTTTTTTATCCTAGTACAAGAAGCATATCATATCATCTTCTCAAACATATAAAGTGGAAATTGCTGATTTCCTGTTACACTTGAGGACATCTAAGAACCTGTCAACTTTGACCATCAGAGGATATAAGGCAATGCTGGGCTCAGTCTATAAGCACTGAGGGATAGATTTGTTGACCAATACCTTTCCGATCCTATTAGATCCTTTGATACAGTGAAACTTAAAGGTTCTAAGACCTTGTCTTGGAATCTAGATGTTGTTCTTAAATGGCTTTTGGAATCATGTTTTGAGCCATTGGATACTTCTTCACTGAGAGACTTGATGAGAAAGACCCTATTCCTAGTAGCCTTGTTTGCAGTAAAAAGGGTGAGTAAGCTTCACTCGATAGACAAGAGAGTAGGCTTTGCTCAAGGTAATGCTGTATGCGCATTAGCCTTGAGGTTTTTAGCAAAAAACAAAACCCCATCCAAGCTGTGGCATCGTTCTTTCATTTTTAAAAACCTTGTGGACTTAGTAGGACCGGAGGAAGACGAGAGGTCTCTTGTGTCCTGTCAGAGCACTAAAATGCTATCTGCAGAGAACAGAGAAGATATGGGGTTCATCTGATCACCCATGGTGTTTTGTGAGGAATCCATCTCGCACTATGTATAAGAATGCTCTGGCGTTCTTCTGGAGGAATATGATTGGGGAGGCTCATTCTCAAGTTAAAGAATCAGATTTTAATGCAATGAAAGTGAAAGCTCACTAAGTGAGAACAGTGGCTATGTCACTTTCCTTTAACACAACCTCTCTTTAGATTCGATTATCCAAGCGACATATTGGAAGTGCAAATCAGTGTTCACCTCTCATTACCTGGGTGAAATCGAAACGATTTATGACAACTGCAGCACCCTGGGTCCATATTTAGCGACTGGCATGGTGTTGGGTAAGGGTGTATAGGAAGTCATTCCTTCCTAATCTAGTCTCTTCGGCTTGAATAAGGTCGTTGAGTTTTAAGGGGAGCCTATGGGTACTATTGATGTACTAGGAGTCCCCTTCAGTCTTTAATTAGCTTGTTTGGTTTTTAAGGCATCTTTCTGTTGACCATGCTAGCCACAGACTATTCCTTAGCTGCATGGGGGTCCCACTAAAGTAGGGGACGACCCTTGGCTATACCATCACATCTCTACAAGTTAAGGTGAACGTCATCCAGAGGCAGTAATCATCTGTACAGCTCTCTTAACAGGTAAGGAACCAACAAGCATTTTCACAAATGCTAGCACTATGTACATCTTTTCATTATTTATTTGAAATGTATGTGTCTATCCATGGATCCCACCTCCTTCAATGTGGGATTCAGCTATGTAACTATTTGGTAAGTTACATACAGTGTTCCTCCCGTATTGGCAGGGTATGCGTACCAGATTCCCCCCGTGAATTGCTAGAATCCGCGAATAGTTGAAGCCCTTATAAAAATGCTTAAAACTGCCTATTTTCTTAGTTAAAATCAAGAAAAGACCACTAAAAATGTTTATCCCTTTTTTTAATAGTTTTATCACAAAAAGTGCATTTTATGATGAAATAAAAAAATAGGAATTTGTGGATATTTCTAATAGAAAAATACAGTGAATACGTGAATTTTATGTGAATAATAGGGGTATATGTTCCAGAGAGATCCATGAATATGTGAGTCTGTGAATACAGGTGGTGGGGGAGGGGTTTACTGTACATAAAAATGGCATTTTGTTCATGCAACTTACCTGTCAGATATATATATAGCTGATAATTTCCGACGACCGACAGAATTTAAAACTTACAACACACGTAGTGGGAGTCAGGTAGTTAGTACCCATTCCCGCCGCTGGGAGGCGGGTATCAGGAACCATTCCCATTTTCTATTCATAATTTTTCTGTCGCCGGTGTTGTGAACATCTGTTTACAGCACCTCCGTCTGGATTTGGAAACTTTTTTGCTACTTGAGTATCCCTTTTGGTTCTTTTTTGGTTTAATTGACTTGGATCGGTGGCTAGGCACACGTTATTAGTGGATTGATTTGATTTTGGTTTGGACTTCTCTTGGATAATATGTCAGGGTCTAGTACAGCTAGCGCTAGGTTCTGCTCTAGGACTGATTGTAGAGGTAGGCTACTGAAAGCTTCAGTAGACCCACATACGGTATGTAAGAGTTGCAGGGAGCATGAATGTGTGTATGAAAGCCGTTGCAAGGAGTGCGAAAGATTAACAGATTCTGAGTGGAAGGCGTATGATACCTATCTTAGGAAACTTGAAAAGGATAGGTTAAGGAGGTCTTCCTCCAGGAGTGTTTCAGGTGTGCAAGAAATTAATGTTTCTCCTGTTAACCCTCCTTCTGTTAATGCTCCTAACCCTGTAGTTTTGCCTCCAGGCCCTGAAGCAGTGTCTGTAGAGAGAGATACTTTATCCTTAATTTTGGAGTCGATTCGTAATTTAGAATCGAAAGTGTTGGCTCTTGAGAGCAAAAGTGATGTGCAAAAGTGCAGTGATACCCCTTGTGTAGTGGAGGGTGCGTCAGATCGGCCTCGTTTCGCCTCTAGGCCTGGACCTCTGCTTGACTCCCAGGACCTGGGGAGGGAGCATGTCGAAAGCCGAAGGAGGGTTACAAGGAACCCCCACCGATCTGGCGTGCCTTCGGCAGTTACTGATGAAAATCCCCAGACTGCCAGGGAGCGTGCACGGGCACGTCTCCTCAAGGAGTGTTTTTCGTCATCGGAGGCTTCATCCCCACGTAAAGGGTGGAGTTCTCACGGTGCTTCCCGTCCGCTGAAAAGGACGGCGCGTGATATTGACGCTTCACGTCCTAGTTCTCCGAATTTGCATCTTCTCCTGACAGTGCGTTCGCTGCTTTTCCGCCGCAGAAAAGGCGTAGAGAGTCTTCGGACTTGGATTCGGTTAGTTCGTGCGAGCGATACAGTCGCTCTAGAGCTCGGGAGGAGGCCGTACCTAGGAGGAGGAGGGAGGCGTCCCCTCGCCGCTCTCCTGCTCACAGGATCAGTCCCTCCCCGGAGCAGGAAGATTCGCCAACCAAGAGGATCATTCAGTCACTGCAGCAGCAACTTCAGGACGCTCTTGCTTCTAGAGAGTCTCTTCCGCGTCGTAGAAAGGATGAGAAGCTTCCTGTGAAGAAGTCAGACCTGCTCTTTCTCCTCGCTCGCCTCGCTCTTCGTTCGAGGTCTCCCTCTAGAGTTCGTTCTGCTCCCCAGCAGCTCTCTAGAGGAGGTGAGAAGTTCGTTCTCGCTCTCAGGATGAGATATCTCCCGCTCGCAAATCTTCGAATGTTCGCAAGCGAGTGGTGGACGCTGAGCGCGCTTCTGTGCAAGTGGAGCGCGCTTCCGTTGCCGCCAAACGCGCTCCGTTGTTGATAAACGTGCACCAGTGGGCGGCAGCCGCGCGCTGACTGACGCTCGGCGCGCACCAGTGGAAGCCAAGCGTGCACTAGTGGACGCTCGGTGTGCGCCAGTGGACGCCAGGCGTGTGTTAGTAGATGTCGAGCGCGCACTGTCGGCGCCAAACGTGTGATTCGGACGCCAAGCGCACGCTGGTGGACACCAGTTCCTCACCAACGCAAGTTCAGGTGGATGAAGGAACCCTTCCTGTTCGTCAATTTTCTTCAGAGTTTCCTCCTACTTCTCCAGTTTCTGAGGAAGGAGTTAGCGATAATTTAGTAGAAGCAGAGGAAGAACAGCAACCAGCTCCTGTCTCATCGGACTATAAAGTTTTGATGCGTCTCCTACAGTCGGAGTTTGGAGAAACTTTTCAACCGGAAGCCCCTCGTACTCCCCCTTCTCAATTCTCTTCTTTTAAAGCATCGAAGGCATCGGGGTTCGTTAAAATGAAGAAGTCGCTTTCCACGAAGCAAGCGTTCCGGAAAGTCCATGAGTGGATGGAGAAGAGGAAAGCGTCAGGAAAGTCCTCTTTGGCTTTACCGCCATCAAGACTCTGCGGTAAAGGAGGCATGTGGTATGAGACGGGAGAGGACGTAGGTGTTAAACTACCAGCCTCTGCTCAAGGTGATTTCGGGAGCATCGTGGACGCCTCCAGAAGAGCCCTTCTGTCTTCATCAAAAGTCACTTGGACCCATAACGAGTTCGACTTTCATCTAAAAGGCCTCTTCAGGACTCTAGAGGTCTTCAACTTTCTCGACTGGTGTCTTGAGTTTTAGATGCCAGGTCAAGGAGTTTCTTGATACTATTAGTCTGGGGGAGCTGTCCAGTGTACTTTCTTGTATGGACAAGGCCGTCAGGGATGGTTCTGAGGAGTTGGCTACGCACTTTAGCTCGGGGATTCTCAAGAAGAGAGCACTCTTCTGTAACTTCACGGCCAAATCCGTCTCTCCAGCGCAAAAGGCGGACTTGCTTTTCGCTCCGTTTTCAGACCATCTCTTCCCCCAGACTATGGTTAAGGACATAGCATCAAGCCTTCAGGAGAAGGCAACGCAAGATCTTCTGGCTCAGTCTTCTAGAAGGCCAGCAGCTGCTTCATCTTCTGGAGTTTCGTTTACCAAGAAACCGAAGCCCTTTCGTGCTGGATCTTCCTCGAAAACAGCCTCCCGAGGAAGAGGCTCTTCCAGAGGGAAAACCCCTGCTCCGTCAAAGAGTAGGAAGTGATTTGGAAGTCCTTCAGACGCCGGTAGGAGCCAGGCTTCTACGGTTCGCGAAAGCCTGGGAAGAGAGAGATGCCGACCCTTGGTCGCTGGATGTTGTGAGGAAAGGTTACAGGATCCCGTTCTTGAAGTCACCCCCGCTATCCTCAACACCAAAGGATTTGTCTCCCTCTTATCGAGGAGAGAAACAGAAAGTGCTTTTCGATCTGCTGGAACAAATGATCGAGAAGCAAGCGGTGGAACAGGTCTTCGACCTGGAATCTCCAGGATTTTACAACCGTCTGTTCCTGGTGCCGAAACATTCGGGGGGGTGGCGACCCGTCCTCGATGTCAGCAGCCTAAATCTCTTCGTTATAAAGAAGAAATTCAAGATGGAGACACCTCAATCGGTGCTGTCAGCTTTAAGACCGGGGGATTGGATGGTCTCACTAGACCTCCAAGACGCGTATTTTCACGTCCCCATCCATCCCCAATCAAGGAAATACCTGCGATTTGTCCTGAAGGGGAAGGTATTCCAATTCAGGGCACTTTGCTTCGGTCTGACCACAGCGCCGATGGTTTTTCACCATTCTGATGAAGAACGTGGCAATGGCTGCTTCATCTGGAGAATATAAGGATCTCTCTCTACCTAGACGACTGGCTTATTCGAGCTTCATCGCGGGAGGGGGGGGACCGGTTGTCTGGAGGACCTACACACGACAATGACGTTAGCGAAGTCCCTGGGGCTTCTAGTAAACCTCGAAAAGTCGCATTTGACTCCTTCTCAATCTTTAGTCTATCTGGGGATTCAGATGGACTCAGTGGCTTTTCGGGCTTTTCCGTCCCAGGGGCGACAACTTCAATGCTTGGAAAAAGTGGCGACCTTTCTGGGGAAGGAAACATGCTCGGTGAGGGAATGGATGAGTTTGCTGGGGACCATTTCCTCACTGGAGAAGTTTGTTTCTCTGGGAAGGCTGCACCTCAGACCTCTTCAATTCTTCCTAGCCAACAGTTGGAAGAACAAACAAGATCTGGAGGCGATCTTGTGTTTAACGAGAGAGGTGAAGGATCACCTAAGTTTTGGTGGTCAGATCCACGGAAGCTCGCAGAAGGGCTCTCCATCAAACTTCGGAACCCCGACCTAGTGTTGTTTTCCGACGCGTCGTCCACGGTTGGGGAGCAACACTAGGAGGGAAAGAAGTGTCGGGCACCCTGGAGAGGGGAACAGGTGTCCTGGCACATCAATCTGAAAGAGCTGTCAGCGATTTACCTGGCTCTCAGGTTCTTCCAGGAAGAAGTATCCGGCAAAGACAAAAATACCACCACTTCGAGAGGTACCACAAAAACCTCCCCGCTCTGAGTCTGACTGCGTTCAGACTATCAAGAAGTTGGCCAGAGCGAGGGGTTTTTCAAGACCTGTGGCGAAGGCGATTGCCACCGCGGAAGGAGCCCTCATCAATCGCTCTGTACCAATCGAAGTGGGCTGTCTTCAGATCCTGGTGCAGGAAGAAGGGCATTTCCTCCACCACAACCTCTGTGAGCCAGATAGCTGACTTCCTTCTTTATCTGAGAGAGGAAGTGAAGTTGGCTGTTCCAACTATTAAAGGCTACAGGAGCGTGCTTTCTGTAGTCTTTAGGCACAGAGGACTCGATTTGACTAATAATAAAGACATTCATGATCTCATTAGATCGTTCGAGACTAAGAAGGTCGTCCAGCCTAAAGTTACCCTCGTGAACTTGGATGTGGTGCTCAAATATTTGATGTCGAGTCACTTCGAACCGCTTCATTCAGTTTCTATCAGGAATCTGACGAAGAAAACGATCTTCCTAACCGCTCTGGCGACGAGCGAAGAGGGTTAGCGAAATTCAGGCCATTAGCAAGCAGATTGGGTTTTCAGACAGTAGTGCGATTTGTTCTTTAAGTCCCATGTTCTTAGCAAAGAAACGAGAATCCTTCCAACCCGTGGCCGAGGACCTTTGAATCAAAGGGTTGTCAGATATAGTGGGAAATGAACATGAGAGATTCCTGTGTCCTGTCAGGGCTCTAAAGTTCTATCTGCAGAGAACTAAAGCTTGCAGAGGTTCATCTGACAATTTGTGGTGTTCAGTGAGGAAACCTGATCTTCCTATGTCGAAAACGCACTGGCGTTCTTCATCAGGAATACGATTAAAAGAAGCGCATGATAAGTGCAGTGATAGTGATTTGAAGCTTCTGAAAGTGAAAGCTCACGAGGTGAGAGCTATTGCTACTTCGGTAGCTTTTCACAAAAATATGGCGCTCAAAGATATTTTGAATGCCACATTTTGGAGAAGCAATTCGGTGTTCGCCTTCACACTACCTGCGGGAGGTGAAAGTGACATACGAAAATTGCTTCTCCCTCGGACCATACATTGCTGCAGACACTGTTTTGGGGCAGGAGGTAACACTCATCCTATCCTTTAGGGATTAGGGGGGTTTTTTAACTCGTGTTTTATGGTTGTGGGGTGGTGACCGCCTGGGGCGGGTCTCCCTTCCATTAGCTTAGTTAAGTGGGATACCTTTGGTAAACTAAGCCAGGTGGTGGTATTTTTGTCTCGTTGCCCTCATTAGTATGTCCATGGGTCTAGTCACGTCGTGGTCTCGCCCCTGTTGACAGATCATCTGGAGTGCACCAGCTTCATATGGTCTCTACCTTGCTGGCAACTCTAGTAGCACAAGCAGACTTACGTGGCAGTAATCACGAAGCCAGCTATGCTAACAGGTAAGGAACCAAGATATCAAATATCTGCATATATGTGTTTCCTAAATCCTACTATTCTGTCTCTCCCACCACCAAAGGTGGGATTCAGCTATATATATATCTGACAGGTAAGTTGCATGAACAAAATGATATTGTAATGATACAATTAAGTTTGTTCATACTTACCTGGCAGATATATATAATTAATTACCACCCGCCCACCTCCCCTCAGGAGACAGTGGAAATAAAAATTATGAATAGAAAATGGGAATGGTTCCTGATACCCGCCTCCCAGCGGCGGGAATGGGTACTAACTACCTGACTCCCACTACGTGTGTCGTAAGTTTTAAATTCTGTTGGTCGTCGGAAATTATCAGCTATATATATATCTGCCAGGTAAGTATGAACAAACTTAATTGTATCATTACAATATCATTTCTATAATAAAATAAGATTTTATGTATACTTTCCAAGTAGTTACATGATCAGAGCCCTCCCTCCTCCCATGGATGGTAGGGCATGAACAATTGAAGTTCGTGCTGAGTTGGTTCCTCTCTTCCTCATTAGTGGGCAGGGGGTATCACCTAGCCAAAACAAATATTGTAGCACTACCGTGAATTTCAAAAATTCTAGCTGCCGACATATAGAAACTATAGTATGTAACTGCTTGGTAAGTATACATAAAATCTTATTTTATTATGAAAGTCAATTTTTTTCTTTTATATTTGGAATTTGTGGGGTGCCTAGCAAGTGCAGTATGTACTGAGACAACAATGTGTTATTGAAATGTAATTTTACTAGGGTACAATAATTAGGAAGAAATGCCATTGTATTTTTTTTTACTCATTTTAATAAGTTAGACTTTAATGGGAGTTTATTTTAGTATCACTCTTGGTAGAGTCATTCTCTTTAAATTTACTGTTTACTTTTAACTTTCCTGGATGTAGATAAATTTCTGTGGTGTTTAGGAAAACTTGTCTGTTGATGTGTTCCTTTAGGCATATGTTATCTAGATATCTTTAGTTTGCATTCTTTTTAATTACTGTAATCTTGTCTGGTAACTATGTTCCAATTTCAGTTAATTTTATCATTACAACATTCTTTTTAAGTACTGTGAATCTTGTCTAAGAACTACATTTTAATTTTAGTCAAATGGTTTCTCACCATTTGAAAAGTTTCATATGTTGCAGTGGAAAACTTGGAGATGAGACATTGTTATTATGTGTTAAAGATACTATACACTATTAATAGAAGAACCACTAGACTTCCTAGCTTTCAAATATGCTAGCAATGGAGAATTTTCAGATTTTGTTGGGTGAAATTTTAACATCTTTGGTTGTTTGGTTATTTTGGTATTAGGATCTTCAGGTGATTCCCTATTCTCATAGGTTTTTTGTCATGAACCCCATCATTATCTTACATGCACTTTCTAATCCTAATATAGACGTATGGTATAATTTATTTTAATTGTAGAATGTAGTTAGAATGTATTCAGAAGTATCCATGTTTTAATAGTAGTGCTCTTTTCTATTTTAACAGTAAAAGTTTCAGTTTCCGGAGGGACCAGGAGGAGGATTGTCATAGTTAACCCTCTTTGGTGGGGAGGGAGTAGAGAGAACAACAAAAGCATAGTTATCATTTTTAGGTATGCACGTTGTGTGTAAATATTTATTCTGTTCTTAGTTTTTTTTAGTCTTTATGCATCTAACATTAATTGCAGATTTTATGTACTAAAGGTGTAATTTAACATACGTACAATGAATGCCTAATATATTTTACTTATTGTAATTGCAATTTGGAGGGAAATGTACCTTATTAAACCCAGAATTTGCCTTGTAAATTTTTAAATAGGTTAGTTGGAAAGCTGAGTTGACATGAACTGTAGTTTGGCTAAAGCCAGCCATTTGCTTTATTATTGATAGGAGTTCTTGCCTGAATTATACCTAATGCTCTAATCCACTTTTCCCTTGTTCCAGCAAACCCAGTGCTTCTTATTAGCCCACATGTCTTTCAAATAACCCAGGAAATTCCATCTTTCACATGGCAAAAGAAGAGCAAGATTAAGTCACACACACACACACACACACACACACACACACACACACACACACACACACACACACCATGGATTCTTAGGTTTCCAGCTGTTATTTGCCATATTTTCACTCGCACTGCCATACACAAAATTTTTCAGTTTTATACAGGCAGTATGAAAAGTAGTGGTAACTTTTGAGTTAGACATTTGCTCATGACCATGAGGTTTTCACGAACTTTCTTGATGGCAGGTAACAAGAAATGGTATGAGATGGTGGTGAAGATAGTTTGTGTGAGTTGAAGGACGCATACACTTTTTAGTAACATGATGTGTTAGAGCAGTCTCAATGTAACTTGTAAGTTTTGCACACATTTCTATATACTTAAATATTAAGACAAACAGCCCATAGATATTGAAATCTCTATCATGTGGGAAATAGCTGATACTCCGATGGAATTATATATGGTAAGTCTTCCTATCCTGACCAGGATTTAAATATGTGCACTGTTAGGATGTAAGAAGGATGGCCTTAACCATTTACTTATCCAGAGAGATTAGCATAGCAAATCCTGTTTGTATATATATTTGTTGGCTAGAACTCGAAGGAATTTATGTTTAAATGCATTTGCCCCATGGAAAATTAAGCAGAAGACAAAAATTGTGACTAATTTTACCATATTTATATTTAAATATCTTGTAGAGAACTGATACAAATTATTGCAAAACTTAAACTGGTTATTTGTTTGTCTGCAAATGGTAATTCCTTAGTTCTTTATTGGAGTACACAAATGGACTTGCACATGCAGACATTTGAAATTTTCTTTTAGCAACTATGGAAGTCATGAATTTGCCTTAACATCTACAGATGACATAATTTTGCTTGTTTCTCACTTATCCCCAGGAACGTTCTGGGGCCTCTCTTTGCTTCTTACACAATATTTACTTATGCATTATATGTTTAGTATATTGATTATATACTGTTTAATCCATTGTTGTTTATTTTTTGTCATCATAAGGTAAGATTTTGTCTGATAAGTATTTTTGGTGACCCCCCCCCCAACTCACTCTCTCTCTCAGGCATTGTTTACTTACTGGTTATGCTTATAAGATATGAAAAATCCCAAAAAATCATACAGTAAAAAAAGGACCTTAAACATCTTTGTGTTTTTTCCACCATGAAGCTACAAAACACTTCACTCTTATTGTAAGTACCTCTCTCTCTCTCTCTCTCTCTCTCTCTCTCTCTCTCTCTCTCTTCTCTCTCTCTCTCTCTCTCTCTCTCTCTCTCTCTCTCTCTCTCTCTCTGTATACAAAAATAAAATCTTGACAGAGTAAAAGGCAAGCAGATGCCAAATTCTTTATAAAAATTATAAATTATTATTGGCTGGTGAGAGACATAGAGACAGGAAGAGAGTGCACCAAGTAAACATTTGTAATTGTGCATATTTGTATATACATATGCATTTGCATATACACAAACTGAAAAATTTATGTTTTTATGTATGCAACTTACCCAGTAGTTACGTATCTATGTTTCTAAACCTTCAGCAGCTAGAATTTTGAAATTTGTGGCAGCGCTACATGTATTGGCTAAGTGATACCCCCGGCCTCTACTGGGGGGGGCGATAGGAACCAACTCAGTACAGAAAAGACAGTTGTTTCTGCTGGCTCATGCTGTCAACAGCTAGTTCAGTAGCAGCAGGAATTTTAGAATTACTTGCTTTATATTGAATATCTGTGGATGTTTGGTGAAGTACTCTTTTGAATTTGTTAGCCTTTTTGGCAAAAATGATTAGCTATTGTAAGGAGTTTGGCAAAATAGTTAGATTTTTGCTTTTGTTTGAGTTAGCAAGTATTAGGCATGTCCAATACTGGCTTTCATAGTACTAGGTATTGCAGCAAAGGTTGCAATACTAGGCTCATTAAGCATGTTATGACCCGCATTCAGTTTGTATTTAGCTTAGGGGTCAAACTTGCACACCAACTTTGACTTGTGTGAATTTTGTTGATTGGGAGGACAAAACATGGAAGACCTTAACTAGCCATTTGAGTAAGTTAGAAAGAGACAAAAAAAGGGAGGGTGCTTCTAGAGCTAATGAACACTTAGACAGTCAGAATATGACTGTTGGTACTGTCTCTCCTTCCTCTTCTGTTCAATCTTTCCCCTCTCCTAATCAGCCTAATCCTAATCCTGACTCTCTAGCACCCAAACCCGATGCTGTCGCCTGCCTTGAAGCATGAGTAGACCTAAAATTCTCTATTATGTTACAGACGATGAAGACTTTAAGAGCGTCAGTCAAGACGCTAATGAAGGAGGTAGGTGATAAACTGAGTGCCAGTGTTAGTGTTGTGGAGGAGGTGGCTGTTCGTCCTGCTGATTCTCATAGGCAAAAGTCCACTGTCAAACTCCCTAGCCCCTGGGAGGAATCATACTGGTAGCCCAAGGGATGTCAGTTGGGTCTGTCCATGACCAGTCTCCCTCTCAGGCGGTCCTGTTGAAAGGTCCCAGACCGTAACAGAGCACAGACTTTTAGAAGGGAAGTCACTCTTCCCTCTTGAGCCCTGTCCTAGTATTCTACTACACATGTCCAGCCTGGGTTGGGGAGCTCTCATAGGAGAGAGGGAAGTCTCGGAAATGTAGAATGGACATCAGAAGGAATGGCATATCAGTTTGAAGGAGTTGCGGCACTCCATTGGGGACTGTTGGAGTATGCGGATTTGGTTCACAACAAAGTAGTAATTGTACACTCGGACAACTTGACAGCTCTGTCGTACATCAGGAAGCAGGGAGAAACGCACTCGTTCTCTCTGCAAGGCAGCAAGGGCCCTACTTCTTTGGACAAACCAGAATCAGACAAGGATCTTTACAAGATTCGTTCAAGGAAATTCAATGTCCTAGCGGACAAATTGAGCCTCAAAAATTAGTATGTCCTTCCCACAGAGTGGATGTTGAACCCATTAGTCTGCCTCGATTTGTGGAAGTTTTGGGAAAAACCGATTCTACATCTGTTTGCCACGGCAAAGAGCCATTGTTCTCTGTATTGCTCTCCAGTCCCAGATCCTCAAGCATGGGCGACAGACATAATGCTTGTGGATTGGTTGGATAAGGTCTTATATTCCTTCCACCATTCAAGATGGTAAGGGAAGTCATCAACAAGTTCAGGTATCACCAGAACATTTCAATGACTCTAATTGCCTCATTCTGGCCAGCTCAAGAATGGTTTCTGGATCTACTAGATCTTCTGGTAGATTTCCCAAAATTACTGCCACAGAGGAACAGTCTACTCAGACAGCCTCACTTCATAAGGTTCCATCAAGGTCTGTCCACTCTGGCCCTGACCACTTACAGACTGTCCGCCTTGTATGAGTGAAGGATTTTTTCAAACCAGGCTGCAAGAGCTATTGCTCAATGCAAGAGAAAGTCATCTAATGATGTATACCAGGCTAAGTGGTCAATCTTTAGATCATGGTGTTAAGAAAATAAAATATCTTCTTCTAAAACTCTATGGCAGAAATCGCTGAATTCGTATTATACCTGAGGACTTCCAGGAACCTGTTGACTGTGACCTTCAAAGGATATAAGTCTTAGCTGGGTTCAGTCTTTAGACATAGAGATATAGACCTGTCTTACAATAAAGACCTGTTGGATCTTATCAAGTCAGTATTCATGAGTCATTACTTGCGAGAGATTGAAATGATTTATGATAATTGCAGTACCCTGGGTCCGTTTTTGGTTGCTGCCATGGTGTTGGTTAAAGGTTTATAGGAAGTAGCTCCTTCCTAAATTATTCTCTTCACCTTGAACAAGGTTGTTGACTTTTTTAAAGAGAGAGTGGGGGTATTTTGTTTGCACTAGGAGTACCCATCAGTTTCTTTTTCGGTGGGTGTGGATTGTGGATTTGAGATAGTCGCTTTCCCTCACAGCTGCCAACACCAATCGCGGGGTCTCCATCTTGAACTTAGTCTTCCTGATGAAATGATTCAAGGTGGATAAGTCGATCACAGGTCTCCAACCAGTTGATGCCTTGGGCACCAAGATGTATCTGTAAAACCCCAGAGATGGACACACCACTTCCTCTATTGCATCTTTGTCCAGCATCTGCACTTCCTCCCTGAGAGCCAAGAACTTCGTAGAATCTGGGTGATACACCCGCCTGAGCAGAGAGCTTGTCCGAGAGTGGGGGGAGAGAAGTCGAATGGCAGTTGATACCCCACCTGAAGGACATCTACTACTCACTTCTCCGCCCCATAACTCTGCCACTTGGCCCACCAGGCACCCCCACTTGTGCCAAAGGAGAGGGAGAGGCACCTAACCTATCGACGACCCCCCCTTATTTCCGCCCCTGGAGCCCCTTCTTGACCTGAAAGAGTGGGAGAGAAAGGGACATTGGTCCTCTGACCTGGACCGGGACAAACGGGAAGGCCCTGCCGAAACCGAACTCCTAGACAGCCTACCAGGCGATGATCTCCGAGACTACTGCTGGGTAGGGGGAGGAGGAGAGGCCGAATGTCTCCAAGAATGAGACTCGGACTTTGACACAGCTCGGTGCACTAACCTGTCCTGTCAGCTCGGTGTCGGTCTATCACGTCTCCAGCTCAGCTCGAGGAAACAGAAACTGAGATTTCTAAAAGGTTTCTGTTCCTCAATGCCAACAAGGACTTAGGGTCAACCAATCTTGTTATCCTGGACAAAACCGCATCTCATCTGATCAGGAGAAGATTAGCCCACAAATTGACACTGAGGTGTGCAAGATATGAAAACGCCTTGCCCCTAGACTGCAACAAACTGGCAAGAGAAGAAGCACTCGCCAACCCCTCTGGGTACCTGTCAGACACTTACTTGGCAGTGACCGTCGACCAGAAGTCCAACCAAGAAACAGTCTGTAACATAGAGGCTGCCCTAGATTCCATCGCCGAGGCATCCTGTGAAGGCAAGGACGGCGCCACCAACCTCACCTGCTCCAAAGTCAACCCTGGCTTCAGACGAATGACGTCCGGGTTAAGATGACTAGATATTAAGTAGGGGGAAGCAACTTTGAAGAACCCCTCTAGCGAAGAGATCCGTCCCAATCTGACACAGAAGCGTTCACCTTCTGCAAGACCGACTGGACATGCCCCGATAATGGAAGTTGAGACAACGCTTTGGGATCTTGCATAGCCCCCAGCAAGGCTTCCAAGCAGGAAGGAGTGAAAGATGACTGAGCCTGAGTCCTACTTTCCAAATTGTTGAACCCATGAAGAGATTGACAACTTCGGTAAGGGAAGACAAAAACTTGTCTCCCTCTTCCTGCTTCGGCAACGGAGACCGACGACGAGAAGATGAAGGCTTATCCAACGTGCCTTCCTCGTTTAAACCAACAGAAGAGCCAGCAGCCAAACAGCCCGATACACCAGCCGACCTGTCTGGGCTGGAGCCAAGCGCCAATTCCTGCGACTAATCAACCACAACACTAGGAACATCACTACGCACCTTTTCAATAGATGACTCGCGTATGTGGCCATGTACGTGTGCATGTATGTGCAAAGGAGAAGTGTCTCAAACACTTGACAAAGAACGAGTATTCCTCGGTGTAAAACCCAGGGTAGCATCAAGGGGAGTGAGAGACAAACACTCCTGCTGCACTATTTCTGCATTCACAACCTTTGATCTCTTCACAGGTGCCTTGAGATCTTTATGGCAACAAATATGCCCAGGTGCCGAAGAAGTGGAAGAATCGGCAACATGCACATGAATGTGCAAGGTTGCAACACACTCGCGACTCAATGCTGAGGACGAAGCAGCCACTGCAGATTGCACAAGGGATGAAACACTAACACACTCAGGAACACTAACACTCGCAGGAACATGGGTGTGCTGCTCCTCACTTGTAGACAAAGAAAAGTCAAAGTCCTTAACCTTTCAATGCTTGATACGCCAACGCGGCGGAGATGGAGGGGAAGGAGAGGAAGACAGCACTGACTCCTTACACAATCTCTTGGCAGGAGGAGGGGGTGACGCAACACGCTTGCTCCCAGTCCTCCCAGCGGACACAGCACCAAACCTATCTTCCAAAACAGAGTCCAATCTCTTAAGAACCACCTGACATAAAGCCTCAGATGGATCAGTAAGAGAGGGCACCAACGACATGGAAGGGAGATAGGGCGTATTGGAGTATTGGATGGCAACAATGATGTCACTGTAGCAAACGATGACGACACAGATGAGCGAGGCAATGCAGCAGAGGAAACTGCGAGTGTAGTCATCAATGGAAGTGATGTCACTAGTGGTGCTGAGATCACGGCTTCCCCTCGACCTGAGGAGGATGCAGACACCACTGGCAGAGTGATACAAAATGGCTGACCCCGTGACATCACCAGCGGCGCTGATGCCACAGCTTCTCTCTGACTTGAAGAAGCAGCAAGCATCACTGGCGGAGCAATACAATATGGCTGACCCTGGCTACCAACGTAGACGAGGCCAGGAGGAGCGGGGAGAGCTTCCATGAAGCACGTCAGCAAACCCTCCGAGGAGGGTGAACCCCGTTGTCCAAGTGACCCCCAGAGCGCCACCATTTTGGACGCCTTAGACTCTGAAACAAAAGAAACTGATGAAAAAGCCTCCTCCCTCTCAGGAAGTAAGTTAACTCCCGAGGAAAAGAGGGCAACATTACATAAATCAGCCTGAGGGCCTCCCGATACGTCCGATAACGAATCGATGGAAGAAAAGGAAGGAGACAAAGGCACTACACTAGTATGGGGTGTGACTGCGGCAGAAGACAAAACATCGGGGAGAGGAGATGAAAATCCCTCCCTCGAAGGGGAGGTAGAAACTCTATGATGCTCCCTCTTATTATAAAATAACTTCCACTGCTCTCTAGGCCACACACAACATTCCGGGCAGGGATTCGTTATGGTACAAACATTAGAACGACCCCTACTGCATGTGGAGTGTGGGTCTATCGCTGAAGAAGCCAGGAAACAAGAACACGGGAAACCTTGAGTTCCCGGGCACATATGTTGGCAAGGCCAAGAAGAAGCAAAAGAAGCCATAATACAAGCACACACACACACACAGAATCATAAGCAAAAACAGGCAGAGAACTGGGTAAAAGGCCGAGAGAGGGCAACCATGACTCTCACCCAGGTGGTTAAGAAAAAGACTGAACGCAGTAGCATGGGTGCATGGTCCTTGACCAGTTTTCACCCGATATACACATGAGTTGCCAGATTCACAAGATTCCTTGCTTTTCATCTGCGATTTAACCGGATCCAGCTAGGCGCTAGATAATTATCCTATTGGTAAGATTGAAGGTTTGTAGCAATGAAAAATACAAATTGTCTTAGAAAATTTGTCGTCTTAGCGGCGGAAATTTTGTCATTTTAGCAGTGATTCAATTACTCTGGTTTTGTTGTTTTGGTATTGGTACTGTGCCCTGGGCAGGGGCATCCTTGTGTGGACCTTGCTAGCCACGGACCATTCCTTAGATGCATGGATCCTTCTTTGTAGAAGACAACCCTTGGCTATACACCATGCCTCTACTAGTTAAGATGAGAGTAATCCAGAGGCAGAAATCATCTGTCCATCTCTCTTAACAAGTAAGGAACCAACAACCATTTTTCTTGTTGCTAGCATAATGTGCATTCTTTTATTTGTAAAGTATGTATATCTCATTGAATCCCACCTCCTACAATGTGGGACTCAGCTATGCAACTTACTTGGTAAGTTGCATACATAAAAATGATATTTTTATAACAAAATAAGATTTTATGTATACTTACCTATTAGTTAAATGATCAAAGCCCTCTCTCCTCCCCTCTCTTGGATAACGGCATAAACAACTTTCTTTTCCGTGCTGAGTTGGTTCCCATCTCCCCTGGTAGAGGGCGGGGGTATCACATAGCTAATATATGTAGCGCTGCCGCGAATTTCAAAATTCTAGCTGCTGACGGTTTAGAAAAATTATAGATATGTAACAACTTGATAAGTATACATAAAATCTTATTTTATTACAAAAATGTCATACAAGCAGTCCCCAGTTATTGGTGGACTCGGTTAATGGTGATCCGTTTTTATGGTGCTTCTCTAGTCCCATAGAATTGGTGATTTATGGTGCCATAACAGGCTGAGTTTCGGTTATTGGCGCCATAAGGTGCCGATAATAGAGTTATGGCCCCATAACATACCTAACAAGGGCACCATTAACCGAAACTTGGCGCCGTAAACCGCAGAGTTTTGGTTAATGGTGGTTTTCACTTATCAGCGCCCTGCTAAGAACTGAACCCCCGCTGATAATCAGGGACTGCCTGTATTTCCCATTAGTACTGATTTTAATACAATACTATCCATCTTTAAATAAATATCAGTTAACCCTCTTACGCCGACTGGACGTATTTTACGTCGACATTTTTTGTCTCCCGTGTGCAGACTGGACGTATTTTACGTCGACTTACAAAAGTTTTTTTTTAAATTCACGGAAAAATACTTATAGGCCTACCAGCCTAAAGCTTTTGAATCACGCGCCTTGGGGGATGCTGGGAGTTCACGGATCAAGGTGTTGTTTTGTTTACAATCGTTACGCAGGCGCGCAAGCGCGAATTTCTTTCTTGCCGCACTAAAAAGTATTGGTGACACATCTCGGAAATTATTTTGTCACTTTGACATAATTTTTGTACCATTGTAAATTAGCTGTTACATGAAGTATTATATATGAAAATGTGCGCATTTTTATTTAGAATACAACAATAAAACACTCATGATTGTAGCTTTTATCAGTTTTGAGATATTTTCATATAAATAACGATAATAGCCAAAATTTCAACCTTCGGTCAACTTTGACTCTACCGAAATGGTCAAAAAACGTAATTGTAAGCTAAAACTCTTATATTTTAGTAATATTCAATCATTTACCTTAATTTTGCAACTAATTGGAAGTCTCTAGCACAATATTTCGATTTATGGTGAATTTATGAAAAAACTTTTTCCTTACGTCCGCGCGGTAACTCTTCCGAAAAAAATCATACATGCGATTGTGGTAATGTTTGCACCATTTTATATAAAGTTTTATATATGGAAATGTGCACAATTTCATGCACAATACAACTAAAAACAACCCATGGTTGTAGCTTTTATCAGTTTTGAGATATTTTCATATAAATAATGATAATAGCCAAAGTTTCAACCTTCGGTCAACTTTGACTCTACCGAAATGGTCAAAAAACGCAATTGTAAGCTAAAAACGCTTATATTCTAGTAATATTCAAGCATTTACCTTCATTTTGCAACAAATTGGAAGTCTCTAGCACAATATTTCGATTTATGGTGAATTTATGAAAAAAATAACATTTTCTTTACGTCCTCGCGGTAACTCTTCCGAAAAAATCATACTTGTGATTGTGGTAATGTTTGCACCATTTTAAATTAGCCGTTGCATGAAAATGTGCGCAATTTCATGTAGAATACAACAAAAAATAATTGAAGGTTGTAGCTTTTCTCATTTTCGAAATATTTGCATGTAAATCATGATAAATAGAAAAAAAACCACGTTCGGTCAACTTTGACTCTACCGAAATGGTCGAAAAACGCAATTGTAAGCTAAAACTCTTACAGTCTAGTAATATTCAGTCATTTATCTTCATCTTGAAACAAATTCGAAGTCTCTAGCAAAATATTTAGATTTATGGTGAATTTAAAAAAAATCTTTCCTTCCCTCCGCGTGTGGATTCTCCGCCACAAATCTCCGAAATGCGTACATCCCATTCTCGGAATATTTGCTCCGTTTCACATTAGGCATTTCATAGAGTTTTATATGTGAAAATATGCGCAATTTCATGTAGAATAAAACGAAAAATATTTGAAGGTTGTAGTTTTTCTTATTTCCGAAATAATTGCATATAAAAAATATATATATAAAAAAATTCGACATTCGGTCAACTTTAACTCGTCAGATATGGTCAAAAACTGCAATTTTAAGCTAATACTCTTACAGTATAGTAATATTCAATCATTTGTCTTCATTTTGAAAGAAATTGGAAGTCTCTAGGACAATATTTAGATTTATGGTGAATTTTTGAAAAAAATATTTTTTTACGTCTGTGCGTTACGAATTCATGCATTATTTTGTGATAATATTTTCTCTGTGTTGCTTTTATCGTTTTACAATGTGTTATATACCAAAATGATTGCAATTTAGTGTACATTACAATGAAAAAAAAGTCACTTTTTACCTTTAACCGTTTTGCGCACAGCACGATTTGAATACAATTATATATGAAATTTCGTTTTTGCGCTATCATATATCGCATTATTTATATATGATAATGATAATTTTTATCATTTCTGATGGTTGCATACTAAACTTCAGCCAATGACAAAAAAAGGAGCCAAAAATGAACTCTTAATCTTGAAAACTAAGCGCGCTGTGATTTTTTGAAAAAAATATTTTTTCCGCTTCCGCGCTCACTCTGAAACACCTCCGGCACACGGGAGACAATTTTTTTTTTACCGCTTCAGCGTAAGAGGGTTAAAACAATGTATGAGAGAAATAGGGGGGAGGGGAACCAGGAAATAGGGTGAAGTGTCTTGTAAACTTATGTTAAAATAGTGGCATTTAGGTTTTATAGTTTTTTTTTTTAAGTGTGCATGATTTTTGTGTATTTTACACATCATGTGAGCTTAACCAGTAATTAGGTTGAACAGCTGGAATTGACTATGATTCTGTTGGGTTAAACTGTATAGTAGCATATTGTACAAATTAACTGAAGCAGTTAATTTTACAAATGTGTGTAAAATTAAATTATAATATTTTAGATCGGATGAATATTACAAATTTCACTTAGGATAGGCTTTTACATACTTACATTACATATATGGAATAGCTCTACACTATGGAGTAAGTGATTTGGTCTAGGGTACTTCATTGTGTTGGCTACATGCCATTCTTTGTTGCTTAACAACAAATTTCATTGTTTACTTAAGAGGGGCAGACCCCAACTCCTGTTGAGTTTAGGTGTACACATATGCTTTTGTGCAGGACTGTTGATGCTCTCCTTTCGTCTACTGAACAGAGGGAACATGGGAAATTTGAAGGCCATGAATGTGGATGATAAGTAAGGGGTTTGTTTGAAAAATAAATTTTGTTTTTAAAAACTTAGATATGTATGGTATTTAGTTCTTAAAATTCTTGTTGTGTTATATTGCTACTTTGCCTTGTAGATATCTTGTGTTTTATGTATTGGGTGAGGAAATTTAAATTGTGTTGTATATTGGGTGAGGATATTAAACTTTCAAGCAAATTGTTTTAACAAGTTTTATTTCTATATGATTTTGTTTGAATGATTTTGCAAATAATATTGGTATAACAGGAATTGTGGTTATACAGTAAACAAACTTGAATTTTACTTTTATGAACTTGCTGTGTTGTGATCAACCTACATGAAATCTAGTCATGAAAGAGAGAAAGCATTATCTATTGTCTAATTTTCAGTATAGACATCAATAACATTGTCTTTATGTTGGTTTTAACAGAAATGATTGTTAGCTATCAAACATCCAAGGAAAATGCTGACTTGGTTGAAACTCTGAAGGCAGTATCACATGAGATGACTCGATCTTAAACTTCAGACACTGAATCTACATAATTGGGATATTTCAGTACAAAAGATTTTATTAACACCTGTACAACAGGGTTGCCACCCAGAAAGTCAACAGGGGTGCTTTACCATCAAAATGACTCATCATTTGGTAAATTGGCCAATCTGTGGTTTTTGCAGAATGAGAAATGTCACTCTATAGCTGTTCCTGTGATTGCAGAACTTTAGGTTATAAAGGGTCATGATTAGCAATGTCAGAAGTAATGACAAGTTTTTCAAATATATTAATCTCACAAGTATCTACTGATGAACTCAAGACTGATCCCTAGACCATCAGTTTGACGACCAAACTAGGACATTACTTAGAGAAACTGTATACAGTAGACCCCCCATATTTGTGGGGGTTGGGTACCAAACCCCCCTCAAATAGCTATTTTACTGTGATTACTTATAAACCCCTCTAAAAACACTAGGCTAGAACTGCCTTTTTTGATAGTTAAAAACCAAAAAAAGCTCTAAATATGCTTATACCTTGGTATTTAATAGTTTTATCACAAAAAGTGCATTTAGTCATGAAAACGAGATGAAAATACAGTAATTTGTGAATATTTCTCAGTGAAAAAAACTGCGAATAGGAGAATTTTCCGTGTATAATGGGTATATACGATTCATAGAAAAATCTGCGAATAGGCAAGTCTGTGAATTGTGAGTCCGTGAATAGCGGGGGTTGACTGTATGCCTTATGATCAGGTTTCTTTTAAGAACCTCACATTGCTTTATGCACCTTTTTTCATTGTATATAGATATGTATTGAATTGACACATGATATTTTTAATGGAAGTGACTTGTGTCTAAAGCAGTTTTCACTGAACATTGTAATGAAGACTGGCAGGCCAAAGGATGTGGCAGTACTACGTATTTGTCATTCTTACAAGATTGTTTATGTGGAGATATTTTCTTGTGGACCCTCGGTTATCATCAGAAGAGAAGGAAATCTTAGACCTAGTTACCAGAGGCTGTTTGTGTCATTAATATTCTACCATATTATTTTGGATAAGGCTTATGGATATGAGTCAGATCAAAAGTTTGCCCATGCTATAATCAGTGTATACAATTAAGAGTTCAGTTTGTATTGTTTAATTGGAGAAGAATGTTTTTATAATTATTTAAGGCCAGGTGTTGGAAATGGTAACCAATTTTATTCCATTTTACCTAAAAAAAAAAAAAAAAAAAAACTTTCTCATGCTGCCAGGAGTTGGTTTTATTGGCTCATTTGTGGATAGGGAGTTGGTGTGTTAATTTCATCTTTTACGTACTTCTCTTTTTTAAGTCTCAATTTTTTAGCAAATGGTGCCTAACTCAGTGGAGAGTGATATAGAATGCTAAACTCAGTGGAGAGTGATATAGAATTATTCCATAACGTCCAAATATATATGTAATGATGTTTTTGTACATGAACTTTCCTGTCAGATATATACTTAGCTATAGTCTCCGACATTCCGACAGAATTTCAAATCTCGCGGCGCACGCGACAGGTAGGTCAGGTGGTCTACCTTACCCGCCGCTGGGTGGCGGGTGTACGAACCAATCCCCCTTTCCTGTCAGATTTTCTCTGTCGGCCGGAACGATAACAACTGTTGTCTTTTCCTTTCGATAGACTTTTTGATTCTCGCTTGCCTGGAGATTGATTTGGACCTTTTTGGTGACGTATTCGCTCTGTTTGGCTTGGCATACGCTGTTTGTGGACCGTTTTTGACTTTGCGCTGGATTTTTCTTGTAGAATGTCTGATTTAGATTCTGTAACCAAAACTCCGGCTTTGTTTAGAGTATGTTTGACTGAGGGATGTAAGGTGAGGTTGCCGAAGGCTTCGGTTGACCCTCACACGATCTGTGTGAAATGCAGGGGGAATGAGTGTACTTTTAGTAACCCTTGTCAAGAATGCGAGGTTTTGAATGAGGATGAATACAAGGCTCTTTCTTCTTATATTAGAAAGCTTGAAAGAGATAGAGTTCGTAAGGCTTCCTCTAGGAGTTCGAGCAGGTCGAGAGTGAGTGAAAATGAAACTAACATTAATGTAGTTTTAGAACCTTCCTCCCAGGTCTCAGCCCCTGCTCCCCACTCCGAAGCCGTAGATTCGTCTTCGGAGGCAGCGGCCTTAAAGGCTTCCTTTCAATCTAAGGAAGACAAGACTCTTCAACTAGATCAAGGTAAGAGTGTTAGTGATGGTGATAAGTGCAGTGTCCCCAGTGATGTGGAGGGTGCGTCTGACCGGCTCCTTAGTGCCTCCAGGCCTAGACCTCTTCCAGACTCCCAGTTCCAGTGGAGGAGGAAAGCCGAAAGCCGCAGGAGGGCTAGGGAGAGCCCCCACCGGCAGATCCTGAAGTTCGCTCCCAGGCTGCCTCAGAACGTATGAAGAAGGAGATCCTTCGCCAGTGTTTCTCTTCGTCTTCTTCGCCTTCTCCGAAACGCAGTTGGAACTCTAAGGAGGCATCACGCCCGTTGAAGAGGGCTTCGGAGGCTCCCTTCAGTCCTTTAGCATCCAGCCCAGAAGACTTTACTGAAGAAGCTTCCTTGCAAGTGAAGAGACCCAGGAGATCCTGTGATCGCCCTTCTTCTCCCGCTCCCCGCTCTGAGTTTGCTTCGGAGGAAGATCCTGTAGATTCACCGACTCGAGTGCTGGCGGGCCTCCAGGCTCAGATCTCGGCCCTGGCGGACTCCTTAGCATCGAGATCTCGTAGAAGGAAGGGTGTGTCTCTCCCTATCAAGAGATCTAGGCGCTTTTCGTCGAAGGAACGCTCTCCTCGTAGTCTGCGATCTCCTTCTTTTGGGGAAGCTTCGGCTGAGCGTAGGAATTCACGAGAGTGGCACCACTCCCCTGGCTCTCTCTCAGAGGCGCCAAACTTCGGACAGGCGCTCTTTGGATTACGAAGGTTTTTCTCCAGATCGGATTCCTGCCTCCGGTATACGCTCCGCTCCGTCTCTTCCGCCTTCCTCTAGAGTACGTTCAAGAGAAGAGAGGCGCTCAGGTCAGAGAAGGCTCATTTCGTCGTCTCCGTCTCGTCGTTCCTCTCCTCGTCTTCTCCGAGAGCCTAGAGAACGCCCCTCTGCGAGTAGGCGCGCTTTTCCTTCCTACTACTCTCCTCGAACTTCGGACCCCGTGACTAGTAGGCGCTTTTCTCCTGTAAGTCGCTCCTCACCTGTAAGACGTCAAGAGTCTAGTAGGAACCCTGAGCCTGGTAGGCGTCCTTCTCTTGGTAGCAGTTCTCCTGTGGAGAGGCGCTTTGAGCCTCGACTGCTTCGTTCTCTTAGTAAGCGCTCATCGATCTCAAGGTTCCCTACTCCTGACCGTTCTCCTCTTGCTAGGAGTCAAGAACGTCTCAAGCACCCTGCTTCTGTTAGGCGCTCGGAGCCTTACAGCCGTTCTCCGCTTGGTAGGCGCCAAGAGCCTCTCAAGCGCCCTTCTCCGGTTAGGCGCTCGGCGCCTAGCAGCCGCTCTCCGCTTCGTAGGCACCAAGAACTTCTCAAGCGCCCTGCTCCTGACAGGCGCTCGGCGCATAGCAACGTTTCTCCACTTGGTAGGCGCCAGGATCCTCTCAAGCGCCCTTTTCCTGATAGGCGCTCGACGCCTAGCAGCCGCTCTCCTCACGATAGGCGCCAGGATTCTGGTAGGCTCTCTCCCTCTCGTAAGCGCCCTGTTGATAGACGTGGTCTTTCAAGGGACGGGAGTCCTACCCCTTCTGCAGTTAAGATTTCGTCTTCCTCGAGGAAGGAGTGCGAGTTTAGACAAGACTTTTCGGAAAGGCGCCCTTCGGTTTTGACTCATCTCTCTCCTGTGCGCCGCTCTCCTGTGGATTCAACTCCTCCTTCGAGACGATTGTCTCCAACCTCACACTATACCCCCGCAAGGAACTCCTCTATGGATCCTCCTCGCTCTCCTCTTCAAGAAGGCCAGGAAGGTTCTGATGAAGAAACGAGTACATCGGCAGCAGTTTCTTCTTACAAGAATCTCACAGAGCTTCTTCTTCAGGAGTTCGGGGGATTCCCTGAGCCCTGCTACTCCTCCTTCTCCGCACTCGTTGTTCTCCACGGCAAAGACAACAAAAGGGTCTTCGTGTGTGAGAATGAAACCGACCCTCTCAATGAAGAAAGCGCTCAGGAGTTTCGGATCCTGGATGCGCACCAAAGAGGAAGCGGGGAAAACTATGTTCGCCTTCCCTCCATCGAAGCTTTCCGGATGGACTGGATTTTGGTATGAGACAGGAGAGCCCTTGGGGCTGGGTCTCCCGTCCTCAGCCGATGCTGACTTTTCGGCATTGGTAGATGCCACAAGAAGGGCAGCGCTGAACTCGGCCAAAACAACGTGGGCCATGAATGAGATGGACCACATTCTGAAGGGCATTTTCAGAGTGTTGGGAGTTTTCAACTTTCTCGATTGGTCTCTCGGAGTCCTAGCCAAGAAGACACAAGGACCAGAGTCTTTTTCTAAGGAAGACTTGCATTGTGTGTTATCCTGTATGGATAAATCAGTGAGGGACGGAGCCAGCGAAATCGCTTCACTATTTTGGGCGGGCATCTTGAAGAAAAGATCAGTCTTTTGCTCCTTTTTGACGAAATCTGTCTCCCACGCGCAGAGATCTTCTTTGCTGTTTTCTCCTCTCTCCGCACAGCTGTTTCCTAAACATCTCATTCAGGACATTTCAAAGGCTCTCTCTGCCAAGGCTACACAGGACCTTCTAGCCCAGTCTGCAAGGAAGCCTCGTCCTTCCTTCCCGACTAAGACGAAAAAGGTGAAGTCTACCTCTCAGGAACCCTTTCGAGGGGCTTCTACCTCAAGATCCACCTCGTTCAGAGGTCGCAAACCTAATAGAAGAGGGAGGACTTTTGCGAAGTCAATTAAACCTCCCAAGTAAGACTCAAGTCCTTCAGACAACGGTAGGCGCCAGGCTTTTACAGTTTGCAGGAGTCTGGGCCCAGAAAGGCGCAGATTCTTGGACCCTTTCGATCGTGAAGAAGGGGTACCTCATCCTGTTCACTGCGAGGCCTCCCTTGACGACTACCCCAAGGGAGTTGACGGCCAGATACAGGGACCCCATCATGAATCAGGCCCTCCAACTAGCAGTAGATCAGATGCTGGAAAAGGAGGCGATCGAACTAGTGGCAGATCATCATTCAGCAGGCTTTTACAACCGCCTTTTCCTAGTTCCGAAATCCTCAGGGGGATGGAGACCGGTGTTGGACGTAAGCACCCTGAACTTCTTCGTAGAAAAGAAGTAGTTCACGATGGAGACCACTGTTTCGGTGCTAGCAGCTCTTCGTCCAGGGGACTGGATGGTGTCCTTGGACTTGCAGGACGCTTACTTCCACGTACCAATCCATCCTTCCCCGAGGAAGTATCTCAGATTCATGATGGGGGGAAGAATTTTCCAATTTGGGGCCCTGTGCTTTGGCCTCTCGACGGCCCCCCAAGTCTTTACGGGTATCTTGAGAAATGTAGCGCAATGGCTTCATCTCGAAGGGGTGAGGATATCCCTGTACCTCGACGATTGGCTTATAAGGGCCAATTCCAAAGATCGTTATCTGAAGGACTTAAAGAAAACCCTGGAATTGACGAGTTCGTTGGAGCTCCTGGTCAATCTCCAGAAGTCAAGCTTAATTCCCGATCAAGAGTGTGTTTATCTGGGGATCCAGATGAACTCTCGGAGTTTTTGGGCTTTTCCGTCTCAGGAAAGGATAGCCCGGGGACTCGAGAAAGTAACAACCTTCTTAGGGAAAGAAGTATGCACAGTGAGGGAGTGGATGAGTCTGCTGGGGACGCTCTCCTCAATGGAGCAATTTGTTTCCCTGGGAAGGTTGCACCTGAGACCGATCCAATTCTTTCTTCATCAGAATTGGAGTCGTCGTTCTCAGGATTTGACGTTTTCCCTGTCCATTCCACACCAAGTCAAGGAGGAACTAGTATGGTGGGCAGATCACAACAAGTTTACGCAGGGACTGTCTCTACAATCCCAGAACCCCAACCTGGTGTTGTTCTCCGATGCGTCGGAAACAGGTTGGGGCGCGACTCTGGGAACCAAGGAGGTGTCAGGGACCTGGGTGGGGGACCAGGTATCCTGGCACATCAACAGAAAAGAGCTGATGGCCATGTGGTTGGCTCTGAAAGCGTTCGAGTCCAACGTAAGAGGAGCAATTGTGCAGATAAACTCGGACAACACCACGGCTCTGGCATACATCAGGAAACGGGGGGACGCATTCCTTCTCCCTGTACGAAACTGCAAGAGACCTTCTTCTGTGGGCCAAGGAAAGGAGGATCAAGCTTCTCACCAGATTCGTACAGGGAGAGAGGAATGTAAGAGCAGATCTCCTCAGCAGGAAAGATCAGGTCCTTCCCACAGAGTGGACTCTGCACCAAGATGTATGCCAGAGCCTTTGGAAGTTGTGGGGCAGGCCGGACTTAGACCTATTTGCCACTTCAAAGAACAAGAGACTGGACCTTTATTGCTCGCCCATCTCGGATCCAGGGGCAATAGGGATAGACACTCTTCTTCTCGATTGGAAAGGACTCGACGTTTACGCGTTTCCCCCCTTCAAGATTCTGGGGATAACTTTAAAAAAGTTCGCAGAGTCAGATTCCACGAGGATGACATTGATCGCTCCCTTTTGGCCAGCCCAAGAATGGTTCACAGAGGTGCTGGAATGGTTAGTGGACCTTCCAAGATCGCTCCCTCTAAGGAGCGATCTACTCAGACAGCCCCACTTCGACAGGTACCACAAAAACCTCCCCGCTCTCAGTGTGACTGGCTTCAGACTGTCCAGAGACTGGTCAGAGCGAAAGGCTTTTTGTCAACAGCTGCTAAGGCAATCGCTAGAGCTAGGAGGTCTTCCACCTTACGAGTATACCAGTCGAAGTGGGACGTCTTCAGAAGGTGGTGCAAGAGAAATAACGTTTCCTCTTCCAGTACCTCTGTGACCCAGATTGCGGATTTCTTTCTATTCCTGAGACAAGAATGCGGTCTAGTCGTTTCAACTATTAAGGGATATCGCAGTATGTTGGCGACTGTCTTTAGACACAGAGGCCTCAATTTAGCGGAGGATAAGGACCTGCATGACCTTATTAGGTCATTTGATACAGTGAAGAAACAGTCTCCTAATACTTCAAACTGGAATTTAGACGTGGTTCTTAAATTCCTTGGATCATCTAGATTTGAACCCCCTAGTTCAGCCTCGTTCAAAGACCTGACTAAGAAGACGCTGTTCCTGATGGCTCTAGCTTCCGCCAAGAGGGTGAGTGAGCTTCAAGCGATTGAAGGAAATGTGGGATTTAAGTAGGACTCTATGGTTTGCTCTTTCCTCCCTGGGTTTCTAGCAAAGAACGAAAACCCATCAAATCGAGATTCGTGGGTTATCTTCGCTTGTAGGAGAAGAACCCGAGAGAACTCTTTGTCCAGTGAGAATGGTAAAATATTACTTAAAAAGAAAAGAGCAACTGAAGGCCAATCAAGAGGTCCTTTATTGCTCCGTAAAGGACCCTACTCGACCCTTATCGAAGAACGCGCTATCCTTCTTCTTAAGAAACCTCATTAAAGAAGCACATGGTTCTTGTAAGGAAGACCATTTTAAGCTTCTTAAAGTGAAAGCCCACGAAGTAAGAGCCATAGCGACTTCTCTTGCTTTCAACAAGAATATGTCCGTGCAGAACCTGATGGAGGCAACTTTCTGGAGATGTCACTCAGTTTTCGCAAACCACTACTTACGTGATGTGAGGATCACTTATGAAAAATGCTTCGCCTTGGGCCCGTACGTATCGGCGGATTCGGTGCTGGGGCAGGGAGCTGGAACTCATATTTTTTAGTTGTATATATTTTTTCCCTTATGTCTTGTGTTTGTTGTTGTTGGTTGTCTTAAAGAGGATGCAGGGAGGCATCTCTTTATGTCGTGATACTAACCTTTAGTAGTTTGGTTAGGTGGTCTGATGAGTGTGGCTCCTTGCAGTAGTGGTGGTTAGGACCTGTTAAGCTAGCGGACGAGTTCCCTTTAACATGATCCGACTTGGATTCTACCACACAAAGGGATCAGATATCCCAGTGGTAGATCCGAGAGTCTTTCAGCAACAGGTCACATCCTAGCTGTAGCTCTCCAGGCAATGCAGACTCAGAGACAGTATCAATGAAGTCTTCTGCCTGAACAGGTAAGAACCAAGGTTTTTTATATCCTACAACACCAGTTGTTTCCTTTCTTTCCTTATTGGTTTAGCTGTCTCTTACCCTCCACCAAGGGTGCCAATCAGCTAAGTATATATCTGACAGGAAAGTTCATGTACAAAAATGATATTGTTAAACTACAAAGTTTTGTACATACTTACCTGGCAGATATATACGTCTAATGGCCCACCCAGCCTCCCCTCAGGAGACAGGTGGAAGAGAAAATCTGACAGGAAAGGGGGATTGGTTCGTACACCCGCCACCCAGCGGCGGGTAAGGTAGACCACCTGACCTACCTGTCGCATGTGCCGCGAGATTTGAAATTCTGTCGGAACGTCGGAGACTATAGCTAAGTATATATCTGCCAGGTAAGTATGTACAAAACTTTATTGTAGTTTAACAATATCATTTTACTGTCTTGGGCAACCATTGTGTAGTCTTGTCTCTAAATCTTATGATAGCACAGTTGGGTGGGAAAAGTACACTGACTTATGTAGATTTGAGTGACAACAGGCAAACATACAGCACCTTTTCAGTAAGGTCATTCATTAACTTGCAAGATGAAGTTGGAAAAAGTAATTGACAAGAGGGAATCATACACAAAATACTAAGGATTTGTTTGATGATTTATGTAGCTTAGACCTAATGTAGGTAATGTTCTATTAGTACAGTATATACTGAAAATATTTTATTTTGTATATATGTGTGAAGTGTAAACCCTGCATGAAAACTTATATTCACAGCATTATGCATAATATTTTACATAAACCACAATTGTAAATGTTACAAAGGTTAGAAGTGTTATTTTCATTGAACAATGTTAATAAATCTCACTTAAATGAATATAGTATTTATTCTAAATGGTGATGGCATTGAAGTACAGTATAATAGTAACATCCTCTGATTGAGTACCTGTAACATGTTAGTAGTATACATTATTTATTTGTAAAAGGAAAAAATGTACATAATTTAAAAGTGAAAAGGCAAGAATCCTCATAAGTAGCAACCACATTTGATGATGTGTGAGATTTCAAATAGCATATTTTTAGGCTGCTGTTTGAAAGGCTTTGGAAAGCATTGCAGAACTTTTTTGAGGGAATGTAACAGTTGCAAGTGTAAGTAGCTCAACATTCTTTGGATAATTATAGTGGTCGCCTATAGTATTGAGTAACAACTCATTTGTAACAACGTTCTTGTAATATCTCTTTATTATGCTTAAAATTACACTATCACTAATGTAAGTTTATATGTGTATATGTGTGAGATAGAGAAGGTTTAACAGAATATATAACTTGTGTACAGTATTTGCATAAGTTCATGTATAACTCAAGTTTCTATGCTATTTTTGATTGTGCAATGGAACAATTCCATGTCATACTACATGAAGAACAGTACTGTTCAAATATGATAACTTTAAAATTACAGTACTATCAGAATTGATACCAACACAGAGTTATTGAGTTAATATAGAGGGAAGTTAGCAGCACATAGTTTTACTGTTTCTTTACCATTCTTAATACAGGCAGTCCCCAATTATCGACAGACTCAGTTAATGGCGATCGAGTTTTATGGTGCTTGTCTAGCGCCATAAAATCGGCAATTTAGAGTGCCATAATGTGCCATGTTCCAGTCATCGATGCCATAAGGCGCCAATAATAGAGTTATGGCACCATAATATACCTAACAGAGGCACCATTAACAGGCTTATCAGAGTTATCATTGCCCTAAATCGCTGAGTTTTGGTTAATGGCGGTTTTCGCTTATCAGCACCCCACCGAGAAAGTAACCCACACCAATAATCGGGTATTGCTGGCATTGAAAACTGATAGGTAGATAGTTTAAAAATAACCTCTATTGGATATGGCTATAGAGATTAGGGAAAAAGGGAGTACTACCGTATTTTATTTTTCCAAGAATGTGCCCCTCAAAATTGGGGTATTGCATCTTAGTTGTTGGTGCATCTTATTGCTAGCATATGTCTTAAATATTGTTTCACAGATAGAAAATCCTTTCAATAGAGGCGTTCTGTAACTTTACCTCACTGAAACGTTTTAGTGATGTTTGATTGTTATAATTGGAGGCTCTCCCCTGTGGTAAAATACTTTTCTGGAAAAAATGCAGTACTTTTGTTAAAAGAACAGTACCTGTTTCTTTTGACAGCCATCCAATAATTTATTTGCTTAATTCAGTCTAATTCATATGTATGCAGCATTGTTGTGGGAGTGACCTAGCTTGATTTATCATGCGTTTATATGTATGGTATTCTAATATAGAAACAAAAGCATAACCGTTTTCTTATCTAATTTTTTCTTTATTTTTTTCTGACTAATTGATCTTAAAATCACAAAAACATGTCAGGTTAACAGGAAAACCTTGTTTTTGTACTATTTGCTTATTAATTCTTTCAGGTTTTAATATTTATTTTTGATGAGAGCTGTAAAACTTATTGTACCATTATACTATGTGTAAATTACCATATTTATTCTCTTTTCATAGGGTTATAAGGATGAAAATCTGCAGTTTTAACATTTTATAAAGAAATAATGCAGAGAATATCAATGACATGAAATTGAAGTTTTGTGTGTTTGAAATGAGTAAAAAGTTAATTTTTAGTTGTTTTCTACTTTTAAGTATACATAATTAATCAATACAAGAAAAAATATGCTACAAAGCCTAATTGTAAAAACTTATGATGTTCCAGAAGGTTAATGTATGAACGTAGAGTTTTATTTAAATGTTTAGAATCAAGATTGAAATGGTATTGTGTAAGTCTAATATTAACCTTCTTGGGCAATAAAATTTATTCCAAATATTCTTAGATTTCAGACAAGATATGTAGTATTTTGTGAAATTTTATTATTAAATTGGTAGCGAGTTCCACTTGGTCACAAAAACATGTAGTATTTTGTGAAATTTTATTATTAAATTGGTAGCGAGTTCCACTTGGTCACAAAAACATAATCCTTTGGGCCTGTCATTCATCCTGTATTGTGTAAATATTCTGACAGTGGTTTTTTAGTATACATAACACGTCATGTTTTAACACTTAAAAAGTAATAATTTACCATTATCAATACTGAATTAGGATTTTAAGCATGGTACCTTAGCCAGTATTTGCTTTGGTAGAAGCACTACCTTTTGGTTTGCATTAAGTCTTACACAACTTGCAGCAGGGCCAATACTTTGAACGACAAAGTATTTTGTCTCTGGCTTTTGCAAACTGCAGTTCAAAGAAAGAACTTGAAGTGGAAAAATAATGGATGATTCTAAATATAGTTCTGAAGTTCTTCATTTATCTTACCCTGTTTTAACCTCATACATCGTGAATTGTTTATATTTTTCAATCACAAAAACTACTGAGTAGTTTTTACATTTTTCTAGATTTGTATAGTTTTAGTGAGCTTTAAATTCCAGAGTGCCTTCAGTTTCTTCTTGCATGTAATGACCAATTGTGTTTTTTATGGATGTTCTAATATTAATTTAATGTATGTGATGGTTCTAGCTTTCTCACCTGGTGTTGCTTTTTTCCCTTTTTTTTTTTTTTTTACATTAACCCTCTGTAGGCATACCCACTCTGCGTCCAGTCTACTCCGCAAGCCTGGCCCCCCTACGAGGCATGACCTCCCACACTGATGTGCTCCCCTTCTCAAGACCCATCCAACCATCCGTCTTAGATTTTGCGGAAGGGAGGAAAGTCAAAGGGGAAACTTTGGTGAAACTTCTCACCTAACATTTGCATCTCTCTTGAAGACCTTTACTCAGACATCAAGTTAATTGCTCTTGCTTGCAAGTTGTAGGTGGCTGATCATATGAATGCTGCTGCTTCTGAATACTCTACAAGATCACATTTGCAATTGGATTGCATTTTAAAAGGAATAGGATCAATGTAGTGTCATGGGAAAAAATTATTGGATGATTAGATATGTTCATATCATTAACCTTAGTTGTGAAATTCGGTTATAAAAAGTTGGCATATGGGAAAGTTTGAATTTTGATGTATATATTTGTTGTGATGTCCTTTTAATCTATAAAGTCATGCATTTACAGGGTACACATTAATGAGCTCACAATTTGTTTGTTGATTAGTATGGAAAAACATTTACAACTGAGTGGGTTTCATTAATTGTGACATTTCAGGAAAATTTGTTTACAAAGACCATACTGCTTGAAACATCCTAATAAGTAAGTGTTTTGTTCATTTACCACAGGCAGTGCACTGTACTACCTCTTTAATCCCAAGTAAAATCTTGGGGATATATATAGAGGAAACTTGATGCTCTTGTTTCATTAGGGGAAGGAAAATCTGATGCAATGCGACTGTCTATATTTGTACAGTAGATCCAAAGACCATTAAATTAATATTTTACTTGTTTAGAGTTTCATTTTAATCCTTCAGTAGTATAACCTGCTTATTCATGATTAAAATTTTTTTTTATCTGACAGAGTATATGTTTGACTTTAAGTAAAATCCAGTATATTGCCTTCTACCTTGAAGTTAAACAAACATCATTAACCTTTTTGTATTTAATGTAATGTAAAAAAAATAACATGACGTGAATTGTGTAGAAGAAATTTATGATTACATCCTGGAGGGAAAATATTGTGGGGTTTGTGGGGTACAAGAGGAAACCAAGGCTTCCCCTTGAGGGAGGCAGTTAGCCGTAGGTCAAGCAATGGGATGGACGTGCAGTTCCCCCTCGTTGCCCTCTGCCGGTTTCCTCGCTCGGTCTCACCCCGCCGGTACTGTAGATATTAAGTTCTATTTTACTCGGGCCCTTATGTAACTTCACATTAGAATATAACACCGGTGTTAAATTAATCACTGAGTGTTTGGCGGTGTCTTCTGACATCAGGGTGGCCTCAGGCCATCTGGTAAAATGGTTGATCATTGTAAGGAGGTATCTGGCACTGTTGGATGGAGGAAGAGGCCCGACGACGTCGATGTGGATGTTTCCAAATCTTCACATGGGCTGGGGAAAAGAGCCTATCCCTGATTTGGTGTGCCTTCCCATCTTGCTACAGGAGCCTGGTTGTCGTGTAGGGCGACGGGTGCGAGAGGCCGTTTCCTCGGGAGGCGGGTATCAGGGGACAAGGGCGTCCTGTGCCAGTATTGCAGAGGAGCGTCGTCCTGGAGGGGCAAAAGGGTATGTCCTCCCAGCGAAGGGCTGTGATGGCGGTCTGGTAGGCTGGTACTTCAGGATCAGAGGCTTGTTCATGTGCTAGGTCTTCATAGTCGACACCGAGGTGAAGGGAGTTTGGCTTGGGATTTCTTCCACTGGGGACATACTCGATGGAGTACTCAAACTCGGAGAGAGCCGGGAGATGACGTTGCTTCCTTGCAGACCAGGAGTCGCCCGCCTTGATGAAAGTGTGGACCAGCAGCTGGTGGTCCGTCCTTATGGTGAAGGGGACACCCTCCCGAAGATATTTGAAATGGCAGACAGCCTGGTAGATGGCAAGGAGCTTGCATTCGATTGTGCTGTAGCGAGTCTCAGCGGGTTTCAGCTTCTTGCTGAAAAAGGCTAGCAGTGTGAGGACTCCGTTGACCAGCTGTTCCAGGATGGCACCGCACGCGATGTTGCTGGCATCAGTGGTGAGCGTCAGGGGCGTGTTGGGTCCTGGTGAGCCAGGGTGGTGGCCCTGCCGGGGGAAGACTTGTCTCATGTAAAGGCGAGCTGCTGGTCTTCTCCCCATGTCAGCTTCGTAGGTTTGCCCTTCAGGAACTTGGTCAAAGGGCACATGGTGCAGGCGATGTCGGGGACGAACCTTTGGTAATAATTCACCATCCCAATGAATTCTTGGAGGGCCTTGACGGTTGTCGGTGTCAGGAACTTCTCTACTGCAGCCACCTTTGACGCCATGGGACGAACTCCTGCTGCTGCAATTTCATGGCCGAGGAAATCCACCTTCTCTGCGCCGAAGGTGTATTTGTCAAAATGAACGACAAATCCGTTCTCCTGTAGGCGCTTGAGGACGGCCTGGACATAGTTCAGGTGCTCCTCTGGCGATCTGGAAAAGATAAGAATATTGTCCACGTAGCAGACGCAGAAGGGTAAATCACCAAGGATACTGTCCACAAGGCATTGAAAGGTGGCCCCAGCATGGGGTTGACCATGAGGTCAAAAATTTGGGCGGCTCGCTGGGGAACTGGGAGGGAGAAGACCTGGATGAGCTCCTTCTTTAGGCCTTTGTAGGGCAGCTCCCCTGGCTGGCTGTGCATCCATGGGGCAAGGTGTTTGAGGGCATCCGCTCTGAGGGTCTCGGCAATGAGGTCCGCCTTGGTGCTGTCCCAGGTGGTGCCGTGGATCCAGAACTGTATTTCTGCCCATTACAGTCATATTGCGACATCCTCATTGCAGAAGGGCGGCAGCTTGACGTGGTGGGGCTCTGACGGTGCAGTGGTCCAGGGTGTGGGCACGGGTGTCGAGGAGGACTCAAGCACAAAGAAGGATTGTCTCGCGGATTG
>NC_087203.1:70335482-70471764 GCF_015104395.2 Macrobrachium nipponense | reverse complement strand
AGATCAGGAGGAATTGCGAATGTTTGGTACAATTCACCAAAAATGATGACACTATATATATATATATATATATATATATATATATATATATATATATATATATATATATACTATATATATATATATATATATATACTATATATATATATTAGCCGGCGCCTCGCAACCATAGGCAGGCATTGTTTGAACCATAATATCATCGTTATTTTTAATTGTAGAAGAAAAGTAAGAGCATTTATAGAAACCTTTTGAAAAGTTCTATGAGGGAAAAATTTTATATTTTCTCTACTGATAATATTAAAGAAGTTAGCATGGCTAGATACTTGAATCAAAATGGCACACGACTAAAATTCATCCCCCAATATCATCGTTATTTTTAGTAAGAGCATATTTGGAATCCTCGTGAAAAGCTCTATTGGAATATTGCTCTCTTTCTCTCTCTCTCTCTCTCTCTCTCTCTCTCTCTCTCTCTCTCTCTCTCTCTCTCTCTCTCTACAAATAATGATAACGAAGTTAACATTATGGTGGAGTTATGAAGTTCCATTTGACAACGTCTGTGTGTGCGTGTGTGAGAGAGAGAGTGTAATTGCTGTATGGATGGTTAATGACTGAATTGGTTGTTGATAGATTCTGGGCTGTTTGCTGTTAGAGATCTGTGTTTTGAGTGAGAGTTTTCAGTTTGTCTTTGGTGAGAGCTGGTGATAGTCAGTAGTGTCGGGAGCAGTATATCGAAGGCATTGAAAGTCGGTTAAGTTTTGTGTGTATTTGATTTGTTGTTAGCTTGTTGTTGTTAAGTTAATGTTTTTTTTGCTTGGGAGTTGTTGTGTCTGTGCTGTTGTCTTTGTTGTTATTCTTTGGTGTTGTTAGTGGGTGTGTATGTTACCTTTTGTGCTGTTGTTTTTTTTGTGTTTGTGCAGTGGTCTTGGGTTGTGATTGTTCCTTTTTTGTTGTTGTGTTGTTGAGTTGTGGTTGTGTTCCTTTTTTTGTTGTTGTGTTGGGTTGTGGTGTCGTGGTTCTTGGTTGTTGTTGTTGGTGGTGGTGGTGTTGTTGTTGTTGTTGGTGGTGGTGGTGTTGTTGTTGTTGTTGTTGTTGTTGGTGGTGGTGGTGTCCCAGTGACCTTAACCAGCGGACAGCACAGGATAGCCCGGAGTATCTGGAGTGTTGGTAAGTACGTGTGTTTTGTGTTGTTTTGTTTTTTGTAGCTATAGGTCAATTGTCCTGCTTGTATATTGTTGTGTAAAGAAGAAAGTGTGACTGGGGTGGGTTGGGTAGCTGGAGTGATTAGGTTAATGTGGGGAGGGTTTTGCAGTTTGTTTTTTTCTAGCTTGTGATCCCGCCACAACATGGCCGGATCTCCGACTGGTTATGTGGATCAAAACGGCACCTGAGTAAAAACCATCCCCCTGTAAAGTCTACATACGAGGCCAACTTTGGTTCAGTTCGGTCCGGTAGTTTCGCTGTCTATGGCGAACATACACAAATACTTACTAGTCTGACAGTCAGATTTATGTATACAATACACACACACAATATATATATATATATCTATATATATATATATATATATATATATATATATAATATATATATATATATATATATATATATATATAATAATATATACAATATATATATAAATATATATATATATATATATATATATATATATATATATATATACATATATATATATATATATATATATATAATATATATAAAATAACAAATTGTGCATATATATAAATATTTATTTATACATAATAGATATATGTATATATACAATATTTACATACATATACAGATTATATATATATATATATATAATTATAAATTAATGCTTATATTTGATATATAAATATTGCATAATTTACTTAATTTTTATTCGTGGCCTTTAAAATAGATTTATTTATTTTATCTCAATTTCTTTTTATGCCACAATAAAATCTGGCTAAGGTTCTTTTCGCTCCTACCTAAGGTAGTTAATATTTTAAGTGTTACCTCGACCATGAGAGTTGTTTTTTCTCCTTCCTGGATGCTTGTTTGGCGGTTTCCTGTATGATTCTTAACGTTTCAACAGGACCTTTGGCTGAGGATAAAGACATTGTGTATTTGGCTCTTTATCCCGGAGGTTTGACTTGCCATATTTTGGTCAGGACATTGTAGTGGAATTCTTCTTGAAATTTTTGCAGCCTGCTGTATCTGGCCCCTCCTAAGCTTTTCGGAGGGAATTACTGGTGTTCTCTTGCGTTTGAGAGACGACGTTTCATCTTTGTCACCCATGCTTATTGAGGGGTATCTCCTTTGTATTTGATACACACCCTTCCGGTGTGTTATGGAGGGCGGTGGTTGTGCTCCGCTTTATTTACGCCCTTTATCTCGACTCGCCGGTTGCCCTTGGGAGGACATCCTGTCTTTCCCCTGGTCCTGCGTGCCTTCGTCCTGCTAAACTCCGGAGTTTTGAAAACGCCTGGTTCTCTCTTGATAGCTGGTAAAGATATAATCTGAGTTTATTCTCTATTGACGTTACTGACGCGGGTCAGCGTATCCTCCGACCTAAGACCGCTGCCACTCATCAGTCATCATATTCAACTCGGTGCTGGGTTAATTAAAGTATTTTTGGTTATAAACTGTCTATTATGTATGTAAATATTTTGCGTTTCTGTAATTTAGGACTAAGGTTCCTCCTCCTCAAAACTGTCTCCTCCTATCGTGTGAAAGAGAGTATCTGTTGCTAAAAGTTTTTGCACACTCAATCATTTATTTTTGTGGGCTTATTAGGTCAAGGTTTATTTTTGGTAAATGGAAGTGCGGGGTAGAAGGAAGAAGGGAAGACCAAGAAAGAGATAGCGTGATTGTGTTATAAAAAGGTATTAACGAGAACGATGCACAGACAGAAATCGATGGAGACGTCTCATTCATAGCAGCGACCCCATATAAAAATGGGCTAAAGCTGAGAAGAAGACTTCAGTTGGGTTAGTATTCCCCTTGCCTTCTTTGGGTGTTGTTGCTGTGTTTTTCACTGTTTGGGTGTTGGGTAATCTTTTCTTGTCCCCTTGGCTTTAAATTTAACCTTTGTGGGCCTGATCGTAAGATGAAAGAGCCAGTTTAGGCCACTTATTATTCTTTAAGTAAATAGATGTGAATAAAGTTCCTAACACGTTTTAGGGACCTTACCGGGATCATCAACAGTTTAATTCACTAGTGAAGGCAAAGGTGTTTAGGTCAGCGAATAGGCCTAAGTAGATTATTACCAGTTCCACCTTAACAAGTAAATAATAATGCTTCATTATTCAAGAGGAAGAGGCCGCCTCTGTCCAGTGTTTGGAAGATCCCGATTGGGAGAGAAATGTGTTAGATTTAAAGAGGGCCCAGGTGTGGATCATAGCTGAGTTTTTAGGCGTGAGTTTTTCCACAGAAGTAAGAAAAGGTCATCTCTTGTGTGAAGTCATGAAAGCCGCGAAGTAACATTAGCATTGATTAAATATGGAATAGTATTCCGAATGTTGAAAATGAAAAAGAAGAGTTAAGTGACAGAGAGGTAGAAAAAAAGAACAAAATTACTAATAGAAATATTGAACTACTGTGCATTTTCATGACCGTGTCCAATTGATTTTCGTCGATAAAATCTTAGCAGAGCATCGGATATGGATCGTATTTTGGAAATAGCTATTTGAAGCCACAGCCTGATTGGCAAAAATATGCAGTGCTATCTAATGTGGATAATTTGGGCACTTATCAGAGTAAATCAAAGAAATTTAAAGGGAAACATATCTAAATCTTGCAGGCTCGTAGATAGAGGGTATTAAGACGTCATTACTGAAGGCCTTCCCACTCACTGATGCTGTAGAGTGTAGAATGACGTATTTACTAGACCCCAACCCTTATACTTTATGAATGAAGCCTCAGATATTGGTATTAGTAGTAGTAATAGTAGTACTTGATGGAATTCTTATATTGCTTCACACACTCAAACACCTACTCTCTCTCTCTCTCTCTCTCTCTCTCTCTCTCTCTCTCTCTCTCTCTCTCGTTTTTCGATGAGTCATGTCACGTAAGTAGAGTACAGTAAGGGAGTAAACTTCAAATGAGAATGTAAATTGTCTAATACCGTTCCATGGCGCAATTTCCGTATCCTGTAACTGTAAATATTCACGAAATCTTCCACTCACTGCGAAAACCATTGTTACCCTGGCGTTTCTGTTGCTTCATATTGCCTCAAAAGTTCCGGTTCACGCGTACCTGCTTCGTCCTGCTAAATGAGTGTGACATAACGCAAGTGATCCAACCTTAACTTCCTCAATGCTTGATCAGTCCCATAATAAATCCACACTACTTCCCCTTCATTTTCTAATTGTGTGCCTCTGTGTCAGTTTTGTGGCTTTACTTATTTTTTACTGATTTGAAGTTACTCATTCTTTTAGTTTTCAGGTATTTTGATTATTTAATTTACATCGCTTATTATACATATCTCATTTAATCATAACTACATTGTAGTGCTGAATGATACTTGAAACTCGTAGTCCAAGCGCTTAGTCTGTGCCCTTATAATCCACTAATCCTTTGATTACACTGAACTTTATTGAAATTCAAAGAAATATGAAAAAAGATATTGTAATATATAATTCCAGAGGATTTGTGTAACATGGTGAAAGGGTAAATAAAAACCGTTACAATTGCTATGTAGTTGTACAATGAAAACAGTAATATTGTCATTTGCATATTTACCAAATTCCTTTGTTATAATGTTGTCATTTGTATATATACAAAATTCTTATTCATTACCCGTGGTATCGTCAATGGAAACCGTAATATCATTGTCATTCTCAACAATGATTTGCCAGCCTTTCCTTAAATACTGGAATTTGATGCAGTCATGCTTCTGTTTTATCAATGACCTCGGTGCTATGAACGTAATACAGTTACCGCTTTCAATGATGATGACACTCTCTAAAACAAGCGTTGTATTTTGTGTGTGTGTGTGTGTGTTTTAACTCTAACTTTGTTCCTCGTTGGACGAGTGGTTTACGTGCTAGCCTACCGTTTTGGTATTGCTAGTAAGATTCCCCGCTCAGCCAGCTTGGAATCGGAGGAATTTATTTCTGGTGGTTAGAAATTCATTTCTCGATATAATGGGGTTCGGATTCCACAATAAACTGTAGGTCCCGTTGCCAAGTAACCAGTTGGTTCCTAGCCACGTAAACATATCTAATCCTTCGGGCCAGCCCTAGGAGAGCTATTAATCAACTCAGTGGTCTGGTTAAACTAAGATATACTTAACTTTTAACTTAACTCAAAACTATGTTTCTATCTTTGGTTTCAACTGCTATGGCCACCTACTTAGGTGAGCATTAAGAAGCAAAGAAGTAGTAGTTTCAAGTCGGAAGTTTAGACAAAATCTCTAACAATTTCTTTGTTTATTTACTTTGATTGTATAGTTTAAAATGTTTAGATTATCATCCTTTGACAGTATATTATCTTACAATTTTGATATAACCGTCGCATATCCTACTTTGACAAGATATTGCCTATGGCACAAGAAGGTAAAATTTTTGTTTTTTTATGATCATTATTATACTACTGGGAACCCAGCTATTACGTCTGATGTCATAGTGTACACCACAACTAGCCTCTATCTAGGTACTTATTAATTTAGCTAAGTTTCTCTGTAAATTTCTTTGAGTTACTCTGATAAATGCCTTAATTACCTACATAAGACATCACAGCAAATTAGGCTGCGGCTCCAAATAGCTATTTCCAAAATACTATCCATATCCAATGCTTTGTAAAGATTTTGTCGACGAAAGTTAGACTCGGCCACGAAATGTACAGCAGGTGACGATCAGGTAAGCGATCCCAGACTAGATATTTGGAGGGAATGGTCAAAGACTACAGAGCAGGAATTTACTTAAACCTCTTTAGTTAAGGCTGAAGAGAGGACTGGACAGGGATCATGAAATCCAATTGCTAATATTAGAGCGCCCCAGAGGCGTGGTCGGTATGGTCTTGGCCTGCCACCTCTGTGGCCGCCAGTTCGATTCTAGGGCATTCCACTGAGGGGTTAGATATATGTGTTTCTGGTGATAGAAGTTCACTCTCGACGTGGTTCGGAAGTCGCGTAAAGCCGTTGGTCCCGTTGCAGAATAACCATTGGTTCCATGCAATGTAAAAACACCATACAAACAAAAACAATTGTCAAAATTGCAGTTGTTAGCTAATTACAGTAACAGTCATAGTGATGATAGATTTAATATATATTAAGAGCCCTTAAACTTGTCCCCTAATTAATGAAGAAGACGTCCCTGAATTTTTTTTATTTTTTTATTTTGAAGGATTGCTAAAAAGTTGAATTGGCCTCGGCACATATGGACCACTTTGATCTAGTGTCGTTTAAGAGACAAGGCCCAGTGTGTGTGCAATACACTTCATGAGAACTTGTCATCTGTATATGACTACGTGAAGGCCATAATCCTGAAAGCTTATTGTCTTGTTCCGGAGGCATGTAGACAAAAATCTAGAAATTTTAAGAAGAGGCCGGACATGACTTTCGTGGAATTTGTCCATAAGAAAGAACAATTTATCGACGACTGGTTTTTAAAATCCAAAGAAGTGGGTAGTTTTTAAAAATGGATAATTCATTTTGACCGAAGAATTTGAAGGAATTGAAAATTGATTCGTTGCAAGAGGTAGCAATAACCTCCGGTGAGTACTCCCTCGCACACGACACGACTCGGTACAGAAAGAGCGTCTCGGTTGTTATTAGTATAACAGGAAAGGTCATGCAAAGGCAAATTGTTTTGCCATGAAAAATTAGAAAAGAATAAGGAGCTCATTAATGTTGTTTCTGCGGCGATGGCGCCAGAGAAAGAGGTGGAAAATGAAAATAAGTTACTGAAATTTGCTAAGTACATATTAAAATGGGTTTATTTTCACTGGTGGTTAAGCTACTATGGATAATCGTGGCTCACTTTCCAGTGCATTTTGAACAATAAACGGTAACTGCCAACTTTCACGAGGCCATTCCACAGCCTACTATACAGGGTAAAGTACTGAGAGGACATAATCAGTGAGCTGTTTTTATATATATATATATTATATATATATATATATATGTGTGTGTGTGTGTGTGTGTATTATATATATATTATATATATATATATATATATATATATATATATATATATATATATATATATATATATATAGTATGTATAACTAAATCACGAAAGTTTGGAACGTGATAAATCCATAAATAAAGGTATAAGCCACGAGGGAAAAATAAACAACGGAGTTTCCGCAAGATCTTTAGACGTTCAACGTCCTTTACTTAGCAGATGAACTGACTTACATCAGGATTGAGAATACAAGAAAGGTTGTATAGAAATGAACATAAGTTAAGTTGTTGGTCGGTTTTCTATAAATACTGAATTTACAATGAAATGGTTCTTTATGTATCAAAACATCTAAGAAAGGGAGGCAATTGTCTTTTTCCAATTCTAGAGTAAACTTAATCGATGGTACCTGGTTATTTAATTTAGAGAGTAAATCATTTACATCAGTACCGAAAGGCAGAACAGCTAAAATATCATCAACATATCTATACCACTTTACAGGAATATAAATATTAGGTAAGTAGCATTTTTCAAAGAATTCCATGTACAAGTTTGAGAGGAGTGGTGATAAAGAGTTGCCCATTACCATGCCAAATATTTGTTGATAAAATTCACCATTGAATATAAACTTACAATCACAAATGCACAACTTAGTGAGTGAAATAATGTGACTTATAGGAAGAGGTAATTCATGCTGAGTTAGTTCATTACTAAGATATTCTAAAATAGTCTATAGGGACTTTAGTAAAAAGAGAACATACATCAAAACTAACTAATCTATCAGTGGGGCAAAGAGTAATTTTGTTTAATTTATCAACTAAATCTAGAGAATTATATATATGAGAATTGGAGATGGTTCCAAGTAACGGAGACAAGAACTTAGTGATATATTTCGAAAGTTTATGTGAAATTGAACCAACAGTACTGATAATAGGCCGCATAGGGTTATTTTCTTTGTGCGTTTTGACTAATCCATACAGGTAAGGTAGCGAAGGAAATTTGACTGACAATTAGCCTAGTAGTTCTACTTTATCTTTAAGGATTTTTTTTCACTGTGCTATTAAAGTTTTTTAGAACTTGAGCAAGGGGATTTTTGTTAGTTTTTTATTTGTTAGTTTTTATAAGTCACATCATCATCCAGTAGGGCTTTCATATGTGATGTAGTCAGCTTTATCTAAAATTACTATACTATTTGACTTATCAGCTTTTGTAATGTGGATAGTATTGTCCTTTTTAAGATCGGTCAAACTTTTCTTATAGCGAGCAGGGAAGTTACTTTCATGCTTAACATTGGCAGCTCCGTAAACAATACCTTTAATCATGTCAACATGATTTTGAGGAAGATCACAATATTTTTCAAATTTACTTAGGGATGACGCAATTATTAAAGCAGAAGGTCGACTAGTTATAAAGAAAGATAAACCATATCTAAGCGCACTCACAACATTTTCACTTATTTGTTTACTTGATAGGTTTACAACACAATCTTGACGTGCACAATTGGTCCAATCACTGCTATCAATAAGATTTTTTAGTTTTCCGTCAAGTTTCCTTTTCAGGGCATCCGTAGTCCTACATAATTTTTCGTAAATTTCCCGTCGCAGTGAGTCCTTCCAGTCAGCCAGATAGAATGATTGAAAGAGATCCTTGTTCTTTCACTTCCTTGAATTTTTCTTTCTCTTCTTGCTTGGCGGCTGCTATGTGCTGTTTCAACATCATGGCATTAAATTCGTTGAATGGGTGATTGTCATACCTTCTTAGACAGCGTGCCAGCAAGGATTTAGGGAGCACTTGTTCAGAAAGGCACTTCTTCAGGAACTTTAGACGAATTTTGGTCGAAGGTGCAGCCACAAGAGACTTGGAGAAGGTAGTGATGACACATCTCAAAAGAGGAAACAGAATAGCGAAAGTAAACGTGGCCCTCATTATGTATAATTGAATCACGAAAGTTTGGAACGTGATAAATCCATAAATAAAGGTATAAGCCACGAGGGAAAATAAACAACGGAGTTTCCACAAGATCTTTCAACATTCAACGTCCTTTACTTAGCAGATGAACTGACTTACATGAGGAATTGACAATACAAGAAAGGTCGTATAACTGACAGATAGGGATTATAAAGAGATTAGTACCTAGAATCCGACACACCTGGAAGATGAGTAACCTTCCCAAACAAGCATAAGTCACATTATTTCACTCACTAGGTTGTGCATTTGTGATTGTAAGTTTATATTCAATGGTGAATTTTATCAACAAATATTTGGCATGGCAATGGGCAACCCTTTATCGCCACTCCTCTCAAACTTGTACATGGAATTCTTTGAAAAACGCTACTTACCTAATATCATTTGTATTCCTGTAAAGTGGTATAGATATGTTGATGATATTTTAGCTGTTCTGCCTGTCGGTATTGATGTAAATGATTTACTCTCTAAATTAAATAACCAGTTTACTCTAGAATTAGAAAAAGACAATTGCATCCCTTTCTTAGATGTTTTGATGCATAGAGAACCATTTCAATGTAAATTCAGTATTTATAGGAAACCGACCAACAACTTACCTTATGTTCATTTCTATTCAGGCCACCATCTTAACATCAAAATATCAATTTTTTCTTCTATGTTTTTACGAGCATTGTGCATTGTCAGTCCCCAATATTTGGATCAAGAAATTGAATACATAAGAAAAATAGGGAAAGATTTATGTTATCCTTCACATATATTAGATATTTGTTATAATAAAGCCTACAAAAGGTTTTATAGTGTAAGTAACACGGAGAAAGAAAATTCTAAGAACATTCTTAGTTTGCCTTATTTTAATGGATTTGAAACCATTAAATCACTGTTAAAAGCCTTTAAGGTCAACCTTGTTTATTCCTATAATAACACTCCTAAAAGGAATGTTAATAAAAAATGGCCCCAGAGAAAGCAAACAACATAATATATAAAATTCCAAGTATGGACTGTCCCTCATTTTATCTATGACAGTCAAGTAAGGGCTTAGAAGTAAGATTAAACCAGCATAAATATTCTGTAAAAGCTGGGCAAACATCTAATGCAATATTCATTCATTTAAGTGAAAAAACACCGAATAAATTGGATTGGTAGTTCAGTAATTGCAAGGTCACAGGATGTCTTATCACGAAATCTTTTAGAATCTGCTTTAATACAACTTAATTCTCATTGTAATTTCAATATTAGTCGTGGCCTTTTTCATTTAGACCCTTGTATTTGTAACATGTTTAAGAATGACCTCAAAGATATAATTACAGACTTAAATAAAAATTAGTTGCCTTAGAGATATCTTCGTTGTATATGTAATGTGTATTGTGAATATGTTTTTGTTTACCAAAGTTCTGAATAGCTGTCACCTATAATAATCCTTTAATTGTCTTGTCCTTGTGTCTGAGCAGATTGTCTTAATCTTTTTTTTTTTTTTTAATTGTACCCATGTTTATGCTTGTCTGGGAAGGTTACTCATCTTCTAGGTGTGTCGGATTCTAGGTACTAATCTCTTTATAATCCCTATCTGTCTGTTATACGACCTTTCTTGTATTGTCAATTCCTCATGTAAGTCAGTTCATCTGCTAAGTAAAGGACATTGAACGTCGAAAGATCTTGTGGAAAATCCGTTGTTTATTTTTCCCTCAGGGCTTATACCTTTATATATATATATATATATATAATACATACTATATATATGTATATACACACACACACACATATATATATATATATATATATATATATATGATATATATATACATATATATATATATATATATATATATTGTATATGCACACACACACACCTATATATATTATATATATATATATTATCTACTATTATACATAGATATATATATATATATAGTATATGTATGTATATTATTTCTGCAATTTTGTGAGTCAAAGAAAGGACAATATTGGGTATCTAGGTAAAGTGGATGCAGTAAGGGGAATATGTATTTGTAAACCTGGCTTGGGACCACCCATAAAAAAAAGCCTGACTCTTGAAGAGGGGCCAGTTATAGTATTCAGAAAATTCACAATGTCAGAGATTCCTTTCTAGAAAACGGTGTGCTTTTTTTTTATATTCCCTCAGCTCGTATTTATTTGTAAAAGATTAAAATAAACAGCACTTAACAATATCAACAGTCATAAGTTTTTTTTTGTATATAATGTCAACACTGCTAATTCGGCAACATATTTCTGTCAGCTAATTTATATATCTGCTCTGTGCTCCTCCACTGAAACCCTCCATGTAGTTATCACTGACCTCCAAACCCGCAGACTCCCTCCCCCCGCCCCCCCCCCCCCCCCTACCCGTAGCCCCGGGGATAGTGCCGTCAGTGCACCTCATTCGGTGCAATGTAGGCATTACTTAAGGTTCTTTGCAGCGTCCCCTCGGCCCCTGGCTGCACCTACGTTCATTCTTTTTACTGTGCCTCCGTTCATATTCTCTTTTTTTCATCTTATTGCGAGGTTTTCCTCCTGTAACACCTTGCAAACCTTTTACTGTCAATTTCCATTTCAGCACTGAATGGCCTTAGTTGCCCCAGTGCCTGGCATAATGCCAAAAATCTATATAAATCAAAATCAAATGAAATCACAGACTTTCCCAGCGATGCATTATCCTCAAAAACCAGCTCAGTCTCTCAGTCTTCCAAGTACCTATAACCTGGTACAGTATCCAGCTGCAGTGAGAGTTCAGATTCACTGCAACATTTGCAAATGACTACGAAGGGAAGATTACGATGATTATAATGTGTCGTTGTCATTGCTATTCTAATCCCGCAAAATCAGCCTCTGATGTTATAAATGTGAGTACTAAGAGGAAAAGCTAGTACTATCGTCATTCAATAGACAGTACCTTGACTTAATGAATATTATCAACAAATTATAATATATATATATATATATATATATATATATATATATATATATATATATATATATATATATATACTGTATATATTATACTGTATATATTATACTATATATATTATACTGCATATATGATTATAATTTTGTTGATAATATTCATTAACAAGTCAAGGTACTGTCTAGTGATTTACGAAAGTACTGTTTTTTTCTCTTAGTACTCAAATTAGCTAACATTAGAGGCAGATTTTTGTGAGAACAGAATAACAATGAAAACGACACACGAGATACGCACATTATAGTCACCGTAATCTTCCCTTCGTAGTCCTTTGCAAATCTTGTAGTGAATCTGAACTCTTTTCATCACTAATAAGCAATCAATAGCTAGATGGTGCCAGTATTCGAAGGCAAAATCATGCAGGGGAAGAAGCGGCATAATTGTTGAAGGTCTGTCCCAAATTCGTCCCAGATAGACGTCACAGCCCGCCGAGAATTTCATCAACTCCTTATCTCCGGCGGGAAACCTAAACCTTTGAAAGCTGTCATCGAAGTCTGCGTTTTCAACGACTGCTGATGAAACTTAAGTGCTCTGTCGTGCTTTAATGTGAGGTCCCTTGTGTAGCTTGTGCGGTTGTTTATGGTTTTATGTTAAGGGTTCAGTTTGCTTGATGTATCGTTTGAGATCCCCGTTGTTGGGTAATGCCATCAGTACACCTCCCGCAGCACACTGTAGACCAGACTTTTGGACTCCGGGATCTACTCTAAAGACAAACTTTTACGATCTACATACTACATAATCACACATTATTCCGTGGGAAACAAATTTCAAATAGCGCTGTAGTACGATAAAACATGAGTATAATTGCGTCACACACACACACACACACACACACACACACACACACACACACACACACATATATATATATATATATATATATCTATATATATATATATATATATATATATATATATGATGCTGCATTGATAATATAATAAAGTGGGCTGAGGTTAATGGTTTTAGATTTTCCGCCATAAAACTGTAACTAGCACTTTTGTCGTATAAGGGGAATCCACCCTGATCCAGATCTATTCATTCATAGGCAGAGAATTCCATGTGTTGGTGAAACAAGGTTTCTTGGCTTGATTTTTAATAGCAAGCTGACCTGGATTCCACATCTGAAATATATTAAGGCAAAATGCTTAAAAGCAATGAATTTGCTGAAAGTCGTGTCTCACACTTCGTGGGGTTGTAGACCGAACTCAGATGTTGAGATTATATAAAGCCTTGGTCTTTTCAAAATTAAGTTACGGGTGTGAGGTGTACACTTCTGCAAAGCCAAATAGCCTTAAAATGCTCAACTCAATTCATCATGGAGGAATACGGTTGTGTACTGGAGCATTTAAATCATCTCCCACCGAGAGCATGCTTGTAGATGCTGATGAGGTGCACTGGATCTTCATTACAAGCGTCTGCTGGTTCGGAAGCTGGTATAGATTCCAGAGGCTACCTAAGTCTTAACCAGCATTTGTATGAGAAATGAAAGGCATTGGCAGTTTTATGAAAATCACCCCCAAGCAACCTCATCCATTCGCTTTAGAGTCAATACCATTGTTCGTGAATTAAACATGCCAAGGGTCGCGATTTTACCAAGCCAAAACAAAATATTCAGTTAGGTCCCCCACCCCTGGAATACTTTCCAGAGGTAAAATTAAAATTCTGACAGATATTTCAATTTTTACCAAAACAGAATTGTCCAGTGAGGCCACGCGGTCAATATTTGTAGAACATTCCTTGCAACATGACGACTCCACTGCAGTTTTCACGGACGGCTCAAAGTCAGATGCTGGCGTCGGCTTTGGTGTAGTCTTCCCTGAGTAGAGGAGGAGTGGCAGGTTATCATCTGTTGCATCAATTTTTACAGCAGAGTTATATGGAATTTTAAAGGCTTTAAAGGAAGTTTTAATTCGGAATGAAAGTAATTTTATTATATATTGTGACTCAAGAAGTGTTCTTCAGTCACTGGAATCTTTTTAACCCTTTAAACCCTCTGATTTTAGATATATTGGAATGGCTGCTTTTACTAAAAAGAAGAGGGAAAGAAATAAAGTTCTGTGGGTGCCTTCTCATGTTGGGGTGGCTGGGAATGAGAAAGCTGACCAATTTGCAAAGTCTGCGGTCAGCTCCCCAGAACCCACAAGATGACTACTACCATATCGGGATTTGTATCCTCTAGTAGGTCAGAGAATTAAAAAATGTTGGCAGTCCCAGTGAGAGGATATTTTAAACAATCAAAAAAAAAATGCGTAGTATCACGTCTTCAGTGTCTCCTTGGTCATATCCATATATGCCAAGGAGACAAGAAACGATGTTGTGCAGATTGAGGATTGGACATACAAGACTCACCCATGGGTTCTTGATGTCTCGTGAAAATCCTCGTTTTGTGAGAACTGTACTGTGCCCTTGACTGTGAGACATTTGCTGGTTGAATGTCCCAGACTTGGGAATTTGAGACATAGGTTCATGTCTTGGGGTCGTGACAGAGTAGGTAATTTTATCCTAGCTACAATTCTTGGAAAGGATTGTAATATAGAGCAGTTATATATTTTTATTGAGGAGGCTGGCCTCCTTAACCAAATTTAAATTATAGAGATTGTCTATGTAAGAACTTTTATATATGAACAAATTTTTTGACTATATATATATAGATTTTTATATGAAATTTATCAAAAATTTAATTTTTTATATTTAATTTTTTTCGGTGTCAATTACCCAGATGTTGTGACGCCAGATATAATACACAATCAATCAATCAATCAATATGCTTGTGTTTTTTGTTTGTTTATATAGGATTGTTGGGGAACGGCGATCGACCAAACAAGTAGCCGCGATCGACTGTTTGGTCACCTCTGCTGTAGTAGACATAACTTAAGTTTCTTCGAGCGTCCCTTCGGTCCCTAACTGCAACCCTTTTCATTCATTTTACTGTACCTCCTTTCCCTTTCATATTATCTTTCTTCCATCTTACTTTCCAACCTCTACAAACAATTGCCTCTTGGAGTAACCGCGAGGATTTCCTCCAGTTTCGCCCTTCAAACCTTTTTTCTCTGTTTCCCTGTCCGTACTGAATGACCTCATAGTCCCCAGCGCTTGGTCATTGTCCTCAATTTTATATTGTTTTACATATCGTTTGACATGGTTACTTTGTAGTAAATCCACCGACCATGGGTGATATGACATTGCCACCTGGAACGTTTATTCGGCATCGTGAACTTTCTTGGTCCATCGAAACTGATCAATTTCAGCGCCTCACTATAGAAAAAAACTGTCACCACGGAGACAATTCATTGATGATCATTATGGTAATTCTAAGGAAGATCACCACACGGAAATATTTTTTTTTTTATAAAATATTTCCGTTACATTTTCACTTACTTGTTTAATAAAAGTACCAGCTCGTTTGCTTTCCACGACGAAGAGGTCCACGAGAGAAAACTACACAAAGTGGGTGTTTCTATTTCGAAATTAAACATAACGGTGTTAAATTATTCCAATGACTCCCTCGAATCGACAGGAATTCCTCCTCTCTCTTGTTTGGATTTTGCTTTACCTTGATACAGGTCCTTTTTGATTTTCCTTTTTTTCAGTTACTCGGTAGTTGGGGGTTCCTGTTTTCTAGATTAGTATAAATAAATAAATAAATATGTATTAAAATACAAGAAGAATAGCACACGGCCCAAGGTGCGAGGAATGAAGGATCTCTGGAACTGAGGAGTTCGAAAGCGAGGCACATTTACTGCACTCTAGTGCTGCTGTTCGGTGAATCTGGTTTCGCTCGGCAGGAAAAGGGGATCAGGGGATCAACAGTAAACATGAAAAATCTCTATTAAAATACAACTTATTTAAAGTGAGAAACAAGAGACTATCCGTCGACGGCCCAAGTCATAACAGCTAATATTAGGAAACAGAAACCTACCACCACGAACACCACTGTCTGAAAGAGGTAAACCTCTGGAAGAAGTAGACATCCATTTCGAAGAACAGTACTCTAGTAAAGAAGGCACAAGTGACCGAAAACAGGTTGCATTGATTTTTATCACAGTTATAAATATATGAGTCCTTCCTTACGAACAAGACCTAACTTTCGCGCGGTATCTGCTGAAACTTCCATTCGATGTTTTCTCTAAAGTTAGATGCGAATGAGAAATTACACCTGTAAGAATGATTTCAAGACTTTCAGACCTAACGGTTCGGGACAATTGATGGTATGGCTATGGGCTGTGCTCTTGGGCCCCATCACTGGTACCTTCACGTGCTCGGCGGAAGCTTGGTACTTGTCTCCTTAGTTATCATCCACTATTTTATAGAAGGTATGTAGATACGTTTGCACTTTTTAGAAGTCAGTTTGACTCTAAAGGTTTTAAATTTGCATTAATTCATTTCACCTCGATATCGAATTCCGATGGAACACGAAACCAACGATCAGTATATTTTTGTTCCTTTTTTTAGATATTTCAATAAAACGATCTTCCCAATGTTTTTCTACTTCGAGTTTTAGAAAAGAGACATTTACTGGTCTTGGTACAAAATTATTTGCAATGAAACAAAAGCAGCTAAAATGCCTTATCAACTATGTTTCATTGAGCCTTTACTTTATCCTCTAGTTGGGGAAGCTTTCACGATGAAATCACGTTTTTGCAAAAATGTTTTAACAGCACTTCTTGAAGCACGTCTCCAAACATTTAGATTATAATTTTGTTCCACGTCATCCTACTTCCAACGTTCTTAAATTTCTATTGCAGTCTTCCTTTTATTCATAATACAGCCTTTTATAAAAAAAAATAAATGATAAATAAAAAACCTCCAAGCTGTAATATCAAGTCATCTCCTCGCCGTGAAAATAAAAATTAACCCATAAACCCTTACCAACGGTAGCCTTTTCATCTTGGAAGACCATTTGGACCTAATAATGACCTCGTGTGTTAAATTTACTTGTCCTCGATATAATCGAGGAACCTATATAGGATCGACACAGGTTATTTAAGGTCCGAATCGACGGCTGCAGAGCTGTCAGCTATAAAGTTGGCACAAAACTTGCATTTCAAATCCCGAATTTCATGGCATCAGGGATCATGCCGATAAATGCAAATATTCAGTTCAGTATAAAGATTTCTAAGGTTTTTAGCAGCGTGCCTCCCCTTAATGAACACCCATTCCGCATCCACACCTCTTTATCTCTCGTGAGCTGTTTACGTTTTTTCAGGTTCTTGTCCAGTCCTTCCTCTGCCTCCACACTCAAGGGTTGGCACTAGTTCATATTATTTTTAGCTGTTTTTGTTTTTTTGCAAATAATTTTGTGCATCTTCATATTTGTCACTTCATTTTTTGTACTAATTAGGTGTTATTACCTTTTTAGCTTGAATATTTGTGTGTGTGTGTGTGTGTATGTTCACTTTTAGCGTAATATTCTTCTATGTGCAAGAAGATTGAAAGATTAAATGCATAGTTTCATTTTCACTGCAGTCCCACGATCTCTGGCATATTCGGTGTCCATCTGTTACCTCAGACTAGATCTGCCGGTTTGTCAAGTCATTATCCCATCAGTGCTGCAATAAATGATGTCCTGCTTCTCTGCAAAATCACGCTCTAGAATGTGACCGTTAGTTTTGTTATAACGAGGTCGGCGGTGTTATATCTTGGTTTTGAGTTTCTTTTTTTTTTTTTTTTTTTTTTTTTTTTTTTTTTATTTTTTTTTTTTTTTTTAGCTGATGGGATGGCTATTTGTCTGTCCGTCCGCACTTTTCCTGTTCGCCCTCAGATCTTAAAAAGCTACAGAGGCTAGAAGGCTGCAAATTGAGATGTTGATCATCAGCCCCCCAATCACCAAACATACCGAATTGCAGTCCTCTAGCCACCGTAGTTTTTATTATATTCAAGCTTAAAATTAGCCATGATCGTGATTCTGGCATCGCTACAGGTGCCAACAACAAAGGCCACCAACGGGCCGTGGCTGAAACTTTAATGGGCCGCGGCTGAGAACCTCAGACATATTATATGCTTGTACAGAACACACGATTGCGCCGAAGTCAATTAGGCGCATTTTTTACTTGTTCTAATATTGATACGGTCGCTGTTTTAATATTATTATTATTATTTTATTAAAAGTAATGGCTACTTCAGCAGCGTTACACTTGTAGAGATTCTTCTCTATTTTGCGAATAGCGGCTTTTTCCGAGCTACTTAAACAGGCTAGTAGAGCGCCTATAGAGGTCATGGTAAAATACAGGGTCAAAATAGGTGTATATATTTGAATTTTATCTGTAAATTTCAAATATATACACCTATTTTGACCCTGTATTTTACCATGACCTCTATAGGCGCTCTACTAGCCTGTTTAAGTAGCTCGGAAAAAGCCGCTATTCGCAAAATAGAGAAGAATCTCTACAAGTGTAACGCTGCTGAAGTAGCCATTACTATTTTAATAAAGTATGCTTGAGAGAGGGTCTGCTTCCTAAGATTATTATTATTATTATTATTATTATTATTATTATTATTATTAATTATTATTATTATTATTATTATTATTATTATTGCTGGCGTTGTGATCTCACATTTCAGTATGACGTTTGCTGGTGCGTTGTACAGTGGCGGATTTAAGGTGGAACACCTGGTCACGTGCCCCCCCCTGGATAGATTAATGTGCAAATCTCAAAGCTGTAATTAAATTTTGATAAAGTATACCCACTGCACACAAGTAAAATATCGATAGGAACACTGAAAACGAAATTAAACAATTTGTTTACTTTATGTATTTAATGTTTATATTTACCAAAGGAACTTCACCTGCTACTCCTTTGTAAGCTACAAGTGTTGGAAATAATGTAAAAATTTTCAGAATTATAATCTCTCTCTCTCTCTCTCTCTCTCTCTCTCTCTCATTGACAGAAACAACTTGTTGTTAAACAGCCAATACGGTTTCAGACAAAACAGATCCTGCCTATCAAACCTCTTGGAGACTTTCCATAACATCCTTGGTATTTACGACAGTAGTAGAGCAATAGATATACTATACTTAGATTTCCAAAAGGCCTTTGAAAAAGTTCCATACAAGAAACTAATAACGAAAGTTAGAGCTTTAGGAATTGTAGGAGAAATAGCAGACTGGGTCGAAGACTGGCTAACTAATAGAAAACAAGAGAGTCGTAGTAATAGTGAAGAATCTGAATGCGCAGATGTGACAAGCGGAGTTCCTCGGGGTTTTGTCCGTGGCCCGCTCTTGTTTTTTATTTACATTAATGACATTGATGTAGGCTTAACTGGCAGGATAGCCAAATTTGCAGATGAAACCAAAATAGGTGTAAATGCAGCAGACCCAGATACAGTGGAAAGTTTAAGAAATGGTCTAAGGAAAATAGGAGAGTGGTAAAAAATATGCAAATACCTTTTAACCTGGATAAAAGTACTGTTACGAATAGGCACAAGCAACCCTCATGCCAACTACATGCTGCTTGGGAATGACATAAATAGTGTAGAACAAGAAGAGGACCTTAGAGTTATTATTACCAAGGACTTAAAATCCACAAAATGCCTAAAAGCTGAAAAGAAGGCACACAAACTAGTGGGATAGATAGAGGCGGTTCAGATACAGAAATAAGGAAACGGTCCTGCAGCTCTACACATCAATAGTTACACCACACCTTGAATATGCAGTAAAGTTTTGGTCACCAACGGTAAGAAAGGACATAACAGACCATGAGGGGTACAAGCGAGAGCCACAAAGTTAATTCCATCCATCAGGCAAATACGTTACCAAAGACTACTAGAGAGTTTGAACATGTATGACCTAGAAACACGACGATGGCAAGGACAACTAATAGAGACATTCAAAATACTGAAAGGCATAACAGAAGTAAATAGTAATCTCTTCACACTAAACGAAAACCAAATAAAAAATAATTGGAAACCAGAACTGAAGAATTACAACATTTCGCATTGTAGGAACTTCTTCACATACAAGACATGTGACACATGGAATAAACTGCCGCTAGAAGTTGTAATCAGCAGCAATGTAGAATAGTTCAAAAGAAAGCTAGACAAAATCATTAGAACACTGAATGAATTGTAAAACCTGCTCTTAAAGATAAGTGAGCACATAATGTCTCCTCGGATGGACTAGTAAGTCTTTGAGACATGCTAATCCTTGTAACTCCTTGTAATTTAGTACATACAATATGTATGTGCATAAGATGTAAATTATGTCTGTAATATATCTATTATGTATATATTAATATATATATAATATCTATATAATATATAATTAATCAGTATATAATATTATATTATATATATATATGTGTGTGTTGTGTGTGTGTGTGCATACATATTGATATATACGTACCTCATGTATGTGTATGTATCTATTATCTCTATAATTTATATATATATATATTAATAATATATATATATATATATATATTATAATAATAATAATCTATATAAGTATATATATCTAATATATATTATATATACATATATAAGAATCCTAAGTGCCCCCTCCCCATGAAAGATTTCTAGAACTGCCACTGTGTAACACAATGATCTGGTAGAAAAGAGTTAGTTTCTAAAATACTGTATTCCGGTATTGATTAAGAAACTAAAAGCATATGTACGTATATATAGAAGCTATAAATATCAAATATTTACTTGATTTTTTTTTATATGGAGAGCCATCATAAAAGTTTAATGGTACGGTTCTTATAAAGGCTTGATAATATATTCATCTTTTATGACAGTGCTTGCATAGACTTAACCTCGGGGCAACAGATTACCGGTGGTTGGTCTGTGGTCCACAAACTATTAAAACGAGTCGGAGAACACAGCAAATTGGTCATCTATTAATATCCAATGTACAAGTTGCCTTTCACTGGTGATCTCAAAGCAACTTGGTAGACCGACATGGTTCTTGCATCAACACCATGGTGGTTAATGAACTAAACACCCATGCCCCACTAACAAGCAAATAACAGACTAAATATAGTGCTTCAGTTCTGGCCTCATTCTCGAGAGGGAACACAAGGTCGTCCTCCACCAGCTCTGTAGACCTAGCGTTTTTTTTTTTCTTTCTTTTTCATCAACCCAGGTGATTCACAGCTTTAATACAGCCATGCCTACTACACTAGCGGAGTAAATAAAGCACCTTAGCTCTGGCTTGGTCTCCCTCGAGAGCTCAAGGTCATCCGTGATTTACCCAATATGGTTTTTCACATCAAACGATGCTTACGTTATAAGGTTACTGGGTAGGGAAACTATGTGAAAATGTCTGACAACAAGTGGGCAAACACGAATACCATAAATCTGTCAGCTCTTCTTTCAATGACAATATTTGCATTCATCGACATGAGCCTTGATGTCAGAAAATCGGGGATTTGAAATGCAAGTGTACTGCCAGTTCTATAGCTGACAGCTCTAATGGCTGTCGATACGTACCACAGGAAGTATTAACCAATGTGTCGATCGTTGGAGGTGTAGAAAAAAATGCCAAACTGTAAACTACAACTATCATAAAGTTGGCGAGAGGAACCTTAAGAAATTGGAACAGAGTAGCGCTCTTTTCCAATGTTAAACTAACTAAATGAAAACGTAATCGAAATAATTTCTCCACGTTTATTACTGAAAAAATAAACTGTAACATACCATTATAAAGTTCAGAATTTGTACAGAGATTCGTTTGCGCAACGCCGGAGACCACTGCATGATAACATCATCATCACCCGCCCCGATCGCTCACCGGCGACCCACTTGCAGCCGCCACGATACAAAGGTACTTTCCCTTACCAAGATCTAATAATACAAGCAAGGTTGGGAGCTCAGTGGAACTACTGTCACTCTCCTCAGTCCTCACTCAGTTTGCATTCAGACCTGTTGGTACTGACATCGCGTTCCTTAGCTGGGGAGTGTGGTCAATCGTTACATTTCGTTATATCATCCTTTTAACGGTTTCTTGCCGCTACAGGAGGTTGAATTCGAAATGTACAAGTGTTCTGAAAATCGACTTTTATCGGTGAAGTTCAAAGTCAACAGCAGATAATGATGATCAAGAAGTATGTATATATCAGTCATCTCCAATACAGACCACACTCGTGGATAGCTTTGACTGTGGAAGTAAACATTGGTTATTACTAAAATTGTAGATCATGACAGGTCCTAGAATTATATGTATATAAAATGTTAAAAAAAAAACGAGATTTTAAGAGAGATTAAAGAAAAACGGCATTAAAGAATGGCTGTGGAGTCGTGTCACCGGTGTAGTATAGTGTGTTATGAAAACATACTGAGTCCTAACAGTGGCAAAGACAGGTCTCGACTTTTAAGTCACTTACTGGACACAGCTACGTCATTGTTCGTGCTTCGCCTTTGAAGTATAAGTATTTAATTCTCTTCTTAAAAGTGCTTGTTTCTCTGCAATGCGTCGCTTTTCATCATAGACTTCACGGGTTCACGGTTTTATGATAATGAAGGCAATGTTGTACGTAATATACGCCCGAGAAAATGACTTAACCTTCCTTTGATTTTCTTATTAAAAATGTCATTTTAGCCAAAGTTTTGTTCTTTTTATTCTTGAAATTCGTTACCGTTGTGGTACTTTTAGGAGGAAAAATTATATCGATAATAATGTAGAAAAACATTAACTAGCAACTGACTCGGTGTGGTGGCTTGTATCGAGGTCCTTGCTTCTATCACTCCTCGCCAGCGAACTCCTGTTACTGCTGCTGTCATTATCGAGACCACCAGTTTTGGCTTGGGCCAGTAAAATAATCCACCCCAAATTTAAGATATATCCCGCTGTACGAAATAAAAAGAAAAATAGGATATTTAGACGGTTACAAATTGGGATTCATTGATATTTTTACAAGCATATATAATATATAACCATAAGTTTGGTATCGGAAACTAAGGACAATGGTTTTTTGTCTTGATAGATGCAGGCCCGTACCAAGAGTTTTTCTTCTGCAAATATCATTGCATATATAGGTATTATAATATAAGATGAAATACGTGAAAATGTTATTTTAGTTATATTAAGAAGAAAAATTGGGTACCTATACGGTCTATGACCTTCTACCAGATTTGCTGTTATTCGAAGTTTGGTTGACAGAATTTTACTTATAATGTTGAAAGTTTGCACTGAAATTCAAGATTATTTCTTCAGTGTTATTGATTGATTCATTTATTATGTTAACAATAACATGCATGTTACTTTATTTGTTATGTTATATACTTTGACTTGACAAAAACAATAATTATTACTTTGTAAGTACAGTTCAATGAAAAGGATAGTCAAAGAAAATATGGACTTCCAGAAATTTTGGGGGAGGTCGTTCGACCGCCCCGACCCTCCCCCCACCCCCCTCCTCGGTACAGGCCTGAGATAACTGAATTTTGCGCTCCGAAAGCCACATTGAAAGTTGTTAAGTGACTCCACAATGTATTTATTCTGTTATAAACAAATCCTTCTGAAGACTGAGCAGACTGGCAATGGAAATCGGGAGAGGAATTACGACAATGCCAATTAAAATTATAGATTTTTTAATTATATGATGTTAGAAATTATATGACCACAAAAAGGTAATAATCCCACGCTGATACGCACATGCACGGTGGGGTAGTGAAGTTTGCGTCCTCTCTCTCTCTGCCATTGCTCAGTTACTTTTAAGTATTTTAATCACTCGTCTATATTCTTATCTCTCTTCTCATTTTGCTTTTCAAACATTTAAAAAGTACTAAAGCTAAAGCATAAAGTCGCGCTGGAGCAGCCCAAATATCCATTGCTCGCTGGTATATCGTTAGTGCCTTATAAGAAGTAGTACTGAGGACCTTTGTTGGGAAAAGCACAGTTGCTCAGTGCTCATGGGACCTTGAGCACAACCGCCTTCGAATTCTTGCGCGCGGCTTCCAGTTATTTTTCTTATATCGGCAAAACTTATCGCTTTCAGTGCTCTATCCCGAATTAAATATTAATTTTTTGCAGTGTGAAATTATTAAGTGCGGCCACTTATCACTTACATTTAATTTGTCAATCTAAATATGAAAAGAGCGGATTGAAACGCGACATTCTCTAGTTTTTTTTTCTTTTTCCTTTTTTTGCGGGGGGAACTGCATTTACTCCTTTCAAGGTTTGACAGAAGGTGAACGCAAGGAGAGAACGAGTGATTTCTCTCCAGTTTTCATCAAAGGCGAACAACAACAACCACCCAATCTTGTCAGGGTCTCGTGAAAGGTCAGTGTACGCAAGTTCCCTCAGTGCTTAATCAGAATTGATTGTAAGCAAGGGGGGTAATTTTGATGCAAATTCCACATGTATTAAAGACAAAAAATTATAAAAATTATACAATTTTATAACATGGTAAGGAAAGATGGTGTAATTTACGGGAGAGACGAACTGAAAGATCGAAACATAAATGGTAATGGCACTAGCATCTTAATTCAAGAGAATTTCGTATGATATGATTTATCTGTAATGCAATCGAGAGTTCAGTGTTCAGTTAATAATCATATAAGAAAATAGGCTTTCTAAGAAGTCTAATAATACTTCCACACGACATCCTCAGAGCAGGAAGGTCAATGGCTGCATGCCACCTTAACGCCTCTTTTGGTGGTGAGCCAGAATTTTTCAAACGAGTAGTATATTCCTTTTCATAGACTCAGTTACAGACTTAGGATTACGTAATACTAATCTATTTCGAGCGGTGAAATGTTTGATCCAACCGCCTTCCTAGAGAGAGAGAGAGAGTGAGACCCCGTAGAATACGTGTTGAATTACTCCACTTATTATAATTACCACCATTCTTTAAGTAGATTTCGTCTAGCCGTTGTTTTAACAGGTTACTCAGGTTAGGTCTAACTTTGGAGTAAGGCCACAGAACGTTGTTTTTCAAACATCTAACTCACCTGGTAGTTATATATATAGCTTACGTCCCCGACGTAAGCTATATATATAACTACCAGGTGAGTATGTTCAAAAATTTATTTTATCATGAAAATAACATTTCTTAAGAAAGGTAACAAGCAGTGGTTTTCATGAATAATTAAGGCGCCAAAAGCTTTTATAGTCGGTAACAACGTAATGAAGGCGAAGCACAAATTTCGTTTTTGCCATTATTACTGCATCAAATTTTGGTTCTCAGAAGAGTAAAGGCACATTGGTCGTTTGTTTTCCGTCAGGAACGTGGAACCAAAATTTTTTTTTTTATCACTCGTAAAGGACATCAAGAGGTTTGTTTTTAGTAACAAGCGCAGGATGCAATAAGGATACCATAGGTTGATTTTCATCAGTAATTAAGTGGCTAATCTTTTTCCGGTCATAGTCTCCAGACATTTTTATTTAGTAAAAAAGGGTGATTTGTTTTTAATAATAATAATAATAATAATAATAAAAATCCTTCTGCCACTGACAAAGGTAGTAAGAGAGTAACCAAAAGTTACATCCATCAATTATGAATGTCGAAAAATGCCTCTTACCGGATGTTTATGTTTACCATGGGGCCTGGATGCACGATCGCTAAAAACGTCGCGTTGCTGACGCTGTCTAACGTCGAGTTTTTTTACCAGGCTACACGAGCGCTATTTTCGAAGCGTTACTGAGTATCAAACAAGCATGTTTAGTTCATTATGGATGCTGTCCAAGTAGGATGTGTGACAGGCTTGTGCCTCGAAATCATTAGACATGCAAAGGAAGTGTGAGACACTGTTGGGTTCACCCTGCATTATCGGACAGACACTTTACTGGCCAGTTTCCCTTTATGCTTGGAAACCACCGAGAGCTTGGCGACAAGTTTTATCTTTATTACAACTGTAATCATTCATTTTGACATCATATAATGCCGGCCTGCTTTCAATTTCACAAATAAATTTGGTACAGGAGTCGAGTTGCATCCGTAGAGGAGCGTGGGCGGCACCCGTAGCAAATTTTCTAAGGGGGTCAACTCTTAAAACATGCATGGATGGTTTCCGGTAACTACAGACAAACACTGCATTTCTTTATTGAATAAAGCAATTAATTTAACATAATATATACGTGTATAAATATTATATAATATAGTAATTCATATTATATTATAACAAATTTATATGATATATATATGTATATATATATATACTATATATATATATATATATATATATATTATATATATATATATATATTATATATAATATATATATATATATATATATGTGTTGTAATGCCTACAGTACGCCGCGAGAAGTGCTCTCGATATGAAAACAGAAACTAGGCTCATGAACGTAGCATATAAATCGAGTGTTTTATATTTTTAAAAGCAAATGCCGCTAGGGTTGAAAACCTAGTTCTCTTTTTCAACCTGAGTCCCTGGGCGCCCCGCAGTAGGGTCAAGGGGACCACTTGCCCCTCCTGAAATCCTAAAATCCTGGAAAAATTATGTATATATATAAATATCTGTGTATATATACATATATATATATATATATATATATATATATATATATATATATATATATATATATATATATATATATATATATATATATATATATATATAATATATAATATATATATATATATATATATATATATATATTATATATCATATACATAGAATCTACTAGTCATTTTTACCCGATACATACATTGTGGCTATTACATTTACACACACATATATATACACTATAATATTTAAATTTATATATATAATATGCATATTATAAATCTAATTTTCCAAGGCTTTCAGCAGGGGGCCAGTGGGACCCCTTGCCCCTGCGTTTGGGCGCCCTTGTGGAGGAGCCCAGAGGTTTACCCTATTTAGTGCCGCCCTAGCAGCTGGGGGCCATCAGCGTCTCGTGTAGTCCACAGCAAGGCGTTACTAGCGCGCGCTATTAACATCGACAACGACGTTAGAAATTCCTAACGTCCACCTAACGGAACACTAGTAACGCTCGTATAGTCCAAATGAGTGGTTTTCCATTGAAAAGCATGGGAAGATGCCTCACTTTGTAAAAGATGGCGTCAGCAACGCGACGTTTTTAGCGCTCGTGTATCTATCCAGACCCTTATAGTCACCTAACGTTCGTAGTCGTCTTGAAAAGAGGAATTTTCTTTGGTTTGACTTCAGTGTCTACGCCTGGCACGTTAGCTGTTGTCAACAATAAGGGCATTAACAGTTTTTTTGTTGTCAGTAATAGGAGATTGAACTACTGGTTTTTACCAGGAATAGAAGTCATAAACGTTGTATTTCGTCTTAATAGGGACATTGTTTTTTTTTTTTCATCGCTAATGGTCACCGAAAATTTTTTTGTCACCCAAGTGGTTTTTCGTCAACTCATGTGCTGTAACAAAGACCCTAACCATAAATTCCTGATAGCAATGAATGCACGAAAGTTTTATAGAGGAAAATAATATACGACAACGTTAACGGAGCTAAAAGGTGATTACTACGCACACCCTAATATGAGTACTACGTGAAGATAAGCCCTCTCGACGGAGATAAGGTAGAAATGTGGCCTAAATTCTTTGTTATTAGAAATTATAAAAAAAGTGTTTAAAAAGGACGCCATTGACTAGCAAATGTTTAATAAAATCCATGAAAAGTGGCGTTTGGGTTTCTTTCCCGCCACGTAGATTCGTGTAGGTGCGAGTTCTAACATCTTTTTCTACATCCGATCCGTGCAGTGTGTGCTTACGTAATTATCTATGGCGCTTTGATTTACGGCTTACAACAAGACTAGTCAATTTGCATCAGTATACCTCGTCCACCAAGCTTGATACGGTCTTCTTGACATTCGACGGTTATGAATGCTCCCGTTAGTTAATCAAAATTTCTGTTATCTAAAGGGGAAACAAGCAATAGTTTAACTGCCAAGTGTTGTAATTACCTTGCTAAACAGTACCTTAAATTATCAAGTAAAGATATATGTATATATATATATAGTAGATAAATATATTCTATATAGTATTTAATATCGTATTATTATATATTTATGTAATATATACTTTTGGCAGTAGTCCTATATGGATTCTCCAAGATTCACTAATGTATTTTCTCATCATTCTATTCTCTTGCCAGAAGCATCAAAGCCAGGAAGATCTTAATCAGTGTCAGTCAATTTCACCTTTCACAAGCTGCTAAAACCCACTTGAAACTTGGCCACCAACACTGAAATGCACTCGTGAGACAAAAGACAAGCAACCCGAGCCACTGCTAGAAAAATAATTATCTTTTAATCGATTGAAAATAACGAGCATATATACTCTCATTTTAGTATACTTGAAAATCAGAATAGGCAAATAAAACTTTCAGGGCGAGTTTTGAACTTGCGTCATATTTCTAGAACAAAGGTTTTTTTATGGTACCAATATGGCTGTGAATGACACTTGATAATTTTTTTGAGCCGCTCCCGCTTTCTGGTCTTTTGGCCTGGCCTTTGGCTAGTTTATAGAAGATGAATGGAAGGGACAACTTAAATGCTTTCGCCCCTTTGGGCAAACTTAAAAGAAAGGATTCGATTGGATTACATTTTTCTGTGCACCCGACGTATGACCTAGCCTGTGAAGTAATCTTTATGCATCTAGGTGTGAAAGAAGACCCCTCCGGCTTTCAGCTAATGCTCACCAATAGGGTGATTATAAAATTCGCTGATCATACGCGGTTTAAAATGGTAGTAAAGGAATATGAGGACAAATCTATTGATATTGGTGAAAGTAAGACTGTAAGAGTTATTAACTTGAGTAGTGATTACACATATGTTTCCGTAAGATATGCACCGTTTGATATGGATGATGATTTGCTCATCGGTGTCCGAAGTCGTTACGGGAAAGTACACTCTGTACGACACAACAGATTTTCCCACGTAAGAGCAAAGGGACTGTTAAAAGGTATCCGAACGACAAGGATGGAGGTAAGTGAAAGCATTCCTTCGTCGGTTAATATATGTGGACACACAGTAACTTTTATTTATCAAGGCCAACCCAAAACCTACTATAAATGCGGAATGACGACACATCTAGCTGTTAATTGTGCAATGGAAAGCGAATCCAGGTTAAATGTTTTTAACATGGCCGATTTCCTGAATCTTCCTAAAATAAATGATGGTCCAGATGCATCAGAATTGTTGAATGAAGGTAGAAATGAGACCGGTGTTATGCCGAAAGCATCGAATGGTTGTGCTGACGAAGAATCAAAGAACGATCAGGGAGTGACACACTTGAGAAATAGTATATCTGAAGATAATCAGCTGGAGATGAACTTATTCACAGTCGAACCAAGCCCAAATACTGGTGTGCATGAAATTGGTGATGAGGTAAGAGGTGATAATAGCGATATTGATATTTTTAATACTGAAAAGGATAGCCAGTGCCCGAGACTCCCGGACCCTTTGAGCATTCATTTTCGGGGAGGTTATAGTGAGCAGGGGCAACCTGATGTTTCGCAGATGGAGGTCGATCATTTGCATGTACGCAAGGGACAGCTCAGTGATGATGAAGGCTTAAAGGAAATGACTGTTACGGTGTCAGTTCATAAGAATGATGATCCCACAGATGTGATGATCTTTGGGAATGATTCTGATATGGACTTGTGCGAGAATATAGTACTAGGCAATGAGGATGGAGATGAAGAGCGAATCTTGGATACATCAACTGAAAGTCAGTGGAATATTAATATGGAAAGGGTTGGCAAGATGAAACTTACGAGAGAAGTCTTATCACAAGAGAAGAGGAAAGAAACGAAGATACAAAGCAACGACAACGTACCGAAAAAGAAGTTTTGATTTTTTCTTTTCTCCATGGCTTTACTAATTCCAACGTTAAATGTCAATGGCTTAAACGATGTAAATAAACAGATGAAGGTGGCATCACTCATGGCGCAGTATAAGATAGACATTTTATTGATACAAGAACATAACGTGAGAGATCTACGAGTCTTAAACTATTTAAGTAATTGTTGTAAAATTGTATTGAACTCGACGGTTTGTTTAAAAGGAGGGACTATGTTCTGTATTTCTAGAAACAGACAGAATCTACACCGTTAATTTATTCCGTCACATTACGAGAGCACAAAAAATCTCTATATTAGTTTTTCAGATCACAATATGGTCCTCTTGAGTATAAAGGTTATTGACTTTCATCAACAGATTATTGGAAATTAAATGTAAGTACGACATGATCAAACACTGAAAAAGAGAATTTGTGACCTACAGAATGAGTTTTTGGAGGGTGTGAAGGTTAGGATAAAAACTGATGAGATGTTGAAAGGTGAAAGAGTTTCTTCCTATCTGCTTGGCAAAGAGAAAACTAAAAAAATAAATAATTGTTTTACTAAAGGTGGCACGACTGTTGAGGGGACGAATGCGATTTCTGTGCGAATTAGGGAATATTTTGAGAACAAGTTTCGTTTGGTTGAAGGTGACCGACAGTATATGAGCTCTTTTCTCGACAAGTGTGGACCAGTGCTGAATGGTCAAAGCCTACAAGCTTTATCTACTCAGATTCAGTCAAAGGAGGTATGGAATGCTATGAAAAAAATGTGTAATGGGAAAACTCCTGGGAACGATGGTCTCCCTATTGAATTTTACAAGAAATTTTGGAATATTATAAAACAGGATTTTATAACTGTATTAAATTATGTATGTGATGTAAAGCGAATGTCCAAGAGTCAGTATGTAGGTGTAATCAAACTACATGCGAAAAAAGGTGACCTTGCTCTAACAGAAAATTGGAGACCCATAACGTTGTTAAATACTGATTATAAGATTTTTGCCAAGGTTTTAAAAAACTGGTTTGAGTCTATATTAGACGACATAATTTCCCCTGAGCAATACTGTGCAGTCAAAGGGAGATCGATCGTTCAGTGTAACAGTACCAGACGAGACATCATGTTTTATTCATATGAAAATAAAGTAGATCCTGCCATCTTGAGTTTCGATTGGTCAGAAGCTTTTGATAGAGTGCATATTGGTTTTGTATATGAGGTGTTAGCAAAATTTGGTGTTCCGACAGAGTTTATTGATTTAATAAAAATATTATATTTACAATGTGTAAGTATTAATGGCTGTCTAAGCCGTTCTTTTCCTGTAAAAAGGTCGGTGAGGCAAGGCTGCCCTATGTCTATGTTGCTATTCTGTATTTTTCAGGAACCTTTCTTTAGGGCAATTCAAGAAAGTAACGCTATAATTGGTATTAGTCTTCCAAATCAGACAGTCGTGAAAGTACAAGGGTTTCCTGACGATTCTTACGTATTTGTGTCAACAACCAATTCGATAACAGCTTGATCCAAGCTCATTCAGCACTTTGAAGTCGCGACAGGTGCTAGACTTAACAAAGAAAAAAACTACAACTGGATTAACAGGCAGGATTGAACTTAGGAGTGGATACGGGTTGTTAATAGTATGGTTATTTTTGGTATTATCTTTTGTAATAACTTTGATTTGATGCACGAGGAAAACTGGTCTGTCATCGCGAATAAGGTTGAAACTGCCGTAAATATGTTGAGTATGAGGAAATTGCCAATTTTCCAAAAGACTGTAATTATAAATTCTTTGATTTTATCAAAAGTATGGTATATGGCCCATACGTTACCCCCCGTAAAGAAATATATTTGCAAGATTAATGCATGTATCTTTCGGTTCATCTGGAAGGGGATGTACAATCCAATAAAAAGGGCTACGTTGTGTTTACGTAGAAGTGAAGGGGGTTTGGGAATATTTGATGTGTACTACAAAACTCAAGCTATCTTCAGCTGCACTGTATTAAAGGATTTGTTAAGTGGAATTGGTTTGAGTGTGTATTATTGTAAACTTAGATTTAGTTATTTGTTGTCATTAAGAGATATAGTTGACGTATCTTATGTGACACCGTCGTCCTATTCGAGTGCCATTGAGGTGATAAGGAAAATGCATAGGCTTAAAAACTTTCCGTATGTTACATGCAAGGCAGCTTATTATTATAATTACCCGCTACTAGATTGGGTATTGATTTGGGAACGTATTAATGTTCCTTTTATAGGTACTTTGAAGAGGGAATTTATATATATACAAATATATTCACGGGATTTTGGCAACAAACCACAGACTGAAGATTTTAAACATTAAAAGCTCAGATTTATGTGATAACTGCAGTGAAACAGAATTTATATTGCATATTTTTTTATTTTTGTAACCAAATTAAGCCAATTTTGTTGTATTTTCAAAAAGTGTTGGTGGAGATTTGTGGTATAAGCCCGGATAACTTTATAAAGATTTTAATGTATAATTTCCACTGTAAATTGAAACGAGTTGATAATAGTGCGTTAGTTTTATTGACAGGTTACTTGTATGCAATGTGGGTGGGTAAAGTGTCTGATTTGATAAGGTATCTTAAGGGTAAACTTAATTATGATTGATGGGTTTTGCGGAATACATATAAAAAGAACTTTTGCAAGGTTTTCTCAAGGAAATATATGGAATACGTTTTTTAGAAAAGACTGCCTCAATTTTGTACGATGTTGTTCCCCTTAACACTTACGGTCTGTTAGCTCGAATTGTGTTCAAGAAGGGTATTAATTACTGTATGTGACTGGGTTGAATACTATCTTTGAAAAATGTTATAAAATTATTGTACGCTGAATGTTTGTACAATTTTTTTTTACAAAAAAGTGCTATTTAATTAATTAAGTGCTGTATATGAAAAATAAAATTAATATTGTTCCCTAACATATGTAATAAAAAATGTATTGTACATTAGATATTTTAAATAAAAGATAAAAAAAATATATTTTTTTATTTCAGAATTGTAAACTCGGTTGCAAATGCGTACTTATCTCTACTTGATCCCTTTTAGCTCCGTTAACGCTGTCGTATATTATTTTATACTTAAAAACTTTCGTGTGTTCATTGCTATCAGAAATTTATGGTTGCGCTAGTCTTCTATATCTTAACACGTAATTATATATATACGTTTATCATAGATTTTTAAGGCTCATGATATTTGTATAATATTTACGAACCAATTTCATATCTCTGGAAGGAACTAAGCGTTGGTCCCTCTAAAAGCTCCCCCGATTTACATTCAGATTGTAAAATTGACCAACATTGGCAGCACTTTACCGTATTTACAACTCTTACTACGTACCCAAGTTACAGCGTGGCAAAGAACATTTTTCGTTTTTAGCTTTTATGAAATTTCAGTGGTTCACTTTTAAACCACAAGATATTTGCCAAATGAGAAAAACTCGGGCTATCCATAACCCATACATGAACCTTATGTATAGTTGATATGGCAGTTGTTAAATATGCTTTTCCATATGGCTGACTGTTCTTTTATATGCTTTTCCATATGACCTCCTACCTAACCAAAGGATAAATAAAACTCATTATTCACCACAAAAGCATCAATTGTTAATAACCTAATATTAGCTTCTTTTCTATACTTATATCTGTAGACCAATCCTTTAGGTGTATTATGATATTATCATAGAGATTACATGTTACTGCGTATATTGTACATTCTGTTTTCATTTAGCCAATAATTTCTGTTTCCTGTAACTCGAAGAAGTATATGAACTATGAAAATCTAAATTGCAGGACCAAAACAACAATAGACCAACACAGGGGAATGAATGTGTTGCACAGATATTCTATGCTATCACTTTAGAGCTCATGAGAAAAACCAGAGCCGCAGTGTGCGCGCCGCAATGTCAGGTTACACCGTCACTTGCTTCAGTCGTGATGAGAATACAGAGTTGCCTAATCCATCGATTAAAATTTTAAAATAGTCACTAGTTTGAGGTAGTTTTACACCTCCTTTCACTGAAATGGAGAGTAGGATGTCGGTGTCCTAGCCTGAGTAAAATAATGCATAATGCCATACATTTAGTATAAACGTTTGTTCATCATTGGCAGTAGCGGATCTATAGAAATCTTTCATGGGGAGGTACTTAGGATATATATGTGTGTATGTAACGGGTACACACATACGGTACACACACACATATATATATATATATATATATATATATATATATATATAATCATATTTAGTATGTATTATTATATATTGCTACTTTCAAAATGCATATCCCCTCTTTGACTGTATAAAATATTGTGTATGAGATTTTGGCAACATTTTTTTAGATTCCTAGAGATAGTATGTTTTAAATGTGTGTTCAGATTTTGCATAACATAATATAAAAAGAATAATATATATAACATAGAATGTAGAAAAAGAGAGAATATCTTTGTCCATTCAAAGCTTGAGTTGTTTTTCAAAATCTGTCAACATGTTTGATAAGCAAGCTCGAATCTTCAATGTGTTTTGGGATTCTGTCATCAAGTAAGATAAGGGACTTCTGCTTTGGTCGATCGAGTCGAGTACGTGTCTTTTTTTAACAGAATCGTCTCATACGCGTATGTCTTTGTCAAAGCCACGTGCAGATTACACATTTTGTATGTAAAGTTGCATAAGATTTCGAAGCTTCTGGAAGCATTATTACCCAAAACGTTTTGTCATCTCCCCTGTCCAGCTTCCATAAGGGAGAAGTTTTCATTCGGGCTTAGATACTCGAGGCATTCAGATCTCTCTCTCTCTCTCTCTCTCTCTCTCTCTCTCTCTCTCTCTCTCTCTCTCCATCGCATAGCACTTTTGATTTTTAAAGTAACGTAACGATTTCGTACTTATTGAATGGTTACTCGTAATTTGTAAATTTCAGATTTGATATTTCTTAGAGTTTATTTAGTATTATTTAGTGTTTTTTGTGGAATCTGAACAAACGTCGTTGTAACGGCGCCTGGTTTTGTGAATGTGTGAAACAAGCTGCAGCAAGGAAGAAAGAAAGAAATTGGTATACCAAAAAGATAAAGTGTTATATTTTTATTAGTTGCAACTAATAACTGATAGGAATAGTGGTAAGGTAACAACTAATAACTAATAACAGATGGTTACGAAGGTTTGGTAAAAACTAATAGTTACAATGTTTTGAGTGAAAAGATTTACATTTTTACACATTGCAAATTTTTGTGTTTTGTTTGTTTCATTTTTGTGCATTTGTTCATTTTCTTATTGAAGTGTGCCTTTTTATTTTATATTCTGTGTGATTAATACTTTTTGCAAATTTTGATATTGTCCACATTTTTCTGTATTTTCATTTGCATTCACAATTTAATTGACTTAGTTATTTTCATTGCTTAATCATTGCACATTTAATTAAATTTAACACTTGTGAATTAATTTGCATTTACTTAGAATTCTGTTCAAGTTTTATTATTGTTTAGCACTTGTGAATTAATTTCAAATTTTCAATTATTGCCTAACCCTTTTGAATTTTGATTGAATTAATTTTCTTGAATTTTATGATAAATTGATTTTGATTTAATTTTACTTGATTCAAGAATTAATTAAACTTTACTTTGTTTGCAAATAACAGTAATTTCCCTGATATTGTGAATTTCACTTATAAATTTTGAGTTTAATAATAAATTTTTGTATGCAAAATTTTTATGGGTGTTTTCATTTTTATACCAGTATATTTGCATATGATTATATTGATGTTAGGTAGAAACATAGAGTGGTAATTGATCTGTTTTCCTTCAAGTAACTTAAGTGATAGAACCAGGGAAGTACTTAGACTTCTGAAATCAGGGAAATACTTAGACTTTTAAAGTTGTTGATTGAGTGATGCCCTTTGATTAATTTAATTACTTACAAGAATACCTCATACCTGTTTTGTTGAACTTAGTCTGATTTTCTGCAATACTGGTAAGTTGTTAAGGGATCACTGTTGCCTTTAGAGTATTCAGTCGTTTAGTACCTGTGATGAGGGTTCAGGTGTCTGGCTTTTGTGAGGTAACAATTGATGAATGGTAACCAGATACTTGGCACTTCGTCACAGTATGCACACATATATACACACAGTAGTAGTTGTTTTTGTTTTAGTTGTCGTACAGTTGTTAAAATAATCATTAACTAAGCACAGTTTTACTACTAATCATGATTTATTGAAAGAAACAATGTTATTCATGTCCATGGGGGGGAACTTGTGACCAGGTCCCAACACCATCCACCACTTAAATCCGCCACTGATCATGGGTGCAACATGGTACGAAAATGTCATATTAAGTAACGTGAACAAAAACTTCAACATGAAAGCCGTCATTTTATATTTAAATTCAAACCTTCAAATAATAATTATGCGTACTGCTGTGCGCGTGTAACTGGTACTAGAGATCGCCCATAATGGATTTTTTTTCCTCATGTAGCTATGTGAGTTCATATAAGTTTCAAAGTGTGTGAGAGCACAAAGGAAGTGGGAAAACTAGACCTATAATGTTTCAACTAGAGCTGCCTTTTTTATCTGTTTAAAATTGTTTTCATGGCGTTTATGGAATTAATCTTTTGCCTCATTCTCAATTTGTTCGTGGTTTAAGCACCTGAAACATCCCATAAATTCTCTGTCTTTAATTGATACGAAATTTGACACCGTTCATCTAAACATGCTCTGTTTTCACGATTTTCATTTTAATCGATACTAATCGTTACATGATAAGGCATTTCTTGCCTTATCATGTAATAACGGTGGTTATCAGATAGTGGATAATGATTGTGTGGCAAGATTGCGTTAACTTTAAACAGCTGCCAGTCTCTCCGTAACTTTTTTTTTTTTTATTTTTTTTTTTTTTTTTTTTTTTTTTTTTTTTTTTTTTTTTTTTTTTTTTTTTTTTTTCTCTCTCTCTCTCTCTCTCTCTCTCTCTCTCTCTCTCTCTCTCTGCTATTGGTCGATTACTAATTATTTTAATTTCCCTTCTGATATTGGTCGTTACTTATCAAGCATTTTTATCTCCTCCACATTTGATTACCTTTTTCCCACCTATTCTTGATACGAAGATAACGAGTGAAACCTGTATGTTATCTCTTTAGATACCAGGCCTGATGGAAAGTCGACAAAGTTGGGCCACTGGCGGTCGGAGAGTGAAGAGGTACAGGCAAATGCCCTGAGGAATAACAAGTCCGTTGAGATCTTGGGCAGGATTGATAGACTTCCCTGTTAATCCTGGAGGGCAGCTGCGTGGAGAAGATACAGCACCAAGCTCGCTAGCCGCAGATCAGGTATGGAGAAGAAGTATTTGCAGGGTTGCGCCACTTCCTTTTAAGGAAAATGGGTAGAGGCATGAATACTTCGTTTGAACCTAGTACTGTAGACGTTACTTATATATATATATATATATATATATATATATATATATATATATATATATTATAATATATATATAGCAACGGAAGATAAAGAAGTGCGGAGGGTCAATATTTTAAGCGTAGGTTTTATACCCCTTTTTCTTATATTTAAGGGAATTGATTTTTTTTTAGAGTTTTGCACTTTTAAAACGTCTGGGTTCTTAAGTTCTGTCGTGTTCTTTCACTACATGATTATCTCTTTGGTAAAGAGAAACGTGATATTTTGTAATACGTACACATGGACTTTTTGTGTTTTCAGAAAGATGGTTTAAATTAAGCCGGCCTAGACCGTGGCAAACACGAGCGCTTGGAAGAATGCTGTAGTGTAGTGTATGGTTGTTCGAACACCAAGTTTAAAGGGCCACATGCACTGAACGATTGTATGAACGACTGTCTGAACGAGTGCCGTTATCCACACACACTATTCAGAGAGTATGAACGATCTCTGCACCGATTTCAGTCTGAACAAAGATTTTGTCTCGGGAAGATATGACATCATCTCTAGAAGAGACGTGCGTGATAGCGTTATATCGACAGACAAACACATACATTGAACTACCTGTTTGTGACAGCAACCTGGTCTTGACAGATTCCCGCTGAGATTGTTCAGACACGAAACTCCGCCCACTCTTGCATTCAGACAAGCCCGTACACAATGTTTTTGCGAACGATATAGACAGTCGTTCAGTGTATGGGGCTCATATGACAAAAAACTTTAGGAAAAGGTATTTTAGACTTCAAAAGGGGAAACTGTATCGAGATACGTGGCTGACTAAATGTCGACGTGCAGTGTCATTCTAGAAAATGCAGTGACATGTTTTGTTCATTTCAAACCATACAAACATATATAGAAAAATGAAGACACTGTAGCTGAATGTTGAAAGCCCTAACAACAAGCGCTTATTAAAGGAAGACGCTGGGCCATCTCTTCATTTTGGCAAAATGGTGGATTTAATCTCCCCTGTAACCTGTGTACATGGATAAAAAAAATACTTCAAATTATATATATATATATATATATATATATATCTATATAATATTTGTGTGTGTGTGTGTATCATACAGCATATTTATGTATACGTATGCATTGTGTATAAATACTCAAAACCTATTATTCATCTCTCAGTTAATAAAGTTCAGGAATGTATTTAGTGCAGTAACCGGTATAGTATGACACTCACAGAGGAAAAAATAAAAAATAAATAAATAACCTTTTTTGCTAGACAGCTGGGAGTGGATGTACCTTGAAGTGATAGATTGAAAAAATCTGTATACTGTATTTAAGAATTTAGCAACTTAATAACGTGCTAAGAATAAAACAATGGAGAAAGTTGAAACTTCCTGAAGTAAAATGAGAAAATGAATGAAGTAAAATATTTAGCTCTATTGTACAGAAGTACAAGTTTCCTTTAATTTATTGAACGTTTCAAGTATTTTAAGGTAATCTCCATTACATTTTACGTTGTGTTTTTCTATGTTTTTTAAAACGATACAAAGATACGTGTTAATTACTTGAAGTTCTTACCCTCGTTTATCGATAAAAAAAATTAACTTTCAATTTTGACACATGAGGCTGCATTTTTTCACAAAATAACCGACACTGTTAAATGATGAGGTTACTGGTAGATTACCATTAACATAAAATAAATACAAAACTGAAGCTCTTAACGCAAAGACAAGGAAGATGGTTGAACGTTCTGTTGTATCGTTGAGCCAGAACCCATGGGTGACGTCATTGTCTGGCCGAACGTTTTTGTGGGTTATTGGATTCCCGGTTGTTCAGTTTTTCCTCCTTCATCGCCTTCCATAATTTTGCTTCTCAGTAAGTTGTTAGGCTGTGATTCAGCAAGCAAGAGACCGTGGTAGAAGACTCAAGACTTCATTTTTGGTACTTAACCTCAAAAACATTTGGTGCTACAAAGATAGAGTACTTAAGCAAGCACAACTTTTAGGCGCAATAGAACGAGCAAGGGAGCCGTTCAAGGGCTAACCCCGACTACTAATAGTGTTATTACTTTCATACAACGGAATCGCCCCTCCGCTCTGGTGCGCTTGAGCTTCATTTGAAGTAAATCAGCCCTCTTGGTGCCATACGACCTCCTGCAGTTTACCGCAGGTTAGTGTCAGCGGACAAATCGTATTAGGAATGTGATAAATGCTTATGCCATCACACACACACACACACACACACAGATATATATATATATATATATATATATATATATATATATATATATATATATATATGAATAACTTGATCACGAAATATATAAAACATGATGCTTTGTATAAATAAAGGTAATGCCACGGAGGAAAATGAAAGACAAGATCTGCCGAGATCTTAACGACCGTTTACTTAATTCTTGCCTTAAGTCTTTTCATTTTCGTCCATGGCATTACCTTTCATATATATATATATATATATATATATATATATATATATATATATATATATATATATATATATATTGTTATATATATATAGATATATATATATATATATATATATATATATATATATATATACATATATATATTTATAACTAGAAAATATCCAACCGACCGGGATGAAACTCTGGCTTTGGAGGTTTCCCGCTAAGGTTTCTAATTGTGCTAAATTTCATTGAAATCCGTAAAGCCGTTCTGGAGATCCAGATATCGATTTTTGGCTTTCAGGGGATGTGCGGGTGAGGTGGAGGGGTGCCTTTTGTGGTTTGTATTTTGAAATAATGAAATTTTAAAGCCCCACAGTAGGCCTATGCCATTAGATTTCCTGATGCTCAGGTACGGACTGCTTACAGCCATTTTCTGAATGTGTGTGAATTCGTCCGTTATCCTAAGTAAGATTTTTATTTTCATCTAGATGAGAATCAAATACCTCTTATTTTTCCATTACTGTATTTACAATTACAACAATATTTGAAAAGTAATGTAATTAACGCATCCGTTTTATTAACAATCTTTTTTTCTCTTTCTTTTTATCCACGGAAGCCATTTTACTCTGAGTTGGGTGTCATGAATGATCATTAACCTTGAGAGGTTTGCAGTAGCGAACGGATATGAGACTGACAGCGAGCACTGTTTTCAGACAAGCGTCAAGTTATCCTCTACATTAGCGTTAACCAAAGTGGTTGGTTCAGTTAAGCTTCAAGTCTAATTTAATATATTTCTCTAACATCGTTTTTTTTTTTTTTTATTAAATGAATTTACTGCATTTTGGCGTGAAAGAATCCAGTATCACCGGCTTCTGTTATTATAATTGGTGTTTTTACATCTGTCTCATTTGTTCCAATTGTGCGTTTACATCTGTCTTATCAGTAAAATTTTACGTTCTTTATTGTGGCTCTTGGTGAGTATAATAGTTTTTGTACGCAATGCATTTTTATTGTAAACACTCCGTTATGAGACCTATTGCAGTGACATGCTTTGCAAGGCTGCGACAGATGTCATTGCTTGTAAAGTTGATTGCTTCCATCTTTCGATCGTCAAAGCATAGAACGAAGCTGCCCCCCCCCCCCCCCCCTCAAATTCCAATTCCACTTCGATCTGAGGTCATCTGTCTCTGATATTGTGTTAAATTTCCTTTCCTCTTTTCCTTATAGGTCTAAAACCCGAAGTTTTAAGGAAATATATTTTAATACCATCAACACTGGCTCGGTAATTTTAGGCCTATTAGCGTCTAGTGTGAGTTTTTTTTTATTTATTCAGCATCTTTTGAAATTTCTTTTACGATTCATATAACTTGAAAAGAGTATATTTTATTTTTTTTAAACTAACCAAGGGCCAATAGCAGCAATCGGCAACTGCCCCTGTTGCTAGAAAATAGACATCGGGCCAGTGCGAATGCGCGTGTTTACATCAAAGAGGTCGGACATCTTCCCTACTTTCTTTTGGTACCATTTACCTCCGCCAATGGTAATAATGATGTCCTCTTGACATCCTGAGGCTACACAGTCCTCACACTTGAAACAAGTGGAAGGTTACATGAGTACTTTGTACTTTTATATTAGAAAAGAGAGAGATAGAGATAAACACACACACACACACACACACACACACACACACACACACACACACATATATATATATATATTATATATATATATATATATATATATATATATATATATTGGTCATATAATAAATTATAATATTAAGGTCAGTATGACGTTATTTCCACAAAGACTCCAATCGTACGTAGTAGGGTTAGTGTATTGAATATATACTACTAATAAGATATATAGTAAATATAGGATTTTGACCCACGAGAAACTCTCGGAGCCTCTCTGGTTATTTCATTCAATACTTCTTAACACGTGTTTTTGTTCTCACCTTTTTACACGCTGGCATATTGAATGATCTTGCACACTGCTAAACACAAAAGCAGCGCCGGGAACATCAGTTTCTTTCAACTTAATGTCAGGAAACTTCCTTGCTGTGGCCATTACAACATAAGCCGTACTGATTTGTTTGTCCGACCTTGTGTAGCTGTGTGTATCACGTGCCCAGCTAAGCGCAAAGTGTTGACGTAGTTGCCGATCGCTGCTATTCAATGATAAAACATTTGATGAAGGTAAGGTGGTGGTTCAGGACGTCGAAGAGAAAAAACTCGCGCACCGAGCATAAAATGCAACCTTACGAAATGACAAATCTGTTTTACTCTTCATATTTTCGTGTATAGGTAAAACTTGTCCATCCATGTATTTCTGTCAAATGATGCCCGTAGAGGATGTGGGGCACTGACGAAATTTTTGTCCAACAAGCTTTTATTCCCTCACTTCCACTGTATATGGAGGTAATATAGTTTCCCTTGATTATTGGCAAATTGCCATATTATAGAAGTATTATAATCATAGTAATTTTCCTCATGTTCACAAATAGAGTGGTAGTAGAGAGCTTTTTCATTGTGTATGGAAAAGGAAAGCCCCATCCATGCTTGTAAAAGAGAACTGATCGAAAACCAAATGAGTACTTCAGATATGAGGGAAACCCCCTACAGTCATCATAGTATTAAACTAGACCTATAGGAAAGCATATTAATGTGTCTGAAGTTACGGAGATATATAGATAATCAGGTACGCTAACCTAGTCCACCTAACTTGGGAGGTGCCTAGGCCTAGGCTAGCCTAAATCCTGAACCCTGGAAACCCACTGTAATTAGACTAATAATATAATCTATTCAACATAGTTTAACTTTTATTTTTTTTCATGTATGTATGTATGTATGTATATTTTATAATTATGTAGCAAACGAACTGAGGTGACCATGATCACGGAGAAGCCACAAAGTAGGCCTAAGAAAACTATATCTATACTCGAAATAGCCTCCATTCCCTTTTAACCACATTTTTCTTTAAGGCGTTGCCATTGCAAAAACGGACTGAAATCCCAGGCAAAAAAGTGATGAAATCACAAAAGTGGAAGTAAAGCCCAGCTACAATAGAGAAATATGGTGGTCAAGGGATACAAAGGAAGTGGTAGGGCTTTAAACTGCAACCTGATAAATTATGCCTGCGCCAACGTCCTTCAGCGTCTTCCCTATCAGAGCATTGTCCGACCCATGGTTCGACCCCTCTCGGGTCACATGACAGGAATATTGGCCATTTTAATCAAGTCTGGGCCGGTATGATCTGAAACAGGAATTTTGCAAATTAAAGTAGGAAAACAGAGGCTAAAGAAAGAAGGCGCCAAGGAGTGGCAGATAGTGGGAAGAATTTGACGGACGTGGAAAAACCAAGGGCTGATAACATTCCTACCTCTTACGGTGGAAAATTACCTCCAGACACCTTCATTTACTGTGGTTCCTTTTTGTTTTATCAAAATGTGATTATATATATATATAGATATATATATATATATATATATATATATATATATATATATATATAACAACCTTGGAGACGGTTCCAGAGTCCTGCCTGTCCTTCGTAACTTTTTGTATATTTTTTGAAAAGGAAAAATCAGCACGGCTGATGAGGTCTACCGATCAAGTAGACGAAAGCTCTCGTCTTTTATGGATTTTTAATACACATTTTACATAAGTGTGGACTTCTATTACTTCGATATTCCAGTCACGTTATAGTGATATATATATATATATATATATATATATATATATATATATATATATACATATATATATACATATATATATATATATATATATATATATATAATATATATATATAATGGCTCAAGAATGGGTAGTTCGTGTAAGTGGCTTGTTTGCCCCACCCAAGATAGAAAAGTCAGTGTATTTGATATCAACGTGGCCGATTTTTTTTGAATGATTTCTGATGTTAGAGAATTCAGGGTTGGACAATTACAGCCAGTCGATAACTAAAACTTCTATGTGAGTCAGCTTGACCGCACTTCAGGGGATCGACCAAATGATTGCTGAAGGTCAGAGGTGACTCGCATAGTGGTAGTTAGTCATCGTAACGGCTGTAAATTGTCCAACCCTGAATTCTCTAACATCAGAAAATCATTCAAAAAATCTGCCTCGTTGATATCAAATACGCTGACTTTTATTTATTTATTTATTATATATATATATATATATATATATATATATATATATATATATATATATATATATATATATAAGATAATGTATGCACAAACACACACACACACACACACACACATATATATATGATATATATATATATATATATATATATATATATATGCGCACAAACACATATATATACTATATTTATATATTTATATATATATATATATATATATATATATATATATATATATATATATTATATATTTATATATATATATAGATATATTATATATTTATATATATATATCTCGAGTATAAAAGGCCCATTAAATCACTCTGGTTTAAAGCTAAGGACTACATATATTCCGGTGGACTGACTTCCACCCTTATCAAGTACTTTAATATGCAATTCGCTCTACCTCGGAATTAATATATTTTTATATATATTAACCAAGTTTTTTTTTTTTTTTTTTTTTGTTTTTTTTTTTTTTTTTTTTTTTTTTTAAAGTAGATAATGATTTCGTCCTCTCGTGGATTTCAACTCCACAAGAGGGCGAAATTATTATCAACTAAAAAATTTCTCTTCGGTTAACATCCATAAAAATATATTAATTCCGAGGAAGAGCGAATTGGTCATATATATGATATATATATAATGTTTATATTTTTGGCATCCGTGTTAATTGTAAGAAGTATTGAACACCTTTCGAACATGAACGTAGTATACGATTCATTTCCATATTTTAAAAATAGGGAATGATTTCATCCATTGTTTTGTTATAAATGCGTTTTTCTTTTTAATGCAGGGGCACGTTTTACATGGATCCACTAGCGGATCCAAGGGGTGGACCACTTAGACGCGCCCCCCCCCCCCCCCCCCACCCCCCCCCCCCCATGACCAAATAATGATATTGAAGATATAATTTTTAGAAAAGAAATAATGATCTTAATGTTAATCATAATGGATTCGGTAATTCCTGATAGCAGAATTCCGTGCGCCCTATTCTCTGCTGTGAGCGATAGTACCATTCCGTAAAGAGTTTTAACTTTCCCTAGGAGTTTTTTTTTATATTGATTTATCATAATTCTATAAATGAACTTGTTTTGTTTTGCATTGTTAGAATTGATTTATCACAATTTCATAGACTGACTTTTTCCTGTTTTGTTTTATGTATTAATTTATCACAATTTCGTACAAAAATCAATTTAACAGTGCTAATTCGATGTAATAAATTTCTCATTAATGGGTTCTTATTGTATGAGAAAATAAATCTCCTCGCGGAAGGTTATTCGGAAGTTTTATTCACTTGAGCTGTATTCACGGTAAGGCATTATCTACTTAACTTTTTAAGCACATTAAATATTCTTTAAATCAAGCTTAAGTGACGAAGAATGTGCAGACGAATGCTTACTGCCTCGAGCACGTCACGCAGTCAGCAACTGCACATTCGGCGACAAGAGTTGACAAAACTAATAATTTTTTTTCGGTAAACAACTGACTTTTGTATTTTTTGGGGGGTTCCTTTCTTTCAATTCATCCATCGATATCTCCCTTATATATATATATATATTATATATATATATATATATATATATATATATATATATATACTACTACTTAGTTGTGTTCTTTATCGTGCCTGCAACGTGCGTGCAGGAGGCCGCGTTGGCTTGTAGCCAACTTACCCTAAATCATCATCATCCTTTCAAGTTTGTTTTTCATTCTTTCACTGAAACCTCTTTTAATAGCATGTAAATGGTCTACCAATAGCGTTCCCTCCTTGAGTTCCTTTTACCGAATCAGTTACAGCTTCAGACGGTCTTCATATGTTTATTCTCACACGTTAGTTGTTCAAGAAGTATTTCCGCCAGGACGTGTTTGTATCAAGTTGCCAACCAGCCTTTTAACCCTGCACATCTCTATGCCCTGGTTTTTTGGTTTTAGTCGTTCCGATATTTTTACATATTTTGAATTCAAACTTGGGCTAGACAAGGGAATTAGGCTACCCATCGCAAAACGTATTCATTAACTCGGCTATTAAAAGTATCAGCATGTCGTAGACGAGCGTAACAGGTACAGGAAGAAAAAAAATTCTTGTAATGTTTTCAGTGATCTCAGTCAATTGCGAAAATAAGGAAAAGAAAACATGGTCTTTTTTTTTTTTTTTTTTTTTTTTTGTATGGAACCTCGAGACTTCTATTTTGATCGATGAACTTTGAAAAATGTCAATAACAGGGGAGAGGAGATATGGCAACTTTGCAACTTTGGCAGGTTAAAGTAACTTTTTATTTGTTTTATTAGTGTTATAGGAATCATTAAAAAAGAAGTATAATGTATTTGGTTAAATATAGTTATTTAAATACTTTTCTTGTGGTGGTGAAGCAGCTGCAGTTTCACTGGACGGTACTTGGTAACTATGTTGCAGCACCGTATAATGCCACTGCTGGTGGTTTGGTGATGACTCGGAGTCAGCAGGGGAAGGAGGTTGAATCGGTCCCGGGTCTCAGTTGTTTCTCCTCCTCCGTCCGCATAACATCGACGCGACCCGTCCACCGAAGTGCCTCTTTACCTCCGCTTAGTGTTTTTATTATTATTAATTTTTAAAACGTTTTGGATTGGAAATGTCGAATCCCACTCAGTTTTTACGGTCGGAAAGTTGCCAAGACGCGTTTAGCCAAGAAACCTAATCAGTATTCAGTTGTAGGAATGAAACGAAAGTAATTGAATATGCAGGATTACATTTACTCCCGTGATGATATTATGCTAGGTGTTTATCAGCCGGCCGGTATCATGATTTCGTTCTGATATCTCGCATAACTGTCTATAGCGTCATCATTTTTCGCAGTTGTGACCGGTTTGTCCGAAAATATTAATGCTTTCGTTCAAGTCTTAGTCGGATGACCTCAATTCTGGCAATCTTATTAAATAATCTGTCGAAAGCATGATGGACGAACTCTGATGTGATCGCCGTACCGCAAGGCAGAAATAAAAGGAGATGGATAACACGAAAATTAATCCAACGGAAATGGGATTTCAGTTGGAAGAAACGCTAGACCCAATGACGAAACACACAAACCTCATATCCTCAGCAGTTATGAGACTGCCTGCACTATAGCGACGCACTGACGCCACAAGAAGTGTGACAAGGGTAAGTTTTCCTAAATTCTCTCTCTCTCTCTCTCTCTCTCTCTCTCTCTCTCTCTCTCTCTCTCTCTCTCTCTCTCTCTCTCTCCTTCCTGCCACACCTTTTTATCCTGTTGACTGAAATTCTTCACTTACTGGAATGATTGTGTTCGCGCGCAAAACCATTACCACTTAATGAAATATTCCCATATAACTTTTTATGAAATAATTCGTTGCCTCATTCCACATTATCCTTTCTCCTTTGCTACTTTTACGTCATTCTTCATTGACTTCTCCTTTCGGTTGTTTACCCTGCTAATTTTTTTCCTTACATTTACCCCCATCCTTTCCCGTTCCCTCATTTTCCTCTTTTTTTCTATATATTCCTATTTCTCCGAGCTCATCCACGATTGCATTTTATTTCCCTCATTTTGATATATTTTCTCTTTCCTTCTTCATTCCGTTTCTTCCCTACACCTCTATTTCTCCAGACATTTTTACTGTCTTTCTCGTCTTATTTTGGCCTTCCCCCTTTTCGTCCACCTCAGTTACCATTTTCTCTGTACTTCTTTCTATATATGCTGTCCTCTGTATTATTGCTTCTTCTCCATTATTCATCCTGATCAGCCATGAAGAAAGGTTGTTCCTTGTCTTTATGTGTTGATTAGGCTATAGCGAGAAGCCTACGGCTCAGAATACCTAGCTAGAGCAGGAGTGGCCAGACTTTTGAACTCCGAGATCTACTCTAAAGACTGAAACTTTTACGATCTACTACCATACTACTTAATTGCATATTATTACGTCGGAATAAAATTCAAATAGCGCCATAGTACGGTAAAACATGAGTACAATTCTCTCTCTCTCTCTCTCTCTCTCTCTCTCTCTCTCTCTCTCTCTCTCTCTCTCTCTCTCTCCCTCTATATATATATATATATATATATATATCTATATATATATTTTATTATATTTATATATTTATATATTTTATATATATGTATATTATATAGTATACCATACATATATATGTATATATATATGTATGTATGTTATAGTAAACAGCTCTTTCCCTCCTTGAAAATGTATTTATGTGGCTTCCTATCACTCCTGAAATGGCCTTGACTGGAGAGACTAGAGTTATCACAAACAAAAAGTCTACGGCAGAAAGCCGTAATCACTGAAGGAGGAATTGACATAAAACTCTGGCCTTTAGTTTAAGTGGACATTGTTTACATTTAAATTACTGACCCAGACACCAGAGATATAAATTTGTGCAAAGCGGGTTATTTAAATGCAAGCAACGTTTCCAAGGGTTCCCTATATTTCTCCAAGGGTTCCCTATATTCCTCTCACGATCAGGCACAGTGTTTCTCTGCAAAGAGCTTGCCTTCTAGCAGCAGTACTAAGGCGAGGGACACGTGGGAAAACGTTACACATTACTTACTCATGGCATTGCATATTAAAGCCCACTCAAGGGGGCATAAAATGACTGGGAGCTTATACAGAAAGGAATATTCCATTCTAGGGGGATGTTTAATATCATCACTAGCATCACAAGGGGAACTGATCACAACACTGAACCAAAATTGGGGAGTGAGAAGCTGAGCCAAGAAAGGGGTAAGTCGCCTTGGGAGACTGAAACGAAACACAGAGGAGGCAAAAACGATTCACAGACTGCACTTGAAATTACTCTCACAGTACTTAGAAATCCATGGTCTTGTTGTCTTCTCATCTGCTGATATTTCTGTGCACTATGGATGATAAAAGAAGCAGGGGAGCAAAATTGAGGGGGAAGGGAAACTCTGCAGGTGAGAGGTGTCTGAGTTATGAGACGTGTCTGGGAAATCTGAGAAATTTCTGAGAGCGAGCTGCTGTGGCCCCTTCCTTTTAAAATTTCAGCCTAGAGAGGCTCTACCCCATTCAGGACACCTGTGGAGATTAATTCCAAAGCAGCCAATATCAACAAAGAGGGGGTTTAGAGAGAATGAAGGCTTCCAGTTCATAGGGGCAACTTGAGAATGTGTGAAATTGTTTATAAAGGGTATTATTTCTACTTGGTTTTGGCTTAAATCCTGAACCATATATATATATATATATATATATATATATATATATATATATATATATATATATATATATATAGTTTGTGTGTGTATCATACACACACACACACACACACACACACACACATATATATATATATATATATATATATATATATATATATATATTATGAAATATATATGCTTATGTCTTTGTTTGGTTATATAGGATTGTGGGGGAATGGCGATTGACCAAAGAAGTGGATGCGATCGACTGTTTGGCCACATTTGCTTTAGAGTCTAGAATCGCATTATATTTGTCCATATGATTCTTAAACAGAGTCTGATATACTTTGTTTTCAATTATTGTATTGGGATAAGAACATTTGACAATGGTCCCTTCCCCCTGCATATCTAATGTCACCGGAGGTAGTCCTGCCCATCGTTGGTACAAGTTCTTCTCTCAGACCAGACCATGGTTGCATATCCAGGCTCAACATAACTACTGTATTTTTACTTTCCCAAGAAGTATTATTGTTTCTGTTTCAGAGATTATAGGGATGTTGGAATTGTTATATAATTGTTCAGTATTCCGACGATGCAACTCTTATGGGTTTAGCAGTCTCCTCTTAAAATAATTGAAGTTACCCTCAATCTTACTTTTGAGAAATATCTTATGGAAGTGTCATCAAATACCGCACGAAAGTTAGGCATTGTATGTGAGGCTTCATATAATTATAACTGATAAAAGCAGTACAACTTGTTTTAGGTCATTTATCCTTCCTTACATAAGAATACTGTTCTCCAATGTGGATGCCTGCTTCTGCCAGAGGTTTATCACTTCGGTTAAAATGGTTCGTGGTGGTAGGTTTGTTTTGGCCAATATTAGCGGTTATGACTTGGACCATCGATGGGTGGTCTCTTGTTTGTCAATTTTTCAAGTTGTATTTTAACAGATCTTTCACATTCACAGTTGATCCCTGATCCCCTTTTCATGCTAAGAGCAACTAGATTTGCTGAACAGCAGCACCAATATGTAGTGAATGTACATCACTGTCGAACTGCAGTAGTTCAAGCGAAGATTAAATGCATCACTACCCTACTACAATTATCCTAGTATTTTAACAATTTGTCATTCATGATTAATCGAGCGTGATGATGACAAAATGTTCAAAGAAAATCGTGCCTAAGTGCACGTTAAAGAAAAAGTTCTCATATCAGAATGTGGACTCTTTAAATATTTTGAAACAGTGGTTTTATGGTTTTGCCTTTCCACCGAAAGATAGATTTACTTTCGGTGGCCTTGATTATGCAGTGTACAGAAAACTCCATTGCGCCGACGAAACTTCGGCGCATATTTTACTTGTTATCAATCACAGTTCGTTATAAAACCATTTTTCACATCACCCAGATTCCCTAACTCTTGACATTTCTTGATCCTTCATTACAACACTAAAAGGCCTTCTTAGCCCAAGCACCTGGGCATGAGTCCATTTGTCGTAAAAAAAAAAGAGGAGATATTTACATATTAGAAACTTTGAGCGTTTCAGTGGATCAGAAATTGATATATTTGATGGGCTTTACATTGAGATACTGTATTTGTCCAACTTTTTCTTATAAGTGAAAGTATACTTCAGTTGTTCGAAATGTTCCACATTACGTCATTCCGTAACAAATGTATCAGCTTCGGCCTTGGAACCCTGAGAGATGGTTATTTTAGTTTTTATTTCCCCTGTGTTTGTAATGAAGCAAGAATGTAATGAGGTAGTGTGTTTACAAAAGATTGCTCCTACCACAAAGGAGGACACTGTAAAGTCCTTGACGAAAAGAGAACGTCGCAATATGGTGAACTGTAATTTGCTTTAGGTAACAAGCTGTAATGATGAATACTGCTTGAAGGTTCGGCCACAAAAAAAGAGAAGGTGGGTTGAAAAACTGCGCACTTCGCATCTCGAAGTCGTCCTTGAAGGCTATATATCATTATCAGTGATACTTTTATATATTTATATATATATATATATATATATATATATATATATATATATATATATATATATATTATATATATATATATATATATATATATATATATATATATATATATATATATATAGACCAACCACTACCAACTTCCCAAGCTAGAAATAAATCCGAACAGTTGTATTTCAACTCCCTTAACAGTCCTAGAAGGGCTACGATCACTGATAGAATTAGGTCTCCAAAGCTTTAAAGATAGAACTCTATATCATCTGCTCCATTCGGAGGTGCGTCAGAGGTAGTAATGGTATATAGTTCGACATTATTACCATCACAAAAATTGAGTGAGATTCGAGGACATAGTGACATACGGGAATTGATTATTGTTATGTTATTTCATTGCAGATATGAAGTTGACTGGTCAACAGGCTTGCTTCTTAGCAGTACTCTCTCTCGCAGTCTTCTCTGTCTCCACATGTAAGTAATTCTCCCAAGAACATTACTTTCCCTAAAGTTTAGAGAGAGATACGGGGGTTGGGGGAGGGGAGCTGAAGTAAGTACAAGCTTATATGAATGTACTGGGCGTTGTGTAGGGGAAATTAATTAGATTTGTTGTGAAATTGATTCATAAACTATAAAGTGCGAAGTTTGGATAGTTTTTAAAAAATTTTTTTTTTACTTTGTGTTACTGGACCATGTTAGAAAGTTAATTTTTTCACACTTACTATTTTGTTGATAAAATTTACTATATTGTTGATAAAATTTACTATTTTGTTGATAAACTAGACATGGTTTTGCTGCTTTGAATAAATTAAGATACTTGACCTTGTATGGAGTACAAGTAAAAGACGACGCTTATGATGGGCACCGATTTTTCCATCAGTATTGCAGTTCCAATATTTTATCAGTTTTGAAGAATATTCCCTAATAATCCAATAGTATAAACATTTTTAACCTAGAACAGGGTGATTATGAATATATAAGAACATTTCCCCGCTTGTTGATGCTACATGATGCGTCCATTTGTACTACTGTTCTTGATCCAGATACCCAGTGAACAAACGCAGCGCCACTCGCATTCCAAATCCACAATTTCTGTTTTTGGAGATTTTCCGCAGCAGATTAGCAAGGTTTCTGTTCTCATTGACTGGGAAAAAATCTATTTTAAACACTCAAAATTCCAACGTAAAATACAGGTTCTTTGTAAAGCAAACAAGTTAGGGTAGTCAGATAAGTATGAACAGGACACATGCACATTATGCAGTTGCCAAAATGTTTCTTGGGAGGGGATATCTTACTTGCTCACCCCTAGAGGGAGCAGTTGAAAAGAAATGGAGTCGGCTGAAAAGACAAAGGGTTGCTGATCTTGAAAAGAATGTAAAGGACCCTACGCATGAAATATGAAACAAGGGGATCATAGAACGCAGGAGTTGGATGGATATTCTCCAGCTGAAGGAATCACTTTAATGAAATGATGAGTGGACTGACTAATTGATAACAGCTAGCGTTGCAATTTTTAACGTCATAGACGTTGAAAACATCATGGTCATTAGAAACATTCATGGAAAAAGAGGATGTGGGAAAATCTCTCCCGCAATTGCACTACACTCTGAGAATTCAAAAGCTATTGTAACTACCTTCCGCTTCCAATCCTGGCGGCATCTGGGAAATAAACCTGCTCGCGACCAGCAGGCTTCGTACACTCGTGGGAACCAATCAGTTACCTCGGAATGAGGAGTGGGATTGCTCAGCTGTTATTAATCCATGAATTTTGTGCGTCTGCGTGGCCAGTCACGTTGCCTTTGACCTGGATGCTAGGACTGAGTGAATACATAGCTTTTTGACTGTATATAAGGAAAGTGTAGGTCTAAGGCACCTTATGTATGTACAGTACTACAGTCCAGCTGAGGAAATCGTACAATATGTCATGCCAGAATTGCACAATTTGTATATTTCTTGCACATATGGAAATAAGTATATAATATAGGAAATACTGTACATGATTTTATTCGTTTAATACCTAAGTGAATTCCTTGTACAGTGACATTGTCAAACAGGTTAAACTTCAAATGATCAGGTGAGAGTTTCAGTGATATTAGAGATATGCAACTGATTTTACGGACAAATTTTAAAATATTATTTAGAGTGTCATTCATTACAATAATTGTATGTAATATGATTCATCGTTTTCCAGATTTCGTTTCGAAAAATCCCACAAATTTACGACGACCCAGAGTGGTTAACGTTGTAACGACCTTAGGCGACTTCCAGGTAAGAGGTTTGTTTCTTGCGTTCACTTTACCTATCAGACATGAACACAATTCTTTCAGGCGGTTCAGTCTCGACTCGACGCTTGCTACGAGTTTCTGTGTTCATTCTTATTTCTCCAGTTCTCTCCTGAATAAGTGTATCAGTCTTCTGTTATCTGTCCCCCGGTGTATGGTTCGCTGTTGCAATACTTTGATTTTCGCGTATTCATTGTTGAGCATAATTGCATTAATCTCCCATATTTGGTTGTTCTGATTTCATATACTTTAGGAGAGAAGTCTGGCGTATGCTTGCTAACTTAATATATGTGCAATAATATAAATTAGAAATGTAATATTCCTTTTAGTTTTGCGTTGTAGAATAACATCTTTGATTAATTCCGTCAGTGGCCATAGCATCATGCTGTATTGTTTATTAATAATGGGCAGAAACCTGCAGCCTAATTATTTATTTATATCTTTTGAAAGATCCATCGTCCCATTTCACTGTTTCATTGTTTTATCTATCAAGTATATATTGTACAGTGCATGTGACTTGCAGTGTATATACATTCTTGTAAGCAATAAGTTTGATGCACTGTCATTCAAATTCTCTTGTGATAGCTTGGTTGAGCTAAGGAAATGTCCATCTTATTGGAACAGTATGTTGGAGAACAATATTTATTCGTAGTATTAAAATAATGTGACAGTGACCTAGTGGTCCAGAACTCTATATTAACCATGTAATTTCATTTTCTTCTTTCCCCTCTATAACTGCACTAAACTAGTTGTGTTTTTTCCTGGTCTAGAACATTGTAGGAATATCCTATTATATTTCGAATCATCAGGAATTAAACTCTTCCATCTGCTCCATTTATTTTAAGAACCATTTTCTCACAGACCTTTCCGTGTATTTTCATTTCTCAGCGAGTTCTAGGTAGCTTCTAGACCGATCTCATCATAGCACAGCGTTGCAGAAATTATAAAAGCCAGTGGCCCTCGTGGCAGAGCCATTGCCAACGTGATGAAAATCACTAACATAGGTACGATGAGTTTTTTTTTTATTTATTTAAAAAAGTAACTTTCAAGGAAGAGAGTGCCCTAAGTAAGCCAAGCCTTATCGCTTTTGCCTCACATGATGCACGACAGTTAACACACATTGTAGGAAGAAATGCTATCTCTGCTGGTCCTACATTATGTTTTGCTGTTCCCTGAAGTTAATCAGCACGCCATCTCCTTGCAAGAAGAGCCAGAGAACTGTCAAATTTTTCTACCTTTTCTCCATTTTGTAACGACACCTTTGGACGATACAACTTTTATCAACCTAGAACGCATTGCTAGGTCCCTGGCTTCATCATCTGTCAGTTTCCTCTTCTCTTTCTGACAAGAGAAATGAGCAATTTGATCCACTAACATTTAACTTATACCGAGGTGTAAGATTGTCTTATCCTGTTGCAGATTTCTACTTTTGATTTCCAGAGGACTTCTTGTTTCCATGTTAATGTTCTCGAGCATCTCTGCCACTTCCGTTTCACTTACTTTAGTGATATTTCACCAAATCGTCTTGATTTATAGTTATGTGAAATATTTGCCCTCAGTTTTTCTTTCTCTTCTCAGATGAATTCATGTGCATAACAAAAGGTATAGTTTCCTTGGCTTAAATACGTCAATGGTTATTTGTGTGCATGAAGAACCGCTATAAATTGTAGATTAATTTTAAAACCAGTAAAAACAGAGTACAGCAAATACTTAGTTATAAATACACGCAGGATCCTAAATACACGGTTATATTCGTCATTGCGACAAGATTATTTCATACAAAATTAATCATTTTGTACATGCAACTTCCCCCGCAGATATATACTTAGCTTATGTCTCTGACGTCCGACAGAAATTCGAATTTCGCGGCATACGCTGTAGGTAGGTCAGGTGATCTACCCCCCTGCCGCTGGGTGGCAGGAATAGGAACCATTCCCGTTCTAGAACCAGATTTTCTCTGTCGCGGTAGTGTCAACATATGTTGTTGCTACCTCCTGACTTGATTTTCGTTTTTCATCGCCATCGATCTTCTGGGCCGTCTTTTGCAGGGAAGTACTGGGTCTTTGGTTCGGCATACGCTTTTATTAACTTTTTAATGAATTTGGCTTCGAAAATTTCGAAGAATATATGACGTGTAACTACCGAAATTTTCGGTAGACACTCACATAGTTTGCAAGAAAGGGAAATATTAACATTTATTCATTAATACGTGTGATAAGTGTTAGAATTGATTGAGGAAATAAACTGACTTCCTACTTTAGGGAGTCAGTAAAGCATGTAACTAGATACGTTTCTTTTAAAAGTTTTTTGGATACTCGTACTAACGAGCAATTAGAGTATTAACAGTACTAGTAGTGTTGCATCCTCATCACCTTCTTACTTCGCAGAAACTTCAAATTCATAATTGCAATTTGAAGACAAGGATTGTGGCTCAAAATGCGAGCTATTAAAAGGTAAGAAGTGATTACTAGTGTTCCCCATTGCAGTGGAGGGTGCGTCTGATCGGCTCTGTCTCGCTCTCAGGCCTAGACCTCTTTCAAGCTCCCAAGCCCAGGGGAGAAGGAATGTCGAAAGCCGTAAGGAGGTTTCAGAGAATCTCCACCGGTCAGGCGTCCCCTCGGCAGGTTCTGTAGAGCATCCCAGACTGCCAAGGATAGCCATTGAAAAGGCATCCTTAAAAAAGTGCGTCTCTTCATCTTACATCCGAAAAGACGAAGAATGTATATGTTTGGAGTTTGGATGATCTAGCGCGTTCTCTGAAAACTAAGAGAACACTGAGCAAGAGCGAGCCAGGAAAGCCGCGTTCCAGCAAGCTAGCGTGAGCCACGTTCCAACAGCCAGCAGCGAGCCGCGTTCCAGCAAACAGACTAGCGCGAGCCGCGTTCAGCAAACAGAATAGCGTGAGCCGCGTTCCTACAACCAAACGCGAGCCACGTTCCAGCAACTGAGCGCGAGCTGCATTCTAGAAAATTTTTCTTGGCGCAAGGCGCCTTCAAAGAGACGAAGCGCCAGCCTGGCGCAAATTGCGCCAGAAAAACACGACTAGAGCAAGGAGCCTTATATAGTAGAGTGGCAATCAGAACTATCCTTCCATTGAACGTTTCCGGGCAAGAGGCTCTTTCTAAAAGGGGTCTAGTAGGCGCTCGGAACTATCAGAGCGCACGGGACCTTCCACGCAAGCGGAACGTTCCAGGAGCGAGTCTCCTTTCTAGCGTGCGGAACATTCCAGGCGCGCGAAACTATCCAGGCACTAGGCGCAAGGAGCCAGGCGCCAGAATATTCCAAATCTTCTTATGAGAGAGAGGTCAGTCGTGAGGCTCCTCTTTGAGTTTTTAACTTGAGCAACTTTTCCCTGGCAAAGGTGCAAGATGTCGCACAGGCGGCCGTCGCTTTTGTCAGAAGGATTCTGATACTCAGAGAAGCCATTTTTTCATTATTCAGAAGACTCCTGTGTTTGGCAGTTCCTCTCAATGCGGACTCTCTCCTTCATTCATGCTCTTACCCTTCGTTATGAAGAGGGCAATAGGCTTTTGGGGGAGTATTCTTATAGAATCTCATCGACGTTTGGGTATGATGGCAGATAGGAAATATCTACTTCCTTCCGTAAACCCTACAGATGAACAGGAATTCTGTCTCTTCCGCGATTTATGAGGAAATCACGAAGATTTAAAGAGTTCCTGGATTAACTTCCTTCCTTAAGGAGATATATATACTCTTTCTATCGTTCTATTAACGAGAAGAACAAAGATAGTAAAAATTTTTCCTTTCTCTATCTGCCTCGGCAGGGAAAGAAGGTAGTAGAGTATCTGCTGCATGAGAATACAATACGGCAAATCATAAGCACATACCGTAGTTACTTCTTTGCTGAGCAACTCAATTACCAGTATCCTTCCAGGAATTTCCTAGGAAGGACTACGCTTAAAGGGATTGTTAAGACAACACCTACTTAGCTTCTAGATTTATCGAAGTCTTGTTTCGCTTAAATATGCATTAATAAGAACTTCCTGAAGTTCGATAATAATTTTATAAGATTCCTTTATTGAATGGAGTAGCTGGCAACTCTGGAAGAGTAAGGCCAGACGGCTAACGGAGACTGCTATCGCTTAGACCAACGCAGTACCATGTAGGTGTCGGTCATGTGTGGGTGGTTACATGTCTCTCTCCTGCGGGATGGAATAACTAACCGTGTCTCTCCCCTACAATCGCGGTTTTAGCCTCGGATTGAGGGGATAGTTAAGCAAACATAAATAAAATATTGTCTGCCTTTTGCTAAGAAGCTTTCAATAAGAAAGATATTACAACATTTTAATGCTGTTTACCGTAGGTAACATTATTAAAGGATTCTAACGCAGCGGAACTCTATATTATATAATGCTCTCATGCTTACGAAAGCATGGCTTATTAGAGTACATGCTTAGTGAGAAGATGAATGTAGTAGAGAATTCACTTTAAGACTACGGTATGGTCAAGTCTTATGCACATACCAAGGTTAACTACAGAATTCCTAGTATCCTTACAAAGGTTTCCTAGATTAATGCTGTTTACCACAATGTGACAGTATTATAAAGGATTCTAATACGGCAGAGCACGATATAATAATATTCTCTCATCCTTTCGAGAAACGCACACAACCTTTTTAGAATCGGATATTGCTCAAGAGAAGATGGGTGAGTCGGATGGGAAACATTCTCTTAGTGGCAGAAGTTGTTTCCCTGAATGGACTATACTACGTATATAAAAGTTTTTACCTACTAAGAACGGAATTAACATGTGAAGGATGTCGGGTACCATAAAGGCACAGATGTTCTGGCACATAACTTAAAAAGAACTAGAAGGAAGCGCCAGCCTGGCGCAAAGCGTCAGAAGCGCCAGCCTGGCGCAAATTGCGCCAGAAGCGCCAGCCTGGCGCAATGCGCCAGAAGCACCATCCAAGATATTTTCTTGTTTTAGCGAGTTATTAACCTAAGAGTCCAGTAGCCTCTCGGACAGCAGGCTCAGTAACGGCAAGATTCGTTCCTGATTTCGTTACCCATTTAATCGGAAAGGGGTCGCTTACAAGGAATGATGAAATGATTTATTTTAATCACTTAGGCCAATTCCACGACACTCTCATATCGCAAAGAGCATCGAGAATCTCTTTTTTCGCCCCTGTTCGCGTTGACAAAAGAGAACCTATTTGGGAACAGACACGGAACGTAACGATCCTTAAGAGGTTCGATGCAAGATTTTGCATGTCCGTGAGAACCTTCTCAATCGAAGATAATAACTGTTAACGTATGTCTAACATTTATTGAAAAGAGTTGTGAGAACCTGCGGAAAGTCTTCTTCATAGATCTCTTCGCAAGGTAGAAGACGAACAGGCTTCCTATAGACTGCTTCCTTTTCCTCGAACCAAGAGAGGTAGCAATATACGACATCTTTAATTTAAAGAAGGGGAATAAACTTTAGTCTTTTTTTCCCCTAGTTATAAATTCTTAACAGATATTAAGATAAATGGGCGTCAAAGGAAGAGAGGATGAATGCCTCATTTTGGCCTTAGAAAGGTTGAATTCACAGAAGTCACGTTCTTCTCACAGCATGTTTCGTAAGGCTTTTCCAAGAGTATCTGGATATTCTATCAGAATCTATTATAAATCGACCTGAAAAACCTCTCCACTCTGAGTCTGTCCGCGTGCAGACTGACCAGAAGTGGACACGAATGAGAGGATTTTTCAAGGTAAATGACAATAGTCATGGCTAAGACATAGAATTGCTGCAGATCGTGCTAGATGGAATGAGGAAACTGTCCTCTTCCGATACCTCTGTGAACCACATAGCAAGGTTTTTTCTTCACTTTCAGAGGGAAGAATCCCCTAGGTATATATCTGCTATCAAAGAACGCAGTAAAAGGCTATACTCTGTCTCTACAAGGGGAATTAGAGATAACAGAGGATTAAGATCTTCGGGATCTTATACGATACCGCAATACGACAAGAGTAGGATATCATGTACTTCGAATGGGATCTTTTTGTGGCCACAGATTCCGTGTTCCGACAAAATGGAACTGCTCCTCATCAAACTTCTTTGAGAAAGTTTATGAAGGAATTCTTTGTTTCTCTTAGCCCTAAACGACCAAGAAGACAAGTGAATTTTTTGTGCATTGGAATCTCGCATCAGATTCAATGGAGACTCGGCAATGGGTTCTTGCCAGCATAGTATGTCTGGCAAAAGAACTAAAACCCTCTATTCCTGACGCAACGCTTTCAGATAGAAGTTTCGTTGCCCAGGCAGGGTACTTACATTTTCATCTACAGAAGAAGAGATGGTTTAAACGTTTGCCTACAGAGTCTTCGGGGTGCGATGAGGGCTCGAAATGCTTCCCAGAAGGTATTCAGAAGGATACAATAAGAGCTAGAAATCAGGGTTCCGCCCAATTTCAGCTCGGAGTCTCCTTCGACTTCCAGACTCCTTCCCTTCCTTCGGGCAAGGATAGGGAAGATTCTGCAACGAGGAACCTCATCAACATGTAAGAAGAGATCCTCCTCGGAGGAAGACTCTTCTCTCTCGTATTGTTAGATATCCTGTCGTCTACTGGATGTAGCTGACTACAATCACCTCCCCTTGCCAGGGGCCAAAAGCTCAAAGGGGAAGAATTTCTTCCACCCTTCTCCAGTCTCCTGATAAACTAAGTTGTTGTTCAGGACTCTCGGACAATGTAGCGCCAGCCAGGCGCCAAATGCCAATACAGGCGAAAAACGCCAGAGGCGGACAGTTCCAAGGAACTCTGTCATGGTCGGATACTGAGAAGGAGCGGGCCTCCAACCTGGCGCAAATGCGCCAGAGGCGAACAAATCGGACAGATATAAGAGTGTCCGATGTGGACATCGCCAGACAGCCTAGAGACTCTTCCAAGCTCGAAGCTCCAGCAAGTGTGGAGAAGCCAAGCTCTAGAAGCCAGCCAGGCGCCATCCAGGTGCCAGGCTCCAGTCAGGATTGAGGATCCATCCAGGCGCAAGGCTCCTTCCAGTAAAGAGAAACCTAAAGCTCTGTCATGTAAGAGGGCTAGTCCCCATTGATATGATACAGGTAAGGCTCTGCCATGTAAGTGGGTCAGCCCCCATTGGCACGATCCGAGAAGGCTCTGTCGTGTAAGCGGGCTAGCCCCCATTGACATGATCCAGAAGGGTTTGTCAGTCATAGGTCCCTACCTCGCTGAAACTCTTGAGGCATGTAGACTCATAGACAGTAATCATGAAGTCTTCTGCCAGGCTCCAGGCGCCAGCCAGACGCAAGGCTCCAGCCAGGCGCGAGGCGCTAGCCAGGAGGGAGGAGCCAATCAGGCGCGAGGCGCCATCCAGGCGTGAGGCTCCAGCCAGGCGCGAGGATCCAGCCAGGCTCTAGGCCCCATTCAGGCGCAAGGCTCCAAGCCAGGCCGCTCGCGCTAGGCCCTCCCTGCACAGGCGCTAGGTGCCTGCCAGGCACGAAGCGCTAGCCAGGCTCCAGGCTTCACCCAGAAGAGATCTATATCAAAGAACGCCCTGGCCTTCTTTGAGACAATGTGATCTCCTAAGCACTTGATAAGTGCATTGATGATTCCTTCAAACAGCTGAGAATTAAAAGCGCATGAAGTGCGAGCTTTTCCGAATTCTTGTTCTTTCCTTAACAATATGTCATAAGGACATATTAGCTGTCACATACGGGAGATGCAACTCTGTGTTGACTTCCCATTATCCGAAGGATGTCAAGATAACCTACGAGAGATCCTTCTCTCTTGGTTGATACGTGTCTGCGGATACATTGCTGGGATAGGGAGCCGATACTGATCCTTAACTAGTGAGTTAAATTTTATTTAACGTCGTGTTTCTTCTTGGGTTGTTTGAAAGGAGTTTGGGGATAACTCTTTTCAACTTAAGCACTAACCCTCGTGTTAGGATCAGGTGATCGGGATCGGTGTTGTGCTCCTTAATTATGCCACTAGGCATAGGCGTATTGTCATGTAAGAGGCTCTGTCGAGTAAATGGATAAGACCCCATCGACAGACCCACAAGAACTCTTAGCCATAGGTCACATCCTCGCTGAGGCTCTTGAGGTGAAGCAGATTCCTAGGCATTAGCCATGGAATCTTCCGCCTGAACAAGTAGGAACCAAGGTTTTATTTATTTATTACCTACAACGTATGTTGTTTACCTGTCTATTCAGTAAATAGTTCTCTCTTACCCACCACCAAGGGTGTCAATCAGCTAAGTATATATCTGCCGGGGAAGTTGCATGTACAAAAATGATATTGTTAGAATACAATAAAGTTTTGTACATACTTACCCGGCAGATATATACGATGAATGGCCCACCCAGCCTCCCCTCAGGAGACAGGTGGAAGAGAAAATCTGGTTCTAGAACGGGAATGGTTCCTATTCCTGCCACCCAGCGGCAGGGGGGTAGATCACCTGACCTACCTGCAGCGTGTGCCGCAAAATTCGAATTTCTGTCGGACGTCAGAGACATAAGCTAAGTATATATCTGCCGGGTAAGTATGTACAAAACTTTATTGTATTCTAACAATATCATTTTCTGGATCTACGGCCAAAGTCAATTTAGGATTAATTCTGTCAACTAAAAACTACCGATCTTGTCCAAAAAGATTAATTTTATATTGAAGATCACAGTTATGTAATGTTTCTAGATTATATGACTGAAGTTATTGATGTTGAGTACCTTTTTTTCATTTAACAGGAAGCAGACCTAGAGCAACTCACAGTTCAGGTGGCAGAGGGTAAACTTCAGCTTGCAGAGAGTGCAGTTCAACTTGCAGAGAGTAAACCCCAATTGGCAGAGAGTAAATCCTCAAATATTTCGCTAGTCACCAGTAGACCCTTGGAAAACAAGTGTAACGTTTCGACGGAGCCAGTATTGTCTATCGCCCCTTGGCAAAGAGTGACTTACCCAGGGAAACTATGGAAGGGCCTCCAACTCCCGATGATAGCCATTGGAAGCTCTGGAAGGCTTGGGAACCTCATGGGGAATTACGCTTCGATATTCGGCCTAGGTCGCACTTACAACACGACTGTGAGGATTGACGTGGGATTACAGAAGCAGCTCGTCAAGATATTTCCACGTATCACAATCCCCTCCATTGACAGTAAGTGAAAAGGTAGCCTGCCTGTGTTTAAGTGAGAGGTAATTTCTGTCCGTTGAGGTTTTAACGTAAGTGTCATTTTGAAAAGTTTGATTGAGGGCACCATAATGAACGAAGAAAATTGAGCAATGTATTTTTACCATAATTGGAAAAGAATTAATTTGTTATTGCATATAGTGAAATTCTCCCATGATTTGAAAGATAACAATGCTTGCCTCAGCCGCAGTGTTACGTTCACAGAGGAAACCAGTTGTAGATGTGGATGTGCACGTGGCGTATGAAGGAGGCAAGAAAGTTTATTTTAGTCGAATCCCATGGTTAACCCAGCCTTTTCTGGTTTGTTTACTCCCCCATAGCAAATGCATCCAAGGCAGAGTTACACAAGTTGCCCTACCTCGGGAATTACGTCTATGGGGACAAAGAAGCAGCAGCAGCTGGCCTCTTAGGAGCCTACGCTTTCCTCGCCGAGGGTGAGTCAATCTGTAACGGAAAAAGAACCAGTGTTTCCTCTGCTTATCTGTCCTAGTTTTGCCTACTTGTCTGTCTGTCTGTCTGTATGTTTGCAAGATGTCTCATTAAGTTGTAGAAGGCTAACGTCACGAATATTCATAGAAGGTTATGCGTTGTATCAAGAACTTAAGTGCATAGGCGCCCGCGCATACGGGCAAGAGGGGGCAATTGCTCCCACTGAAATCCTGAAAAAATTTATTTATGTTACATTTAGCTACATCACTTTGTTTTCCATCCATTTTATAATTCATTCTTTCAATTTAAGTAAATTAAAGGTAGCATTATGTATTGTATAATATTTTTATATTGTTTATAACTGCGTTGTTCTTTCCTGATATATTTGAATTCAGCTGAACAGTATATGGAACTACTGAAAAAAAGTCAATGTAACGTCTTAATTTTTCTCTATTGCATCTTGCTTCATCGAAATTATTGGCATCACAGTTCCACTGTATATCATTATATATACATATACGATTTATATATATATATATATACTATATATATATATATATATATATATATATATATATATATATTATATATATATATATATATTTATATGCTCTTGGATATATATATATATATATATATATATATATATATATGCTGCCCCTGGAAAATCGCTGCGTGCGCCCATGCTTAAATGGATTCTCTGAGAATCATTGTTTTGCGGGTCATTTATCGGCCAGTCCCGCAGTTTGAGTTGTGGTTTGAGCATCAAAATATTTAAAACTCGAGGTTGCTTGCAAGACCAACGTGTTATTGTTATAATAAGTATAGGTTACTTGCAAGATCGTGTTATTGTTATAAGTATAAGTAGCTTGCAAGATCAACGTGCTATCGATATAAGTATGAACGCTTTTCACAGTTTATAAATCAGAGTTATTTTGAATTCGTAGCTATTTACCACCTTTTGTGTGTGTGTGTGTGTGTGTGTATATATATATGTATATATATCAGCAGAAGAATATAAATTTCCTGTGTTGGTTTGCTATTATATATATATATATATATATATATATATATATATATATATATATATATATATATATATATGTGTGTGTGTGTGTAATATATATAATATATATATATATATATATATATATATATATATATATATATATATATAAATATGCTTACATCAATAGCAAACCAACACAGAAAACTATATTCTTTTGCTGATACAATTTCAGCCCCGAAAAACGGGTAGGTGAGTGAGGTAATTAAATATGGTACACACATGCAGTTATTAGAGACTTTGGTCGGAATAGGAACATCCAAGTTTAAATTTTCACCTGTTTCGAGTGGAAAGCAGATGTTCAGAGGCGCTTGCTTGAAAGTTAGTCGTAAAATTTAATTTATCAGATAATTCGAGTTCTAATGCCCTCTTGACAGGCTCGTAGCAAATAGCAAATATCTAAATCTTTCTGTTACACGGACAATTGCTCGTGGGCAACATTGAACCTGAATCTAGTATAAAGTGATTGTGTTTATGTAAATATCATAGCGCGCGTTGCAAGATGTTTTTATAAACGGATCGACACCTTTCTCGAGCATACTATATTTAGCAAGCCTTAATGGTGTTTTTGGATAGCGAAAAATGAATTGTTTACAAAACAGTAAACTCCCAAGAAAGAACTGTTTTGATCGTGTGAATATCAAACAGATAACAATGCCTCAAATCGTCTGATGTTCTGTTTTGTCATCCAAAGCATTGGGACTTCCCCAATAAATCTGTATTTAAACAAGTAACGAGCACATAACGGTATGATTCAAATACCGTGAACGATCCATTGCGAAGAAGTTTGCGGTGCTGAGATTAATCGATCAATTATTTTTAAAGTTTAACTGAACTCATTGATCTGAGAGTTCGGGACTTTCACAGGCAGTATAAACTGGTCAAGAGGGCGCCGGAAATTGGATTATGGCCATTCCCTAAACATGTAATTCATGAAGGCTTACTCGTGAAATGTAGTTGAAAATGTGATTGAGAAGATCATTTGATAGGGAGGAAGGGAAAATAATAATTGGGAGAAAGATGGCTTCGGTTAGTTGCAGTAAGGCGGGACAAATTTTAGGAGTTTGCAAAATTGGAGAATTTGGGTCCCAAAGGCAAGTGGGAATGCTTATCCATGTGGAATACTAAACTTGGTTCAGAGAAAAGGAGGATATCAATTTTAACCGTTGCACACAAGGGCAAATAAAGTAATCCACGACGCACTGGGTGAAAGAAGGGGAAGGAATGTTGAACATTGTCTGGTCATATTAAGTAGGAAAAAGTTGAGTGTCAAAGAAGTAAATTTACAGAGATAAAGGTTAATGAGAACGTGGATTTAGAACAAAATACGCAAATGTAAAGAATCTGCCCGAGGGAATATCAATTTTGCGTCAATATTGCCAGTGTTTTGAAGAATTATTAAGGCAAAGGATAGAAGAAATGCAGATCTGATTGATGATAAACTTAAGAATGCTTCTGGAAGCGGCAGTTGAGTATGTAAGGTACTGTACTGTTTAAGAGGTTAGAGATTGAAAATATGTCTGTTTATGGGATTTCAAGCGAGACGATGCGGTATGATATGTAAGTGTCGTTGACTGGCTGACCGGCATGTTGCGGTGAGTCCGGATGAGGGAAACGTTTCGTTTAAGGCCAAGAATAACCGAGCCACTCAGTGGCGCCACAGAGTGCCGTCGGTATGTGGCGTGGCGGGGATGAGGCTTCCCATAGGTTTCCATTGTTTATAAGCTATATCGAGCACATGAGCGTCTGTGGCGAGTTGTCTCTGATCCCCGCCAAAGTACATAATGTATGTTGCACCATTGTCTGTGGAGTCTCCTTATGTTAAGAGGGAAAGGACTTTTTTTTTTTTTTTTTTTCTTTCTCACTGATGAAAATACAGTCAATCGGTTACCATTCATTTCTTACCCGGGAAGATGACACCAAAGGCACATTATGAATGTATCAATTTATTTAATATAAAAATTAATTTCCCATATATGTATTTGTTTGTATATACCCAGTTATATAATAGATGGACTCCTTAACTAGTTACTATTTACTTTTTAGTTTGGGTTACACATACAAGAGTATATAAACATTATTTTCCTTTCCCACCGGAGCTTGAACTTTTCCAGAGGTGACCGGAGTCAAAGTGACTAAAATAGAAAGCATCAGTTATATCCAAAACGCACTGTCAGATTTTGATTCACTGCTGACTTTGAACACTCCTGGTCTTATTTTGTACAATACAATGTTTTGAAGAGTTTATTATCTGTGTTTTCAGGATATCCAATAGAGATACAGCTGTTCCATGCATATGGCTGTGAAATTAGGAATGAATTTACATTTGCACCAGACATACAAGAAAAGGTGAGACGCTCATTGGGAAGTAAGCGTGCAGTAGACTCATAAAGAGTTTCATTCAACAAAATTGTTTGAGATATATAGTGTGAATCCTAGTATGTGTATGTATGTTCGGATACTATGTATTACAGGAAATATTTATGAAGGGAATATTTTCCATCGGCATTTTTAGGGAATATTCTTAATCCGTCATTCCCATACCGACATAACCTAACCTCGTCCAAACTACGGCATCTCGTATACTGCCCGACTGGTCGGCTCTTCGCCCTGAACCCCGTTTAGCTTTGTTTCAAGATTATGCCAGTAGTACTAACGAGGCTTAAAAATCTAGAGCATAGGTTGCTATGCCCTAGATTAGGTTAGGATAGGATGCATCCAGCAAATTTGGGCCCCTCCCTGCCTCCCATTTCACTGTACCCTTATTTCATGTCTGTATTTGTGGAAGCTCAAATTAATTATTGATATTTGACGAAATAGCACACTGCCTGAAAGTAACGTAACGGGATTATACATATTCCATCATATGTACGTATCATTTATCTGTAAATACACAAATACATGCTTATTATATTAGAAAAGTCCAGAAGTTGCACAGTCGTCAATTTTATCTTTCAGTGCAAATAAAATTTTGTTCTCTTTATGTTTTGAAGTCGCAACTTTGATTATGTGACTTTTTTGTGTGCAAATGGCGAAGCAGTAACCTCCTCTGTATGTCCGGATGTGATTTTTTGCCCTTAATTTGTTTTATTGGAATAGAGGATGCCAAACACTACGGTTACATAATACTGGTAGATGGGATCCCGAGTATGCAAATAACTGGATGGAGAATTTGAGCTTTAGTTTCGCACAACTGGGAATTTTGGGGCAGGTCCAAACGGGTCTTTATGTGATTGGAGAGGAAGAAGGAGTTTGCGAATTGCTGTTCAGAAAATGACTGTGGTTTGATAGTGGACTGGAGGAAATAGATCTGAATTCTCCGTTTTAAATAATGGTCCTTTTTTTCTTTCGAAATTTAGTAAAACAGTTTGTTTAAATCTATTCATAGTAACGTGTTCATCTGAAATATAAACGTTCTTCTTGAAATAAATTGACTTTAATAACGTCCCTATTCTGACGAACTGGCGTATTCCCCCCCCCCCCCCCCTCCCCCATTTTTTTCTCTGTCAGTGTCTCAGACACTGATTTAGATACTCTATAATATATCAAAATCTCAGCTGTCTGCGTTGTCAGATTTTCCTACAAAATTTTCTCCGTAGGGAGGTAGTGCAACACGCGGTGCACTGTAGGCATACTTGAAGTTCTTTGCAGCGTCCCTTCGGCCCCAAGTTGCAACCCCTTTCATTCCCTTTACTGCACCTCCTCCATTCATATTCCTCATCTTCCATCTTGCTGTCTACCATCTCCTAACAATCGTTTCATAGTGTAACTACTTTGAGGTTTTATTCCTATGACACATTTCAAACCTTTCTACTCTCAATTTCCATTTCAGCGCTGAATGACTTCATAGGTCCTAGCGCTTGGCCTTTGGCCGAAATTCCTTATTTCATACTAACTCCCATTCCACAAACGTTAAGTCAGTAAACGGCTCTGAATGATCACAATCTCTGAAGTCGATTTTCTCATAATGAGAAAAAGTTGGCTTACGCCAGTTCGTCGAACTAGAGACGATAATTTATACTTACAATGACATTACTTTTTTGTATAAACATTTCCCAACGTTCTTCATGTCTCAAGCAATTTTAATTTGTTTTGTTTTCCGTCTTCCTTGCGACGGTCACAGGTACAGAAGTTTTGGGTGGCGAAGAAAAACTTCATCAAAGATACCGTCCTGGTTGGCTTCCACATAAGACGTAAGGATTACCTGAAGTATGTTAAGGTAAGTGTTTTTAGCCTCCGTCTTTTGATAAGATTTAAAGGCATGGAAAATTTGATAGTAAGTACGCTAGTGACAGGTATACACATTGTATACACACACACACACACACATATATATATATATATATATATATATATAATATATATATATATCTATAATATATATATATAATATCTATATATGTGTGGTGTGTGTGTATATATATATATATGTATGTCCTTTAATATCTAAATTCACATTACCTCCCAAATGATATATTTTCGGTACATATATGAAAATATATCATTTGGGAGGTAAAGTGAATTTAGATATTAAAGGACATTTGTAGCTTGAATTGATATATAAATGGATCACGGTTCGATGTGATAATTATTCTGATATATATATATATATATATATAATATATATATATATATATATATATATAGTGTGTGTGTGTGTGTGTGTGTGTGTGTGTGTGTGACTATCTGTCTGTATGTCTGTTTGTCTGTCATATCAAGGTATGAGACAGAGGCAAGTGTAGAGTAAGTGGTAAATGTAGGTCACGTTGACCATGAAGCTAGACATCACGAAATTTATTGCCACCTTAAAGTGTAATAGATCTACAACTGCTATTCTTTGTCACATGAAAGGTTAAACTTTATCTTGACAGTTTTGCTATAAATGGTACACGCCAAACACAGTTTAGAGATATTGCATGGTGTTATTGCTCCGTTTGACTTCTTCGTTTCCACTTCGAAATTGGGGGTACAAGAGTCTGTGATTAGGAAATGCAAGTGCCAACCAGTCACCTCGCCCCCCCCCCCAACACCGGCAAACACACATTCTTATATAAAAGCTCTTAGGTCCAATAAATTCGTACTTGCATCATTATTCTTCGAATCGAGCTCTTTTGGATTGAGTCCAGTAGATTAGCCGTCATTACATGACGCAAAAGAAAGAAAAAAATAAGCTGGTTAACTTTTCCATAGAGTTATTATTCGTCTAAACTTGTAGATATAAAAGTAAGGATATTTATTGTCAGTGACCTTTAACGTGAATGCCACTCGTGTTCTCCAGCGCAGAGGAGAGCAGATGCCGAATCAGACGTACTACAACAACGCGATGAAATTCTACAAAGACAAGTTTCCGAAGGTCGTTTTCGTCATTGGTTCAGATGACGCGAAGTACATCAAGGCAGAGTTCAAAGGTCGCCCAGAGGTCATCTTTGTGCCAGGTAAAGAGTCGTCATCTCTATTTTCACTTCCTTTATTACCCGGAGTCTTTTGTGATTGTCAGCGTGATATTTTGTATGGGGATTTTTGTATTACCCGGGGATCTTATATTTTATTTATTCTAACCAGTAATAGGTGGTATATGCGATGTCCAAAGTACTATGATAGACAATGAAGCCAGTTCATCATCACAACTAGTGACATAATATATCATAGGTAGAAAAATACAGTCATAATTAAAAAAAAAAAAAAAAGAAAGGTCAGACCTGCTTGACATTCCTATTTACGCAGAAGATTGCGTAATTGTTCTTATAATTACTAATACTCCAGCCTTTTTTTCTTCAAAAGAAAAAAAAAAGCCTTACCTGATTACCCTGCATATATATCTATATGTGTACTCCACATATGACGTGCTTACTTTCAGTATGCTATTATCTTTTGTTCTGTATTTTTACCACCATTTCGTCACGAACACGCACGATAAATTGATACTTTGCATGCATCCTTACCTGCAGTGTTTAACCATACGTCAACGCTATGCTTTCATATGAAACACGCCCAGTCTATCTCTGAACTTGTTTTCGTTATTCACCCCGTCAGGCAAAAGCCCGGAGGAAGACATGGCCATCCTGGCGTCTTGTAACCACAGCATCATAACCGTCGGTACGTTCGGCTTCTGGACGGCGTACCTGGCAGGGGGGCTCGTCGTTTATCCAGGTGACTTCTTCATCCCCAACTACCCCCTCCAGAAGGACAGGTACGAAAGAGCCAGCATGGATCGCTTCGTCCCGATTTCTCGTACCTGACGTCTGACGCTCGTCTTCCATTGGTGGAGAGACGGAAATCCTGAGCATTTCCTCTGAAGTACTAATTTATTTCACGCCTAGACTTGCCACAGCACTTGTGCTGCGAAGTACTTACTACATTCATCGTTCATTCTTGCCTACATATAAGTTCTCTGGAACTTGATGTATCGGTGCCATTACATTATTCGGTCATTGCCTCACATACACACGTCATTATATATATATATATATATTATTATATATAGATATATATATATATATATATATATATATATATATATAATATATTATATATTATATTATATTATTATATTATATATCGAGCTACAATGTCCTTTAATATCTAATTCGCTCTACCTCGGAATTAATATATTTTCACATATGCTTAACCGAAGGGGATTTTTTTTCTCGATAACGCTCCCCGGTCCAGGCAAGTCTATTATCGAGAAAAAAATTCCCCTTCGGTTAAGCATATATAAAAATATATTATTCCGAGCAGAGCCAATTAGATAATAAAGGACATTGTAGCTCGATATATGTATATGAATCACGGAAATGTGATATGACTTATATATATATATATATATATATATATATATATATATATATATATATATATATATATATATATATATATATATATATATATTATACTTGTTGTTCTTAGTAATGTTACCTCAGTCTGCATTTGTCGACATAACGGAATAATGATCCCAGTGACTAGAATGTAGTTTTAAAGAGAATAATTTCAAGATAATATAAATGATTTCTTTTTATATCATTGCCTACATAAATTATTTATATTTGTAATTAATAAAGAATAATTCTCAAACTTTAATTCATTTCTAGTTTACGCTTAGAGAGAGAGAGAGAGTGTGTGTGTGTATTGTAGTAGGGTTGTATCTGCACTTACGATGTCTGTCCATCTTCCAATTGGATTTCGGAAGAAGAACAATTTTCAGTTAACCAGGGGTAAGATGAGAGAGAAGTCCAAAACAATATCAATAAGATTAACTAACCTTACAGTTTGCTACATTATGCAACCGAAGAGTTGATTTTTCCTCGCCGTCTTTCAGCATCGTTAATGAAGAAATAAAACCTCAGCTCAATATTTCTGGAAGGTTGGTTCTGGCGGGTGGTGGGGGGCCGGGGGGCAGTCAGTCCATCCACCAAATTGTGGTAGAAACCCGATCCGGTCACAGGACACATAAGCTTCGCCGAGGGGCGTGGTCTGCAGCGTATCCCTGAGCTTTGCAGTTTATTTCTGCGATGCAGTTTTGTCTTCCATTTTGCCCCTCATGATCCAGTACAGTATAAGCACCTAATTTTGTCCTCGTCCGAGTTTAGATGCAAAAAAAAACATACTTTAGTTTTCCCAGAACGATGGTTTATGGAAACCGTCGACGGCTTGACGAAGACTAGTTAGTTGCGTAACCTAGTTTGTGGTGAAATCCAGAACGCAAGCAAAAAAAAAAAAAAAAAAAAAAAAAAAAAAAAATCGCTTCAGATAGCTTATTCTTGGATTTAATGTTATATTTAACAAATTATCATAGAAAACTACGTACAGCATCATTCAGTTCAGCATAAGGAGGTATAATAATAAAACAGGGTAAATAGGAATCACTTTAATAGTGTATTATGGTTTTATGTAAGTATCACGTGACAGATCCTTACGATACTGTATTTTCTCTCTGGCCCCTTTTGTCAATAATTACCTTCTGTCATTTGCTTGAAAAACTTAATATTTAATGAAGGAAAAATGACTGTTTGGAACAGTAACACCGAATAGAGCCAATTTTAGAAGGCATTCACCATGGAAAAAAATATAGACGAATAGTGTTGGGAGAGGTTTTACTGGCGTGAACCTGCCACAGAATGACGTCATGCAGCGCAGACAGGAGCAACAGGACCCCAGGAAGTGGTTGGGTAATGGATTACCGAATATTGATCTCCCGTTTACCTCCTTTCTCTTCTTTTGTTGCTTCTCTTTTCTCGTTGCTTTGCCTTCAGATACCTCCTTTTCGTAGAGCTCATTTCACTGGTAATCATTCTTAAGGGAATGTTAACTATTTTATTTTTACGCAGTCTCGTCGGTATGTATGGCGAAGCCTGAGTACCAATGTATGTATGTATATATATATTATATATATATATATATTATATTATATATATATATATATATATAATATATTATTATATATATGTATATATATATATATAATATATATATATAATATATAATATTATATATATTAAATATATTACATACATACATATCCCAAAGGGGGTATATATACGAAGTCAAGGGGCATTATCAGCACCCACACACAAATTACTGTCTCGTGCAATGCGGTGAAGGAATCAGATCGATAGTCCTGGTTCCTACAGACCGAGTCCAAGGTCTCTCTCTCTCTCTCTCTCTCTCTCTCTCTCTCTCTCTCTCCTCTACAGACAGGGCGCTGAGTGTGCTTGTTTCTGATATACAAATGCATGGGTAGTGTAAATTATATGCCTTTGTTTGGGATTATTTATGCAATTTCACGATAACAATCTAACGATAGTTTTACTGGGAAACAGTCACCCTTGAAAGATAAGAACAGCTTGTTAAGAACTCGTTACCCGTGTCAGGTGATATCTAACGTCACGCAAAGGGTCTGCCCTGTCCAGTGTCCGTCCAGTAACAGTAGTCTCTGAAATTTCTTTAGTGAAAGACAATAATAATGAAAGGTTTTGGTGCTCAGTTGTTTCCTGATCTATTTCAGACTGAAGAGTGAAGAAGAACGCTAACGAGTGAGTACGAAAACCATAGTAGTTCATTATTTCTTGGGATGAGATAATCATTTTACTGTTGAATTTCGTTGCCGAGGTTGGGCTGTGTGGGATATTTTTGGGACATTATTGCCTAGCGCAATATTTTAGGCCGAAATAAGTCTAACCAGTATTAGCTAGTTTTAAGCATGGCATCCGCATGGAAACTGTACTCCATAGTCGGAAATCCGGTTGCAAAGCTTTTTGAGGTAAAACTCTGGCGAAATATTTATGACTTTCTTTGTGTTAACATTGTATGGTAACAGAACACTTCCTGGACCAAAGTGCAAATAGGTGGAAAGGTTAATTTTCACATCCGGTCGGTAACGTTGTGCCGCTGATCTTATCAAGAACTTATTTGATGGTACTGTACATAAGTTTGCTGTTCCATATAAGCCAAATTGCCAGTGGTAACCGTAAACACTATATACATATTTATATCGTGTGCTAAATCTAATGAACGATTAATTTATTTAATAGTGCGATAGTCTCTTCGTGGGCTGGCTTGTGGGATACTACCAGTTATTACAGGTACACTCCATTTATTGATAGGTCAGTCTTGTAAGCTAAATTTACGCGTTCATGGAGAACAAGCGGGAGCTTCATAGAATAATCAACGTAACAACTTGCACATAACGTATTATATGTATATGTAAATACATACATTTTTACTTGCATACATGTACATATATATGTTAGTATACATACACGAGAGAGAGAAGGCCTAATTTCATATTTTCTTGGAGCATCGAATTTCGATGACTCGTCCTGCGGGCTGTGTGAGAAGCGACGAATCTTGCATAATTTAGCTATTCCGAAGGTCGTTCTTAAACTGGTAGATTATTTACTTTGTGAATGTTTTGTTTGTTTGGGTATTTATTTACACAGTTGTCTTTCTGCAACAAAAAATGCACGGATTCACTTAAAATTCGTTTGTTGAATTATGTGTTTTGGGCCAAAGGCCAAATAGTGGGACCAATGAGGTCATTCAGCGCTGGAACGGAAATTGAGAGTAAAAGGTTTGAAAGTTCTAACAGGAGGAAAACCTCGCAGTTGCTCTACGAATCCTTTGTTAGGAGAGGGTGTAAGGTAAGATGGAATTAGAGATTATGAATTATTAAGTACAGAAAAAGGAACGAAAGGTGTTGCAGTTTGGGGCCGAAGGCACGCTGCAAAGAACCTCAAATAAAGCCTACAGCACACGGCATGAGGTGCACTGAGTGCGTTACGCCTCTACGGCGGTTCTTTGTTGACGAGTACATTAACAGGTTTAGCGGAAAGATTATCAAGAAATGCACATCTGTTAATTCCGGAGTTGTAATGGAGAAATGCGAAGGTTTTAGGTTAAAGTGTACAAATTAATAACAAGTTTGATACGAAGGTTGTATTCACAACAACCTACGTTTTAGTACGATGTTGTTGCTCCGGGAGCGAAAACTTTAAAAGAAAGAGATCTACTTTTTAGGGTTTTTTAAACATTTTGCATTAAAATGTTGATCAGCTTAACAGTAAATGGTTTCCAGCTAATTTTCGTAAGATTTATATTATGAATCTTGTTTTAGATTCAGGTCTGTATTTAAGAGCTGCACTTTTTTTTTTGCATTATAGTCCAAGAACCAGGGGCCGTATATTTGCTGGAAAAGACCAAATTTCTAATAGGTATTTTTTTTTTTAAAGGTTTTACTTGGGGCATTCAAAACGGCAACTTAAGGACTGGCAGTGGTGGGTCGAGATTTTATTACGCCTTTGTCTAAAAAATTTGACTCCTTTGAACTGGTCGAAAATATGGAGGTACGTCACATTTTAATCTTAATCAATTTCGATCGCACAACAAACATTTATATATCAAAATGTTGGCAAACGACCACAGTCACTGGTAACTTTATAAATAAAAACTGATCTTAAGCACAGGTCACCATGTGTCAAAAGCTCAAAGTCGCATCTAAAGTGCCATTTATTTATGAATAGTGTCATTTCTTAGCCCATTTAAACCACGAAATCCTAGGTTTACCCGTACGAAAACACAAGCTTCATAGAGATTTTGTAGGCAGGAATTTTTTTTTTCCTTTTATTAAGAAATATTACTTTACAAAATTATATTTTACAATTTTGTATATACATTATAAGATATATGTATAATATAAAAATATTACAATTTTATTATTTTTCTAAATATGTTTTTAAATTAGAAACATACTGATTCGTGAAAATTTTGTTAACATTAGACTTGAATCCTATAATATTTACATTAACAGGAAATTTAAAGCCAAATAGGTTATGCTTGCAATGATGTAGAGGCAGTGGGTACTACTATGAATGTGGCGTTATTCTGGAACTAAAGTAAAAGTTCTTGTTTCCAATATTTACATATAATATCGCATTAAATTTTGCAGTGTTTTATGAATAAGAATGATTTTACTTGCTGATTTTTTTCATCTAATTTTGACATATTCTACATTGAATTTTATTTTAGGGAACGTATTCTGTGATAGTCTTTAACTTGGGTACATTTTTGTAAGATATGGAACCTAGCCACCTGGGGGGGCAACCAAGTCCTTATGGGTGCCGGTCCCAAGCCCGGATAAATAGGGAGGGTTGGTGTCAGGAAGGGCATCCGGCTGTAAAAATCTGTGCCAAAACCAAAAATGGAATGAGCCAAAATATGGAAAGAGGTAATGCTAGGGCGTACTCCGTAAACGACGCACAGAGACATCGCCCTAACTCTGTGGTAAGGCGAGGGCTACTGCATCAGGAGCGGGTGCAGCTAAAGAAGCGAGCTCACATTGGGTTCAGAGTATGTCAGCTAAATGTTGGGTCCATGACTGGGAGAGGTAGAGAATTGGCTGACTTGATGAGAGAAAAGAAAGTAGATGTTGTGTGTGTGCAAGAAACGCGGTGGAAAGGAAATAAAGCTAAAGAGTTGGGAGATGGATATAAGCTATATTATAGTGGAGCAAATAAACAAGGTAGAAATGGAGTTGGCATAGTACTGTCTAGTGAACTAAAGAACTCGGTAATAGAAGTGCATAGAAAGAATGACCGTATCATCAGATTGAAGATATGTTATGGAGGAGAGATTCTGAATATTATAAGCGCATATGCACCACAAGTTGGTTGCACAGAAGAAGAGAAGGGAAATTTCTGGAGAGACATGGATGGAATAATGCAAGAACTGGAAGAGCATGAGAGGGTGATAGTTGGGGCAGATTTGAATGGCCATGTCGGAAGTGAAAATGAGGCGATTGGGCGGGTGCATGGGGGCCATGGAATTGGGGAGAGAAACCCAGAAGGAGAGAGTGTAGTGGACTTGCTGTGTCATTCGACATGGCAATAGTAAACACATTTTTTGAGAAGAAAAGGGAACACCTAATAACATATAGGAGTGGGGGAAGATTCTCCCAGATAGACTATTTCTTGTATAAAAGGATAAATCTGGTGGAGGTCAAGAACTGCAAAGTTATTCCAGGCGACCATGTAGCCCCCAACACAGGCTGCTATGTATGGACTTGAAGTTGAAAAGGGAAAGAAAAACCAAAGCTAAAGGGATAAGGAAAATTAAATGGTACGAATTACAGAAGGAAGGGGATAAGAAGAGAGAGTTTAAGAGGAGGGTTTTGGAGGATATTGATATAGGATTGAAGATGTTCAAGAATGGTGGGCACGAAATGCAGCAGTAATAAGAAGGCATGGAAAGGAGCTGCTAGGAGAGACATCTGGTATCATATGGGAAGAAAAGGATAGTTGGTGGTGGGATGAAGACATTGAGAAAGTAGTAAAAGATAAGAAGGAGGCAAAGAAAAGATGGGAAGAGTCACAGTCAGTGGAAGACAGAAATAGGTACAGAGAGAAAAACAAGGTGGTGAAAAAGGTGGTAGCCCAAGCTAAAGCAAAGTCGTATGATGATGTGTATAATGAGCTGGGGACAAAGGAAGGATTAAAGAAGATGATGAAGCTATCAAAGGCTAGAAATAAGAGCACCAAAGATATAACACACATCAAACAAATAAAGAATCAAGAGGGTGTAGTGCTTAGAAAGGAGGAAGACATTGTGAAGAGATGGAAAGAATATTTCGAACAGTTGTTAAATGAAGAAAATAATAGACTAATAAGAGAGGATGGGCAAGTGAATATTGGCATGGTAATGAGGTTTTCTAGGCAAGAGGTACTAAATGCACTGAAGAAGATGAAGAATGGGAAGGCAACCGGACCAGACATGATCCCGGTGGAGGCATGGAAAGCATTAGGAGATGAAGGAGTGGATATACTGTACGATCTTATGATAAAGATCCTTGAACAGGAAAAGATACCAAATGAGTGGCGTGGGAGTATATTGATCCCAATTTTTAAAGGGAAAGGCGATGTCCAAGAGTGTGGTAATTATAGGGGCATTAAATTGATGTCCCACACTTTGAAGATACTGGAAAGGATGATAGATGCTAGACTGAGAGAAGAAGTACAAATAGGTAAAGAGCAGATGGGATTTATGAAGGGAAGGGGAACAACAGATGGTATATTTTGTCTGAGGCAAATAATGGAGAAATTCGGGGAAAGACAAAGGGACCTACATATGGTATTCATTGACCTTGAAAAGGCTTATGACAGAGTCCCGAGACAAGAGGTATGGAGGAGCCTGAGGGAGAAGATGGTGCCAGAGAAGTATGTGCGATTGATACAAGAGATGTACCGGAATGTATTTACCAGAGTGAGGAGCAGTGTTGGGGAGACAGAAGGTTTTGAGGTGAGAGTAGGATTACACCAGGGGTCGGCTCTGAGCCCATTTATCTTTAACATAGTGATGGATGTTATAATAGAGGAAGTAAGGGAGACGTACCATGGAACATATTGTATGCGGATGATATTGTTCTGTGTGCAGAGAGCAGGGAAGATCTGGAAGTGAAATTGGAAAGATGGAGACAAGTACTGGAGGACAGAGGAATGAGAATAAGTAGATCCAAGACAGAATATATGTGTACCACCACTGAGGGGGATGATAGAGAAAGTATTCAGCTTGGTGGAGAGCAAATAAGGAGAGTTGATAAGTTTAAGTATTTGGGATCTTTTGTTAACGCTGGAGGAAGTATGGAAGAAGAAGTAAAACATCGGGTACAGGCAGGCTGGAACAACTGAGAGCGGCCTCGGGAGTTCTTTGTGACAAAAGAGTGCCGCTTAGGTTAAAAGGAAAATTTCACAAGACGGTGGTAAGAACAGCAATGCTGTATGGTACGGAAACAGCAAGCATGAGAAAAGCAGAGCAGAAGAAGATGGATGTGGCAGAAATGAGAATGCTTAGGTGGATGTCTGGGTAACAAGAGTGGATAGGATCAGAAATGACTACATAAGGGGGTCAACTAAGGTGGTGGAAGTATCAAAGAAAGTGCAGGAGGGGAGGCTGAGATGGTATGGACACCTGTTGAGGAGAGATGAGGACCACGCTGGGAGACATACTATGGGAGTGGAGGTGCAAGGAAGAAGAAAGAGAGGGAGACCAAGAAAGAGATGGAAGGACTGTGTGAGAGGAGATTTACATGAGAAGGGAATTGATGAGGCAGAAGCGCAAGACAGAAATAGATGGAAACGGCTCATCCGAAACGGCGACCCCATATAAAAATGGGAAAAAGCTGGGAAGAAGAAGAAGAAGATTTTTGTAAGATATGGCCTAATTCCAATATTACATATGCCACTCTTTCATGAAGATGACTTAAGTTTTAGCAAGAAATTATTTCATAAGTAACTAATACTTCCCTAACCTATTTCAAAGTACTTTTTTTGCCAAAAAATTTAAAATTTTAGACAAAAAATCAAATAATTGTCAGGTACAATGGCAATGAAAACCCAATTTTTTAAACGATTTTATGACACTTGGAGAAATTAATGAAGCTAATATAAATAAATAGAACTAATATTCAATCTCATAACATCAGTTCAACAATGGTCAGATGTAAATCATTCACCAAGAATGTGATAGTGAAATGTAAGAAAATTTTGCAGGTCTTTGCATATTTTCTTTATATAATTTCCCTGATAACATCAAGACATTATGTCGTCCTTAAGGTGCATATTCCATCATGAAAGCTCAGACAATAAAGTAGTAGTAGTTTGGCAATTTAATCATGAAAAACGGAGAAAGTTAAAGGCAGCAGAGGTCAGGCGCCAAAAGATTCAACAGTTCCAAGTACGTAAGCATATGTGAGGCTTTGCCAGAATTGTCACCGTCCTGAATATCTTGTGTCACTGCGTCGTCATTATTGCAGATTGCTAGAGGGAGAAGCAGCTGGAAAAGAAATTAATGCGTACCTCAGACTGCAGGAAACTTAGGTGATGAGGTTTTAGAATATTTTTCAACCAAGGTAGAGCTTTTTTATCACAGTAATATCTTTTCCAGCTGCTACTTCCTTTAGCAATCTCTGCCATTATGACAATACAGTGACACAAGATATTCAGGGCGATTGTTCTCTATTACTCAAGACTTGACATAAAGGAGTGTCAGTGCATGACTGGCCAACTCTTCAAATGTTGGTGTTAATGTTCTAGCTCTGGCTTTTAAAGTAGCCTTTGCTATGTTTCAGTATTTTAGTTTGCAATGGTTATGATATTTTACATTTTAGCTTGCTTAAAACTAATGCTGCCTTACTTGACAAGCATTTTACTGTCATTTAAAGCAGTTGGTTGTTTCGTTGTTTTTTCTACTGATTCATAAAAACATGTCTAGGGCTCTTGCTTTTCTTTCACTTTTTGTGAAGAAAGTCGCAAAATCTGTAGATTTCTGGCAAGTAACCAAATGATGAAGTTTTCAGCTTGGTTGCGTGGCTTCTTAGATGTCTTGGGACTTAACAACTTTAACCTTAACTTTATTGATAGTTGGGGGGTATAGTCAAACAATTGTTCATTTTTATAATAAAAGCATGGAATTTGGCATTTATATAGAGTTACATATTGTGAAAATTTTTAGATATTGGGGCAATTAAGATTATGCCTGTCAAAGCCGTGGCAGCCATTTTCCAAAATGGCCGCCACATACCATAAGCTATATAAGGGTAATAGGGTTGTAGGTATATAATAAGACACTTTCTGGGTAAATGTTCATCAGAAATGTGTCAGAGTATTTCATATGAATTTGAAAATCATAGACAAAACAGTTTTTTTTTTTTTTTTGGAAAAATTTCTTTCATAAAGAATGGATGAGAATAATGGAAGTTCTGATTTATCGAAATAGACGTTTAGAAGTCATACAATGATTATGAAGAAATTAAATTCTTTTACAATCGACTCACAAAAGGTTACCATCAATTCATAAAAACAGCATGTGACGAAGTCAGATGCAACAAAACCTTACAATACAGTAAAATAACAAAACAAAGGCAGGTAATATACAAGTGGTTTGTTCACAAGTCAGTCTAGCACATATTCTGCTTCACAGAAGTAGAGCGCAGTGCAGTGAAAATGTGCTACTTTGCACTTGCATTGGTTCCTGCAGCCTTTCATACAGCCACATGACACCAGCGCCTCACATGTTTCTGCACCTTCTGGGAGTGTGGTCCAGAGTGGCTCATAGGAGCCATCTTCTTCATCTCTTATCCAACCTCATCTTGTTGGCGGAGCCAACATCTGACACCAGACATGGCCACCCTGCCCTGGAAGACTGCCCTTCTGACATGTTTTTCTAAGGAAGCATAAGCATAGGTGGGTGGAATATGCTACACTGAAGTCCTCGCAAACATCTTTCTTGCTTTGTTCACTTCACTGTGTGCTGGTACAATCAAAGAGGAGGACCAAATATCTCTGGATGACTTGCATTGCCTCGCCTCCTCTGGAATTCAGTTGGTGTCTGCCAGAGCCAGCAGTGTATTGCTGTGTTGGGAGTGCACGTGCCTTCCTCGGACCCAGAGATGAAGCTATCTCATAAATGGACAGAAACGGAGTTTTTTGCCTCCTGAGGGCTATCCAAAGTTTGTCTCCATTTAACAGTGACAGAGCTAGCTTCACTGCCAGGACTACAACACTATCTACAGTTCGAACAAGAATCTGATGGTGGTTGTGCTGAGCAGTGTCGCATGCAAGCAGCATCAAGTGACTATCTGCCTCATCATGGCATACATAGATCAAATGATCCTGTACTCTTTTGAACTGGAGCAGAGAGTACCTGCTGTCTATCTGTCACCACTAGCACCTTCATCAAAGGAGTCAATGACTGCCCAGCAAGGAAATAGAGGCGCTCAAATTTCTTGGATTAGTTGTTAAATTGACATCATACCTTCTCACCCTTTTTCCAAGTTTCAATCTGTCTGGAGATTTCAGGGAGTCAGGACTGTAGTTGTCCCACACAAGGTCAAGACTGAGCAATGCTGAAGCTGTCCTTGGATGAAAGGGATGAAAACTTGGTTTGCATATACCTCAATTGTCTTGGCTGTACCAGGTTTCTGCATCTGCACAACCACAGCCCCATCAAGAACCTTGGCAGTGACATTTCGTGCATCTGATAGTGTACTTGGCTGTGGTGGCACTGGGGTTTTGATACTGAGGCCCAGGTTGACAAGTCGCCCCACCTGGTCTCTCTTGAGTTTACACAAGTAGCAACATGCCAGTGTAGATGTGAAGAGGAGTTTCTTATGCCTGATGGATGATCATTATTAGAATTTTACAGATGAGCTTTCTTGGGGTTTGGAAACTGTACTTGCTTGCTGCTTTCAATTGCACTTAACCAGAATGAATTTGATATTTGTGCAAAGGACAGTGTACCTGGTGGTGATGATGTGTAGTTTAGATCCTTGATGCTGGGTCCTTTAAGCACCATGTTGGCAAGAGACAGCAATAGGTTTGGCACGGACTTCTCTTGACATCTCATTTTGAATGAGCCATAAGTACTTGCATCATCATTCGATGATGTGGCAGTGAGCAATCTGTTTAGCATTTGCCAGATGCATAGCATCACTGTCACTGTCCCTGTCTTAAGCTTTGCCTAGTGCTGACCCATTGTCCTCATCAAATGCTAGCAGAACATCACTACCCTTGGTGTATGACCGCATATCTGGAATCTGTAGCTGCTGCTTTAGCCTTTATTTGTCAAGAATAACCCATAGTTGTTCAGGTCTTGACTTGTCGAGATTTACAAGAGCTGTAAGCTTGAATACTGGTGCAGTACCTGTCTCCAACCTGATTTTTCAATGTATATAAGTACAGTGGTACCTCGACAAACGAAAGGCTCAACTTACGAAAAACTCGAGATACGAAAGCAAATACAAAAAAATTGACAGCTCTACATACAAAAAGTTTTCAAGATACAAAAGGTTGTTGCTGTAAAGTCCCGAGATTCGCCCGGACCACCGAGAACAATTTTAAAACTCCGCGCCACCAACTAAGTAAACTCGCCACCATCCTCCCGCTCTCCCATTGGTTCCTGATGCGTCACCCCATAAGGTCCTGCTCTCCTATTGGTCAGCATCTACCCCTTGTGCTTTAAGTATTTTATTCGTAAAAGGATGCTGTAAATTGAAAAACTTATTCATGCAATACATTTAATAAAAAAAAAATCATTAGGTAAAGATAGATTAAAGAATAGAAATGAATGGTTATTATACTGTTTGGTAGTTTCAGTAGTTGAAGAGAGATAATGAAAATTTATGGCTTACTGTGTAAAGTGATTGCTTGGCGATCGTTCGATACTCGTAAGTGCTGGATGTAAGCAGAAGTTTGGAAGCTTTTTTTTGTTTGTTTATTATAGTTAATGGTTACTTAATAATTATTTGAAATGAGTACATGTAATAATTTAATAAAAAAATTGTGAATTAGATATGATAAAATATAAAATAAATCAGACTGCCAACAAATACGTATTTTTTAGAATTCTTCTTCTGTTTTTATATTACGTTAGGTATACGTATGTTTCATTATAGCTGTCAGTAACTCGGTATCTCCATTAGGTAAAGATAGAATAAAGAATAGAAATGAATGGTTATTATACTGTTTGGTAGTTTCATTAGTTGAAGAGAGATACTAATGAAAATTTATGGCTTACTGTGTGCTAGGAAAAATGATTGCTTGGCATTCGTTCGGTACTCGTAAGACGGGTAAGAGCTGGATGTAAACAGTCGATTGGAAGGTTTTTTTTTTTTTGTGTATTATAGTTAATGATTATAATTAATAATTATTTGAAATGAGTACATACTGATTATTTATACATTTTATTGGCATATTCTAAGCTTTTAGCTCTTAGGTTTAGATGTCAGAATCATAGACTAGGCTACAGTAGCAACCGCTAACATAGGCTAGGCTTATTACTAATGGACATATGCTAAAGTCGTAATATATGCAGTAAAAATGGGGTTGAACATTACATGCAGGTGAATATTACTCAAGTATGTACAGTATTTTGCCTTTTTGGAGTCATATTTCTTCCGTCGGATCGGCGTCGTAACCCTAGAACATGTGTTTTAGGCCTGGAAATATAATTTACTGGGGTGTTTTTGGAGGGCTTGGAACGGATTAGCCATTTTACATGTAAAATGTGGTCCAAGATACGAAAACCTCATGATACGAAGGGCGCCTCAGAACAGATTAATTTCGTATCCCGAGGTACTATTGTACAGCAAAGGCAATTCCAATTAGTTCACACTCATGGTCTGTGGCTTACTTTGATTATCCCTTGGCTTTCCAAGCATGATTATACAAGGATGTGAAGATTTGGTCTGGTATGAGGCTTCCAGTGCAATTATGTCACCCATACTAAGCCTGGCTAACGATGCAACCAAAGCAGCCACGAGGACTTGTCCATTAATTCTGTCCAACAATACATGTTTTGGCAACTAGCTCCAAGTTCATTGAACCTCGCCAAATTCTGTGCCAGTAACCCCTTCCTGCATCACGTCATTTTGACTTTGCTGGACAAGTTAGAGAGATTCTGTTCTTTCTGGCATAAAACACAGGTCCCAGTTCATATTGGAGGGCTGGTGCACTTACCACACAAGGACCAATGAGTTGAAATGGCTTTGACATGACTATTGTTCATATGTGACTTGGCATGAAGTAATTTCACTGCTGTCATAGTGCACTACCATCTGTACCACTTGGATGACCAAACCCTTACGCAAAGACAAGCATAAGCATCACCATTAGCAAACGAAGTATGTAGCATTTTCAGTTCTATAATAATAATAATAATAACAATAATAATAATAATAAGGTAGCAGGCTGAAATCCAGAACCTCACACTGTAAAGTAACCAGCCTAGGAAGGAAAAAGATATAATAATGATAATAATTATAACAATGTTCTTAGGTTTTTTTTAGCTGATGTTTTGTCCTTGTTATACTGCACAAACTAACTATCATTTCTGCCCATGTTGATCATTCTATAGAGTACTAAGCACACTCCAAAGGGAAATGTCTCAAAACCAAGGGCATTTGGTGGCCATTTTGGGAAAATGGCTGCCGTGGCTAACACAGACATAATTTCAAGTGCCCCAACATATGAAAATGATCAAGATATATTAGTCTACATGTTTGTCAATTTTCATGCCTTTATCACAAAATTAACAATTGTCCTGAAATCTTGAGCTATGCCCTTGACTATGAAAGGAACAGCAGTGAATTTACAGTAAAAAGTCTATGTAATGGTATCCATCACTCAAACATGCCAATTCTGGCAAACCTCACAGATGCTTACATACTTGGAAGACTGTTGAATCTTTCGCCACCTGACTGCTGCTGTCTTTAACTTTCCATTTTTCATCATTAAATTATCGAACTGCTTCCTTATTGTCTGCACTTTCATGATGGAGTATGCATCTTAAGGACAACATAATGTCTTTATGTTATCTGGGAAATTATGTAAAGAAATTATGCAAAGACCTGCAATTTTTCTTACATTCTTGGAGAATGATTTAAATCTGACCATTGTTAAACTGATGTTATGAGATTGGATATTGGCTCTATGCATTTATACTCGCATCATTAATCTTTTTCTCCAAGTGTCACAAAATCGTTAAAGAATTAGCAGTTTTTATTACCAGTGTACTTTACAAATATTTGATTTTTTGTCTAAAATTTTAAATTATTTTGCAAAGAGAGTACTTTGAAATAGGCCAGGGAAGTATTACTTACTTATGAAATAATTTCTTGCTAAAACTTAAACCTTAAACCAGCTTCATGAAAGAGTGGCATATGTACGGTAATTTTGAAATAAGGCCATATCTTACTACAGCAGTATCTTACAAAAGTGTACCAAAGTTGAAGACTCACAGAATACGTTCCCTGAAGTAAATAATTCAATGTAGAGTATGTCAAAATTAGCTGAAAAAAATCGACAAGTAAAAATAGTCTTATTCATTATATATATCCTAAAACAAAGGAAAGTTTAGTGTGATATTATATGCAAATGTTGGAAACAAGAACTTTCACTTAGAGTTCAGAATAATGCCATATTCATAGTTGTCGCCCAATGCCTCTTGCGTCATTGAAAGTATAACCTATTTTGCTTTAAAAACTTCCTGTATACAAAAACTCTATGAAGCTTGTGTTTTCGTACGGGTAAACCTAGTAGGATTTCGTGGTTTAAAATTATGGTCTGGAAATGAGTTTATTCATAAATGTCACTTTAGTGGGGACCTTGACCTTTTGACCCATGGTGACCTAGGTTTAAGACCAGCTTTTATTATAAAGTTACCAGTGACTGTGGTCGTTTGCCAACATTTTGATATATAAATGTTAGTTGTGCAATCAAAATTGATTGAGATTAAAATGTGACGTACTTCCATATTTCCGACCAGTTAAGAGTCAAATTTTTGAGACAAAGGCATAATAAAATCTCAACCCACCACCGCTAATTTTCAAGAGTTGCAGTTTTGAATGCCCCAAGGTAAGACCTTTCAAGAAATCTGATAATTTTCAGCAAATAAATGGGCCCTGGCTCTCGGACTAGTGCTTATATTAATATTGAAATAATTTTCTGAGGGGGAGATGTACAAACTGTTTGGTTTGCGCACCGTTACAAAATACCTATAAAGTAACAATTATAGAGATTTTAGGTTTATTGATAAATGGGATTGACACTCATAGCTCTTGATTTTCGTGACCATCTCGTTCACGTTAATGAGGTTCTATCAGATCAGTAGCCTCAGATCCTCAGGTCTGAATTAAGCTGTTGCAGAGTTACTCGAGGCATAAGTTGGAACGTTTTACAAGTGCCTCTTAGGAGCCCATTGCTTATTGGTATTAAGTCACTTAGGAGCCCATTGCTTATTGGTATTATGTCACTTTGTCCCGCAAACTCTCATCGGCAACTGAGAGCCGGTTGTCTTTGACACATTATGGGGTCATACGAGTGACTGGGGAAAGACTCGTACTAACGACCGTTTCATAAGTTCCTTGGTTACTCGTAGTTCTAGGGCTATTATGTTTTGCATCCTGGTAGTCCCTCTTCTTGAGCCTACCAGCAAGAATTGAATATGAAATAAACAGCATCATTCTTCTTCTTTCCCGTCGTTATCCCTACGTTAAGGGGTCAATTGCCTGATGTGCCTTCTCCACTGCCTTCTATCAAAGGCATCATCCTCCACCAAACCTAATTTCTCCATATCTTCCTTCACTTTATCTCGCCGTCTAATTCTCTCTCTCTCTCTTGATCTTCCTCTAACAGGTTCCTCCCAAGCCCTCTTCACACTCCTAGTCATCCATCCTCAACACATGCCCATACCATCTCAATCATGACTTTCTTATCATCTCTGTACCCTTTACTAAGCCTGCCCTTCTTATTTCATCATTTTCCAGTCTTTCAAGCAGCGATATTCCCACAATCCACCTCATCATTCTCATCTCTGTTCTCTTATGTTTTACTTCCCCTTTCCTTCTTAGAGCCCATGTTTCCGGTCCACACATTAACACTGATCTTATAACTGTGTTATAGATCTTGACTTTTAAGCTTGATTGGCATTTTTTTTATCACATACCACTCCAGCTACCTCTCTCCACTTCCCCCATACAGCTTTTATCATACTGTCAACTGCAGCCTCATACCCTCCCTCTTGGCTTAAAGTAGATCCTAAGTATTTAAACTCTTCTGCCTGTTTTATAATCGAGCCTCTTTTTTTTTTTTCTTTTATTACTTTTCTGTCTCTATCTTCCCTACTGCTAAGCAAAACTTGTTTTATCCACATTCACCTTTAAGCCAACCCTCCCTAAAGACTCCTGCCACTAGCCAACCCTTCTTGTAGGTCCTCCTCATTTTCAGTAGTAATCACCAGATCATCCATGTACAACAACTCCCACAGCTCTTCATTCCTGATCTCTTCATTCAACACATCCACGACCAGCACAAACAAAAATGGGCTTAATGCTGACCCCTGGTGTAATCCAACACTACAAAGTTTTCTGTTTCCCCAACTGCTGTGCTCTTCTTTTATATATCATCTCGACTAGTCTAACAAGCTTTCCTGGGACACCTTTTCTTTAAACACCAAAACATCACTTCTCTTAAGATTCTATCGTATGCTTTCTCTAGTTCTATAAATGCACAATAGGGATCCTGGTTTCCATCTAGCCTCTTTTCCTGTAGCTGTCTTACAATGAAGATGGCATCCACTGTCCCTCTTCCTTTCTTGAATCCATACTGCTGTTTCCCAATCTTTACAATCTCTCTTAATCTCTCATCCAGTATTCTCTCTTAAAACTTTCAATCCATGCTCTGTTTGTTTAATTTCCCTTTATATATATACAGGCAGTCCCTGGTTAACAGCGGGGGTTCCGTTCCCGGCCAATGCTGCTAACCGAAAATCAGCAATAACAGCACTAAAAACCTGCTTAACGGCACCGTTAACCGAATATTGGCGCCATTAACCAGAGATCGGCGCTGCTGCTAACTGAATATCGGCGCTGCTAAGCAGAGACCAGCACAGAAAATCCAGTTAACAGCATCGCTAGACAAGCGGCGTAAAACCGGATAGATGTTAACTGATGCCGCTGTTAACCGGGGGCTGCTTGTATATGCCATTAGGCTCACCTCTCAGTCCCTTGGCATTTCTTCCTCTTCACATGTAGCTTTTAATAAAACTAGTATCCATTTCTCCCCCTCTGTACCTAGTAATTTGATCATTTCAATTTGAAATTCCGATGGACCTGGTGATTTACCATTGTTCATTTTCCTTAATGCTCTCTTTACTTCTGTATCACTGGTTCCTCCACCCTCTGTGTTTCCCCTATCTCCTCTCCCTCTCATTTTCAGTATTTAACAGTTGTTCAAATTATTCTCGCCATCGCTTAATGTTTTCATCCCTATACAATATTTCCATCACTATCCTTGAAGACTCCCATTTTACCCACATCCTGTCTCTGCCTTTTCTTCAAGTTTGAAATCTTATAGATATCCTTTTCTCTTTCTCTTGTTCCTAGTCTTGCATTTAACTGATCTGCTCTCCTTCCAATACCCATACCTACCCTCCTTCTTGCCTCTCTTTTCTCTGTACCTTTCCTCTATACCCTGTGCATGCCCTACTTTCCAGTCCATAAATACTTTTGATTTTCTTTTAATTGGTTCTTGTACCTCTCCATACCACCACCACTTTTCTCCTCTCAACACTCCATAACTGCTGGTTCTTCCCACCAGGTCCTCTGCATCCCCCTCACATATTTCTCTCATGTCTGCCCAGATACTTTCCAATCTGTTACCCTGTCCAAATTCTACGTTCCCCCTTACCAGCCATCTCTCTCACAGTCGTCCTAAATTGCTCCCCTTCTTCTTTAAGGTCCCAAATTTTAATTCTAGCTCCTCTCTTTCTCTTCTTGGCTACACACGCAATAAAGAGTGTGTAAAATGTCTGTAAGCATAAGGAACGAATAGAAATACAAATAAGTATAAATACAATTGTGTGCATGGATAATTATAGTGCAGAGTATGTAATTTTCATTTAATTTGGCTTTAAATATTTAAGTATAATTCCAGCATTTTCATTCTCGGTTGACCTCTGTAACAATATGTGAAATGTAACTCCATCAGATAGTTTTTTTTTTTTTTTTTATGACCAGCCCAGTACCATTGAGGTTTTTGTTAGTGTTCTTGTAGCATAATGTTGAATTTGCTGGACAAAAGGACTTCCTCGCTTTATTTTTTCTAAATTTTTATAGTGTGCTGCTGAAAATGTGGAAACACTAATTTAACAGGTTAAGCATTATAAAATTATATATATTATTTTTATTATTTACCATATAGGCTCTTGAAGCCATTCCATTTTACGCTGATTTCCTAAGATTTTTCTGGATTTTTCTCATTGTTTAGGTACAAATTTCTGCTTGGTAATTTTTTTTTTAATTTCCTGGTGTTTTGTCAAGTTTTCTTTCCTTCTCCACAACATTAAACGCAGTTCATGAACAATCTTGTGGCTGCTGATAAAGTGGGACTAATAAGAAAAATGCGCGCATAAACCAGTGTAGACCAGGATTCGACTGGTGGTTTTCAACCTTTTTAATCTTATGCACTCACATTGCAGCATCAGGGAGGGTAAAAAGAAAGGCATGGTTTTTTTTTTACATAGTTTACTAAGTTTAAATGTGTTATATATATGAAGCAGATTAAATTTTCAATTAATGAGAGTATGTCACCATGAGGTAGTGTTGACGGGAACTAGTCCTTCATAAGGAAACACTGTGACTGGCTGCCAGGATGCAATACATCTACCATAACAACTGTATCAGACAGTTTTCGATCATTGTGGCAGTGAATTAGTGCTGCTTGCAGCTAGTTGCAACTTGTAACTAGTAACAGTGATAGGTAAGTCACTGTGTGTGTGAATAGCATTTAAAAATAATAAAACAGAACTAAATCAGGCACATTTTTTCCAATAACTGACAGTGTAGGTAGCGGTGCTATATACAGCTTATAACTAGTACTCATGGGGAAATTACTGTGTGCGTGACTTCCATCACAGCATGAACAATAAAAGTAAAATAGAATTGAGAAGTTATTGTGTTCCATTAACTGCGAACTAATGCTGATTGTTAAGCCTCGCAACTAGTTGTTAGTAACTAGTTACTTACTCATTTGGAAGTCAGTGTGTGTGACTGCATCAAAATAAAAGCATAGACGACTCGGCACAGTCTTTGAAAGAGGCCCTCTTATATCGTCTTTGACTGCAAGACGTGAACGGAACTTTTTTTTTTTTTCTTTTTTTAATAGTGCACATTGCTGAGAATCCCTGCTTAAAGCGGTATGTAGAGGGAACATCAGGGATTCCCGTACACATTTCTTTGCTAAAGCAGGATAAGAACTTGCTATTGTTGACCAGAATCTGGTAGGCCACTTTTACAAACAGGTTTGCGTTATTCAAAACCGAAGTATTTGAGAAACCTGTCACTTACCCCTGGCGCGTACCCCCACCCACAGGCTGAGAACCCCTGGTGTAGACTAAAATAAATAGATGGATCTTATCAATATTTGATTATGCGTACCATCAAGGTTAGGGCCGCCATTGTGGGGAAGTTTACTTTTATTTATTTCTTCCATTCACCAACTAGAATTACGTTTATTTTTGGCAATAAGTGAGCGGCAAGTCTAACGTATCCCCAAAAGCGCCTCTTCCTCAGTCAAGCAAAGGCACCAACTGCTATAGTACAAAAGGAAAAATCATGAATCTGATAAAGATCTCTCATAGAAAACTCGACTCTAGGAACGAGAAATTGGCACAAAGAAGTCCACATAGGTTCTCTCGTATCTCTCCCTTTGGACCGGATAATTAGGGATGTGAATGTCACCCGGGTAAACTACGAATCCACCCGCCATGTAGGATGACCAGAAACCAAATGTGCCGACGGTCATGATGCTGTTTGTGGTCGCAGGTGTTCAAAATGGTCATGTCTTCTCGGTTTGCACCTGTTGGAGAGAGAAAAGTATCTATTCAAGTTCATGAATGGCTTAGTACTATAAACTTCGTCACATATAAGATCTAGGTCGTGATGGTCGGTTGATTTTGACGAATTAAAACCTCCCGTCAAAAGAAGTATGGTCTAGGCCCTAGGGTACCTTTTCTATCAAGTTTGAACATTTTCGTTCAATACTGAAAGAGAAAAATTTAGGACAGCAGTTGAGTACCCAATAGTACCTATGTGGAGGAACGACAGTGAATATACACACCCAAGTATGTTCAAACGAAAAAATACGATTCGAAAGCTTTCATTAAAAATAAATAATTTATGAAGTGACATAAACTGGTTATTCCTGGAACAGTCTTAAGTTAGACTATCAAACGATTTTAAACGCTAAAGGAAAACATAATCCTGTGAACTCAAAAAACACTCGATTTGATGTGGACTTGACTATCTATTATCTATCCTTTTAAAATAACGATTAACGCCACAAGTCAAGGAAGAATCTATAAAATATTGGGAGTAGGTAGTCTACCGGTAATATATTTCAAAAATGGAAAGATCTACTTCCCATGGAAGTAGTAATAACCAGTTCTCCGACATTTAAATATACTTGGGACATCAGCGGAATCTGTAGTGTGTCTCACCAGCGCACAATTACTATTGATTTATTGACTTGTTAAAAATTTCAGGGCCAATTTTGCTGTCTAAAATTGTGCATCCTATTGGGATGCGTGACCTTGAATCTGTTTTCTGGTATTTTAAGGAAACTGGACGTTTTTCTTGAACATTACAGCAGTGATGAATTGATTTTTAATGATAAGAAATTGGCAAGTGTCTTCAGTTATATTCGATTTCTGTATTTCACCAGAAACCGCAATATAATTGTTGAAAATGGTAATGTTTAAACTGGATGAGTGCGACGCTAAAGTCAAGAACGGTTACATAATTTAAAAGCAACTTTGCTCGATCTACAAATTGGTTATGACTGGTATTCATACAAATGAATTGATAATGTTCCGTTCGAGCGGGAACCGACGATCTATGCAAGTGCACATTTAGATTGACCTCTGCAGAATCTGGCAAATTTTAAATTCTGTACCTGACACGAAGGTCACATCCGTGTGATTTTCAAAGGTTTTACGGATATATTTCCGGTCCCCTGACGAGACGATGAAAACCAAGATGGAATAAGATAAGGTGAGTTACCTAAAGGTTCCGTTTCGCTCATGCGCATGACGTCACTTGGAGACTTAGAGAGTTCAGCCAGGCGACACATAGGCGGGAAATATCCCGCGTTTTTTCACATATGTTTGTTTCCATTTGCGAGGACAGATTTATCATGGTAATATGTGCCATATATGGGTGCTCCAATTCTTATAAGACCAATATAACTGATGGAAGTGGAAAGAATGAGATTTTACAGTTTCCCAAAAGATGCAGACCTATGTAAGGAGTGGGTGAATATGTGCAAAAGAAGTGATGGTATCAATGCCAAAACTGCACGAATTTGTTCGTCACATTTCCAACCTAATGATTTTGCCAGAAACCTTGGGCACGAATTGCTCAATTACTGCCCTAAGACTGCCCGAAATCTAAAAGAAGATGCCATACCGACACAAAATCTTTATAATAATGTTACTGTTGCTTCAGGTAAGCCTATCACTAATATCTCGTCATTTTAGCTTGGTTTACTAGACATATGAATGTTTCATGTAGCATTTTGGTCAACTAAGCGAACTGTATATGAATAGGCTCACTTAGAAAATTAAGAGATTATATGAATATATCAATTATATTTCTCTTGCAAGTAAATCTTTAACCACGATCGGAAGAATGTCTCTGAAGATCGGATGGAGAGAGAGAGAGAATTTTGCAGAAATGTTTTCGTTTGCTTAAATACTATTTCTTGAGCTTTAAATTATATTAAAAAGGTTTGGTTGCTTCGAAATACGTCCTGATTTTATATGGATAAACTATGAAAAATGTATGTATGTTGATAAGTTTATATATATATTATATATATATGTATATAGTATTATAATATAATATATATATATATATATATATATAGATATAATAATATGTATATATATATATATAGATATATATTCACCAAATCGAAATGCCAGAGCGATGAAAAGGGATTTGACTTGATGAACCTGTGCATGAAATATGATTTGGTAAAGAAAGTTAGAAATGCTTTCTGGAACAGTCCACGTCAAGTCGAAATACTTGATCAAATGATTGATTTTGCTAGTAATGCTAAAGTGAAAGACAAAATGTCTCCGTTCCAGAACGGCGTTATTATTTCATCTAAATCAGTAAAAGGATTGTATAACATGTTGCATGAACTGTACGGATGTTGACAATTCGGCTATGTCAAGGCACAGTCGAACATCTCTTTTCTTTCATACGACAAATTGGTCATTGCCATGATCATCCGTCACCTTTGGAATTTAAATATAGAATACGGTTATGCATAGTGGGTAGAGACAATAGTTTAACCAGTCAGGGTCTTAATGTTTGTAAAAATGATGAAGCTACATCTTGCGTCACTACAGAGTGCTTAAATGTAGGTGGTCCATCTCAAAGCCCACTCGAGTAGGTTCCTTCACGTGGTGAGGGGGTACGGGATCCTGCCTTCACTCGTGTGAAGGCCGGATCCTGACGGAGCGCCTACAAACGTTTGGCAATAAATGGTGTGGACATTTCCACTTTCGTATAATTTAACTACTAAGGTGAGTCTGAGAAGGGATCGTGGGTTAGGAAGGGTTTGCATTTGAAGCTAATAGTGTGGGTTGTGGTGGTTGAGTCACCACCTGATGTGGTTTGGACCTGAGAGTAAGTAATGGGATTTTCCCATTGCTATCTTGAGGGCGGAACCATCTCCAGGGACTGGCCCATCGGAATCCAGGGGGAGCTGGTTTTCTGGGGGTGGGACTCCTGGCTTTTGTCCGGAAGCCCACCAATACGTTTGTGGTGGGGAGTTGATTCCCATTAGTGGAATCAGAGCTCCCAGCAGGCGGATTGGCTTATACCTGGGCCACCACAAACGTATTGGTGCTATCCTGTATTGGTAGGGTATGGGGTGGACCATTGGGAGTCAACTCTCACTAGTGCCATTGGTGGAGAATGTGGATACCTGAGTGACTCACGATACTTTCTTGATATAACCAAGTAGTAAGAGTTTTATTTTTTTTTTTAGTAAACCAAATATGGATCCGGACTATGAACCTACATCCCCTGGGAAAATGGACTCTCTGGCACTGTTGACGACTTCTGGGTCAAACAAAGACCATTCTTTGAACCCCCCAGATGCCAATAATAGTAGAGTGACGCATTTGAAAGTTATACATATGAAAAATATTCCACTTCAGTGTAACTATGAGGATATCTCGACATCTTTGAACATGTTTGGCAATATAGCAGAGATTCGTATGAACTTTCTTGACACAGAAGGAAAATGGGAAGCTTGAGTAACATTTGATAAACATGAAGATGCTTTTAAAGCAACCTGTAGTATTGATACCTTGAATGTATGTAACTCATTAGTTAAAGGAGCCTTGACGGATAAAGCCCCAAGAAACTTAGACATTTATAAACCTGCAGAATGGAATCCAATCAACTCCAATAGTAGTAACGTTGACAAAATAAGAGTCCCCCAACCACCTAAATGGCTGGTAGTTAAAGCCAAGGAGGAGAACTTCAACTATTACAAGTTTAGTAGGTACCTTCAGCAAAAAATAGGTGGCATAATGAGTGGTGACATTACTAGATTTGGTAAAAGCTATGTACTTATTCATGCAAAATCTAAAACTCAGTCACAGATGCTAACAATGGTGAAAGTTGATAACAACGATATAATAGAGAAAATTAGTCCTCACCTAAATTTTTAGCTATGGAAGAGGTGTTGTTTTTATAGAGACTTGTACGAGTTTACTGAAGAAGAAATTTTAGATGTGTGTCCACCAACTGTATGGAAAGTGAAAAAGGTCCCAAATGGCAACATGATGATTTTTACTTTTGAAGACAGTAATGTACCATCTCATATAGTAATAGAAAATGAAAGAGTGCGAGTTAGACCTTTTCAACCAAAAGCATTACAATGTTTTAATTGTTTTAAATTTGGTCATCCATCTAAAGTTTGTACAAATAATAAGATGTGTAATAATTGCTCTGCCCTAGAACATGGCCCATGCTCAGATATACCTAAATGCATTAATTGTCAGCTAGAGCACAAATCAGTTGATAAAATATGTGAAGAATTTAAAGTTGAAACAGCAGCAGTTAATAAAGCATATACAGAGCACATCAGTATTGGACATGCAAGACGACTCTTGGGAAGAGCCAAGAGTTATTCTAAAGCCCTTACTACCACAAGGGCACCACTTCAATCCATTACTCCTTCCTCATCCTCAATGAAGGATGCCTCAGCCCCTGTGGTTCAACATTCCACCACTAGGGCTCCACTCCAATCTGCTGATCCTTCCTCATCCTCAATAAAGGATGCTTCTACTCCTGTGGCCCGACATACTGGGCCAAGTGCTCAACCTAGTAAGGTTAGAGCACAATCGGCAAAGACGGATAAAATAAACATTCCATATAACAAACTGGATATCTCCCTCAAACCTCCCTTTACTCCACCTTGTGCATTATCTCAGGCAGAATCTCTGCCTGATTTAATGGAATTAGAGGGAAAAAAAACAAATGAAGAGGGTAAGAACACCCTCATCCTCTCCTCCATTAACTCCAACAAAAGATAAAACCAAAATCAATGAGCAAACTGGCGAAGAAAAACAATCGTCATCAAAAATTTACAAGCAAAGCTTCCCATCCACTAAGCATTCAAAAATGACCTTGAATAGAGGACTACCCTCCAAAACCTAGACACCTTCTCTTCAATTTTACAGTGGAATTGTCAGGGACTTCGTGCAAAATATGAGGAACTTAAAGTGTTACTCTATAAATACTACCCTATTGCTGTATGTTTACAAGAAACAATGCTTGATGTCCACACCTTGCCCTAGAGAGTATATATCATATAGAACACAATATAATTTGGAAGTGGGAAGACATGGAGGTTGCCTTATTTATGTTCGCAGGGACCTTCCTCATTTTCCAATCCCACTAAATACTCCTTTACAGGCTGTTGCGGTTCAAATTCACCTAAGACGAAAATACACACTCTGTTCCCTTTATCTTCCACCAAACAATCCCATCACTCGAGAAGAACTAATTGATTTACTTCATCAGCTTCCACGACCATTTCTTCTCATGGGAGACTTAAATGGCAGACATCCTTTATGGGGAGATGTGACATCAAATCAAAAAGGGAATATTATAGCTTCCATAATAGAAAATGAAGATTTAGGACTTTTAAATACCGGAGAACCCACTCATTACCATATCCAGACAGGTACAGTTTCATGCTTAGACCTTACAATTATCTAGTTCCAATTGCACGATGGATTTCAGATGGAAGACGAATGATGACTGGCAAAGCAGTGACCATGCTCCATAATAATAAATTCCAATGATGACCCACCAGTTCAAAGATCTCCACGGTGGAATGTTGAAAAAGCAGATTGGAACAAATTTCAAGAACTAAGCGAAATAGAAAGTGACGCAAATGACTTCCCAACGGCAGATGATGCAATCGATTTATTAAATGGGACATTCCAATACAGCAGGTATACATTCTATACCAAAAACTACAGGTCTTTTCAGGCGGCGCCCAGTCCCGTGGTGGTGTGAAGAGCTCACACTGTTACACCGAGTCACAAGAACATCACTTACACGTTATCGTAGACACCGAACTATAGCAAACATGATAATATACAAACAGAATAGAGCGCATTTTCGAAAGGCAATGAAAACTGCTAGAAGGCAGTCATGGGCGTCATTTGTATCGTCCATTAACCACCGAACACCTATCTGCAGTATATGGAAGAAAATAAAAAAGATTGCTGGGAAATTTACTCCCAGTCCTCCCCCAGTACTTAAAGTTAATGACCTCCTCATCGCCGACGCAAAAGATGTAAGTGATAAACTCGCCGGTCATTTTGCCCAAGTTTAAAAAAAATCTGACAGTTCCCCTGGATATCAATATAGAAGAAGAAAAGAACAACTGCGATTAGACTTTTCCACAGATAAGATAGAGCCATATAATTGACCCTTTACAGAAAGGGAATTTGATGCTGCCCTGGCCAGCAGCACTAACACTGCCCCTGGTCCGGATGAAATTCCCTATCAAATGTTTAGGCATATTTCAAAAAATACAAAACTATTTATAATAAGTATAATTAACAGATTATGGCATGAAAGTAGCTACCCAGTCATATGGGAATTGGCTTTTGTATTACCTTTTGTTAAACCAGGTAAAGACCCTTTTTCAGTGGCTAGTTATCGACTAATAGCACTAACTTGCTGTTTATGCAAGTTGATGGAAAAAATGGTGAATACATGATTTGTCTGGTATTTAGAGCGTAATGGTATTTTCTCACCCTCAAAATGTGGATTTAGAAAGATGCACTCGGCAGTAGATGTCCTTCTGCAGCTGGAAACCTCCATATGTGAAGCATTTGCCTCCAAGCAGCACCATATAACTATTTTTTTTTATATTGAGAAAGCTTATGATCTGCTTGGAGGCATGGCATTCTTAAGACAATTCATACCTGTGGTCTACGAGGAAAATTGCCCTTATTCATTAAAGCATTCTTGAAATGTAGATATTTTCAAGTTAAAGTGGGTAACACATTATCAGATAGAAGATGCCAAGAAGAGGGTGTCCCACAAGGAAGTGTGCTTATCCAAAGCGAACCTAAAATTCAATACACCCGGAATAATATCCAAAGCGAACCTAGAATTTTTTGCGTTAGCAATAAATGGTGTCGCGTCTGTTATACCCAAGGATGTATTGAGTACCCTATTCGCAGATGATCTTTCAATATCTGTTGCTGCATCACGAATGTCAGTTGCAGAAAGGAAATTACAATTGACAATAAATAAGATAATAAATTGGGCTGAACAACAGGGATTTAAAATATCAGCCAGTAAGACTACTGTTATGCATTTTTGCCACCTTCGGGGAGTACACCCCGACCCAGACCTTTATCTGTACAACCATAGAATACCCTGTGTTGAAGAGGTACGCTTCTTAGGCCTCATATTCGACAAAAAACTCAATTGGCTTCCCCATCTGAAACATATTAAAACAAAGTGCCTTGAAGCTTTAAGTATTTTGAAAGTATTATCTAATACCAACTGGTGTGCAGACAGGCAGACACAAATCACTTATTATTTCAAAATTACTTTATGGATGTGAAATATATTCTTCTGCTTCATCTAATCGTCTTGCTATCTTAGATTCAGTACATCATACCGGTATACGCTTGGCAACAGGTGCCTTTCGATCTTCTCCCATCTTAAGTTTATTAATTGATGCGGGAGAAATCCCACTAGAGTTATATCGCCAATCATCAATTATCAGATATTGGTTTAGGGTTCAGAGAATCCCCAACTCTAAAGCCTTTGAAGCAGCAAATAGAAATTCTTTCAACAACTTTTATGAAAATCGTCCAAGGTTTCCTAAGCCTTTTAGTTTTAGAGTGAAAAAGATCTTGGAAAAAATTAATATGTCAAGAAATCCTGTATGTCCAGTTAATTTACCAATTACCCCAGCATGGAAATTACCTGTAATTAAATTTTGTAAATATTTTAAAGGTATTAAAAGAGAAAAATCAGATACAGAAATCAGAGTATTATTTTTAGAACATGCTGCAGAGCACTCAGGCTCTACATTTGTTTTTACTGATGGCTCCAAAACTGATGATGGAGTCGGATATGGAGTTTTTAGTGATGATTTTAGTCGCAGAGGAGCACTACCCATCATAGCATCGAACTTCACAGCGGAACTGTATGGAATTTTAACAGCATTGGAACATATTGCAACCCTCCAGAATTGAATTCCACTAATATCACCATCTTTTGCGATTCCAAAAGTGCATTACAGGCACTTGAAATTTTTAATACTGATCATCCAATTACATTGAAAATCTCACAGTGGGTATTTCTACATCAGCGTAGAGGGATTACTATATCTTTTTGCTGGGTCCCAGCGCATGTAAATATATATGGAAATGAAAAAGCAGACCAACTAGCTAAATCAGCAGCAACCAATATGATACCAAGACCAATTGCTGTACCATATAGAGACCTTTTTCCTAATATATCAAAGTTCATTGCAAGATTATGGGATCAGCAATGGAACGAAGCAGGACCAAATAAAATGAAAGAGTTTGCCACACGTACACACCCTTGGAAATATGAATCTATGCCTAGGAAATGGGAAGTAACGATATGCCGCCTCCGTATAGGACATACAAGATTGACACATGGGTATCTCATGAGTGGTGAATACCACCTTACTGCGATGACTGTCTCGTCCCGATGACTATTAAGCATTTGCTAGTTGAATGTCCTAGTCATCGGAACTGAGAGAGCAGCACTTTAAAGACAAAAGAGATAGAGATGGTAGTTACAGTTTGACAAAGATATTGGGTGAAGAAGCGCAGCATGATTATGAGTGTGTTGTTGAATTTTTAAAAGAAGTTGGAGTTTTTAACGAAATTTAGGTATTTCGCTTTCATGTATGTGTGTAGTTTTTAGCTTTGGGTTTTTAGAATGAATGTATGGAAGCGTGAATAAATGTATTTATTGTCTGTTTGTGTTCTAGTATGAAAGCCTTTGCCTCTGTGCAATTTTTTATTTAATCTTAATTCATTATTTATTATCCTATAAGACCTGTTTGGTCCAAGTTCGTGGCTTTTGGCCTTGACCTTGCATTTTATCTAATCCTTTGGGCCAGCCCCATGGGAGCTGAAGGTCAGCTCAGTGGCCTGGTTAAACTATTTTATAATAATAATAATAATTTAGCTTTGGTGGTGTTTAATGCGTAAGTAGCAGCTTTGCGCTAGCTATAGTACAATAACTGATGCGGAACTTTAAGTTTTTATGATGTGTGTGTGGATTTTTCCTAAATTGGTTGTCCAAATGGCTTCATTCGGCGTCAATGATCCTGGTAGTCACGACGCCAGATAATTATTAATTATTCATTCATTCATCTCAAAGCTCAAATGTTGCTCCCAATGATCTAGATTCCGAGTTATGTATCTCTGCCTGTCTCATGACGCCACTTCTGCCTGTTAACAATGAGACTGAGACTGAGGAAGATCAAGTAGAAAATTTAATAGAGATAGAACCTGAAGCCTTGATAGGAAATGAACCCTTAAGTTATTTGGGAGGGTTCGTAGCGTTTAAATTTAGAAATAAGGATACGTCATTATGCTCAGCTGATGTAGATGAAACAGGCGAGGACTTGATATCATATGTAAAGAGAAAGGTGTTATATAGGTCGCCTAATCATTTTAGAGAAAATACATAAGAAATGGAAGATTTATTCAAAATTTTCCATGGTGATGCTGTAAAACCAGGAGTCGGAGCAGTTTCAAATCTTACTGACATATTCAAGGCCCCCAATATTGATGTTCCGGAGGAGGTAATGAGCTTTTTTATCAGATGTAGGCTTCCTTTTAGAATAAAAAAAATTAAATTCTAAGAAGGAAAAATTTTGTAAAACCCAAGGTATAGTCTATATACCTTGGTAAAACCTAAAGGAGAGAGAGATGCCAGCGCAAGCAGTCAAACGTGTTAGTAGATTTTAGGTGAGGTTGGCCTTTTAACCAGTACAAAACCTTGCCTGAAGGCAGCCATTAGGCGAGAAGTTAGCGGATGCAAGAGGCAATTTATGACAACCAATGGAATTTACTTGGTCATAAGTCCGCAGTGCTAACGGATGCACGGACAGTAGACTGATAAGCAGTGACATCCGGAGATATTTTCAAGGTCTAACTCGAGAAGAAGGTTGGGTCGATATCATGCTCACTAGAGTTATATAAAGGGTGGTGTCATTGTACGAACGACTAGCAGATATTTTCATGCTATTTTCGTACCAATACGGATTTTTGTTTTTTGTGTCTTCGCCTCCATTTTTGTGTGCATCATTCTCTCTTCTATATTACTGTTTGTAGTGATGAATTTATATTAGCTAAAGTCATCGAGTAGTATAGTTTGTTCATACGATGTTTCAAATTGATCGAGTTACTTACGCTCTCGGATTACTTAAAGCCTAGACAAGAGATTCGGCGGCATTACTACGTATTTAGCTAAGTGTGCTATACGAAAATTTACGAATCCCAACAACGTCCATAGCATTGTAAACCGATTGAACTATCTTTCTGACATACATTTTATTACTGATACTTTTTTTCCCGCAGCGTTAATATCATTAAAGTGAACTTGGGTGATACCGAACTCCAAGCAACGCTTAGTAGACAATTGTCAAAATGTTGATACACAGTTTATTTGTTCTTATTTATTGTAATTTTCGCCGGTATTCCAACTAAAGCATAATGAACCGTACAAACACACCTACATAGATATGCAGAAGGGTAGTTTCAACACTCAAATATCTCTCTCTCTCTCTCTCTCTCTCTCTCTCTCTCTCTCTCTCTCTCTCTCTCTCTCTCTCTCTCTCTCTCTCGTGCTGTTGATCTTGTGTACTATAGAAGTCGAAAAAAAAACTCTAGAAACCACGACATGCAGCGTACACGAAAGAATGCAATGAAACGAAGGAAATATCTTGACAGAAAATGGAGAAAACGACTTTCATTTCGGAATTATTTGCAGTGTATGAAGCCATGGCGAAGAATTTGGGAAACCTATGAAATTCACCTCACGTGTTTGCTTTGTAAAGATTTTATGGTTTCGCCGAGAATTTGATTACTGGAATAGACGAGTGTTTTTACGTGGGATCCTTTAATGGTTGCGTTAAGGTATAATTGGATGAGGTTCGGTTTTGCATAGTGAAAATAAAAGTATTTCTAACAGTTTCGGAAATCGTCAAGGATGCTAGTATTAGTAGTAATGACTTTGATTGTAGTAATCAAGCCGTTGATAGCTGCATTATTCAAGACATTGATATTTAAATAATAAAGCTTTGTGACTTGCAAAACACTGTACTCGGGAGTTTTTAATAGTTGAAGTATTTTCAAAGAGTCAACCCTTCTGTGCCAAAAATAATGGAAGCTTTATAAGTGTTGACTTTATGTTAGATGTTGATGTCTGTCTAGTTTTTGTGTTGCTAGTGGTAGTCTTTTTAGTGTCCAGAACTGTCTGCCCTTCCTCTTTACTTATATCGTGCACTGCTTATCCGGTCCCAACCCACCTACGGCGCTCTATGGGACCAATAAATCAGTTTTACTTGTACGTTAGCAATAGCAGACATACTCTGAGAAATCATAGCGAGGTCTACTACTTCATCAGTAGTTGGCTCGGCAGTTAGTAAAGCCCAACATGCCAGTGTACAAAAACCCCGACTTCAGCCGTTTATAACTGAAAATATTCAGTTAACCGGAATGAAGGTTTTCCACTAAGGAGTTTAGTCTTGCCAGATTTCATCGAAATCCTTTAAGCTTTCTGGAGATCCAGATTTTGATATATATATATATATATATATATATATATATATATATATATATATATATATATATATATATTATATATATATATATATTATATATATATTATTATTATATATAGGCCTAAAACCCGAAGCTTTAAGGAAATATATTGTAGTACTATCAAGTTTCTATGGCTCGGTAACCTTAGGCCCAACAGCGTTTTGAATTTTTTTTATCCAATCTTTTGAAAATTCTCATACGCCTCATATAGCTTGAAAAGTACTTTTTTTTTCAACCAACCAAAAGCCAATTTAATGATAAAACATTCGATCACTGTTGAGGAGCTGGTTGAGGATATCAAGGGAAAAACACGATGACGTTAACGGGGCATAAAATGCAAACTTTTGAAATGTCAAATCTGTTTTACTCATTGCATATTTTCGTGTTTAGGTAAAACTTGGCCATCTATGTATTTCGGTCAAGAACTCTAAATGATAACCATGGAGGACTAGGGGATCGTGTACCAGAACAGTAGCTAACATTTCTGTATATAGTACCTATATTATTGTAATAATAATATCTGGCGGCCATTCAGACTAAAACTGCGCTCTCTCTCTCTCTCTCTCTCTCTCTCTCCTCTCACACACACACACACACACACACACATATATATATATATATATGTATATACAACACTAACGAATACTTTTTCTAACAAGCTTTTATTCCCTCACTTCCTCTGTATATGGAGGTAATGTAGCTTTCCTTGATTATTGCAAAATTGTCATTTTAGAGAACTATTATATTATTATATTATTAATTATATTATTAATATAGTAAAACCAGTTTAAGATGCAACATGGGAATTGCTACGTCTCCACGAGATTTTAATCCGTTTCCCGTTCCGTATCGATCACTCCATAAGGGGTATTAAAATTCAGTCTTAAAATTAATTATAATATCCCTGGTGCCGGGAGAAAAGTCGGGAACCGGAAACGGATTTTAAGCTTGTGGGGAAGTGACAACCTATGTTTCATCTAAAACTTGTTTTACGCTAGTATAGTATTTTTCTTCTTGTTCAGCAATTGTATATGTATTAATTATAGAGGCGTAGATGCTTTTACATTGTGTATGAAAGAGGGAAAGCCCCTTCCACGCTCTGAAAAGAGAACTAATCGAAAACCAACGAGTTACTTCAAATATGGAGAGCCTTGCAGGCAGCATAGTATTAAATTAGACCTATAAGAAAGTATGATACCGAACATATGGAGATATTTGATTATCAGGTTCACTAACCTAGTTTATGTCAACTATAGTCCTAAGCTATCCTAGATCCTCGATCCGGGAAACCCACTGTAAGTAGGCTAATGATTTAATCTATTCAACTATTATCTGTATTACAGTGGTGCTCAAATTTCATGTGACATGATTCTTTTTGTATCGTCCAGATTCTCAGACTCAACATTACGTTGCCACGTAGTTCTAAACTTTTTTTTTTTTTTTTTTTTTTTTTTTTTTTTTTTTGTAATATCACATATCGAAAAGTTTTCGAATTCACAGCTAGCACTATATTCCTCATGGTTAAATACCCATCTATGCATAGGTATAATTCGTAATCTGTGTAATTTGAACTTATTTTTTTTTCTACTTTGCTTAGTTCAAAGTGTGGTGTGATAAGGTTAGCGGTGCCAACAATGAAAGCACATGTAACATGCTCCTCGGACTGGTCAAAATAACCACGTCTGCAGCATTATGACAGTAGACCTAATAAGCTCAACAGTCATAACAACAATTTCAAAGTAAGAATATAAATTAAAACAAGTTGTCTTTGAATGTTGAAGTTTTCGGCATTGTTTAAGCCCCCTGTATGTTGCAAAATGTTTTATAGGCCTAAAAAAATAATCGAAGCCTTATGAGATGTAATCTGTTACTAATGTTTTTATTTGTAGAGATTACCTGTTCGTTGAGGAATAAAAGATGATGATGATGATTATATGTAGAAGATGGCTATTAATCGAAATATCATATAAGTATTAATATCAAGGCGTATGGAACACTCGTTTTTCTATTTTCTTAAAAGTCCTGCTCGCTATTGGTGTATAACTAATTCTTTCATAAGGTAATTTGAAGTGCAAGAATGTGTAGATAACCTCATTTGCTTTCTGGCCAGAAATTGTTGATAGAGAGATGTGAATGTTAAGTGTAAAATAAAGAAATCTAACACCTAGGCCTAGGAATAATATCTTGGCTTTGACAAAAGAATAATTGCATAGGCGAATATTTGCTAGTATGCCATCATTTTGAAATATTTACGAAATATAACGAATATTTATGTATGAAAATCCAAATATTCCTCTAACACATATAAAGTAAATGCTTTCAAGATAATTTCATGGTCGTTACTCATGGTAGACCTACTTATGTTACACCAGGTGGTTGTTGTTGCACCGACACTAATGATATGTCACACTGCTCCCCTCACACGTTGATATCGGTGGCGCATTCTACTTTTGAATATACATATTTAATCTTTTTCAGCGTTGAGGTGTAAGAGCAATCAGATAGGACTATTTCAACTTTTATGCTTGCTTTGGAAGCATTATTGATGTTATGGCAATTTCTTTTGTTTTTTGTTTAACATTTGAACTGAGGTTTGGTGACTACTTCGTTTTAGTCAAATGCTTCAGCGATAAGTGAACGAATGTTTTGAAAATGTTTCGTAAGAGTTTTTCTGAAATTTGGTTACACATGACATTTTTTTACAGTTTTGAAATATATGACAGGTTTCACTCTTATGAAACATATTATGGCCTTATTGTATGCATAATCGCGTTTTCGCAATTAAATAATAGATAAATATGGAGCATGCTAGGTTGCCAGTTAGTGAATTTTGAACGGAATCTATTGAAGTCATGTCGCATGAGATTTGAGCATCACGTACAGTAAGTTCCAAAACTGAAGCGACAAATTTCAGAGAATTTCGTTCGAAATTCACTAACTGGCAACTACAACTCGTAGCTGAAAATTTTTTTTTTTTTTCCTACAGTGAAAGCTCTATCAAACAAAATAAAGCTAACATATGATGCACAAATATCAATCTATGATATTTATAACAATCATAAGAAAAAATTTGGGTAATATTAATTATTTTAAAGTATAACAATTACTTCAAACTATAGAAACGAAACTATTTGAAATTCTCGTTCAACACGGGATTACCAACATTACCAATGTATATTTCGAGCAATGTGAAAACAAATATTTAATATTATAGTGTATTATCAGTTATTTTAGCGAAGATGCATAAAACCATGCAAGTATCAATAGAATGTGAAGGGAAAATCTCCGCGACATTAAACATAATCAACCATGAATGCACCTAGATTCAATGGAGAAGTTGGGGGTGGTTGGTAGTTCTGATTCTAGCTTCTAGGAGCGAGCGAAAAACACCTTCGAGAAAGGCTCTAACCTCTGCTGCTACCTTCAGGTGACTAGGCCTAGTTCCGGGCATTGCAAGGCTTACAATGCAGGGCCACTGTCTGTTATTTAGGCAAAGATAGAACCTTCACCGACAGCAGGACCTGTCCTTGCACCTGGGAAACAGACTCGCTATACAAAAAATAAGAAAGTCGGTCGCAAGCAACCATAACACCCGTAAAATCACCATCTGGTTAAGTAGGGAGAAGACCGACCCCAACCACCCCTTCGCCCCTCTACCTCTACCTCTACCTCTACCCACAATACTAACTCCACCTTTTTCACTTCAACCTATTACCTCAAATCTTCGAATCATCCCAACCGTGAAATTTAAGACTGAATTTGCGTAAGTGGGCGTATCATAAGGGAGTGATATCACCCAAATTCATATTTCCACTGACAACCAGTAATCAGTTCGATCCAGTCAAGTATCATTGCCAAATAACCAGAAAATTTATAGGGGTTTTTTTGGGGATTTATTATATATATTTCAAATATATAAGCTATTATCTATATATATATAAAATATCGATATATATATCTATAGCTAATATTATATATATCTATATATACTCTATATATTATATATCTATATATATATACTATATAGAAATATTTAAATATATATACATATATACAATAATAATATTATATATATAATATAGTATATATATATATATATATATACTATATATATATATATATATATATATATATATATATATATATATATAATATATATAATTTATATATAGTATATATATATATATATATATATATACATACATATATATATATATATATATATATATATATATATTATATATATATATATATATATATATATATTATATATATAGAAGCACCCGAGATGACCAATAGGCCTAGTGCTCGATTCTTAAAACAGACCTCTGGTTATTCCTGATAGATAAAAACTTCCTGAGAGAGAGAGAGAGAGAGAGAGAGAGAGAGAGAGCATAACAGGGGGTACTCGAATTAAAATAATGCTCGCCAAGCATATTCACACTCCGGATCGTATGGACAAGAATAGTCTCACTTATGCACTGGCAAAAAAAAAAAAAAAAAAAGGTGGAAACCTACGAAAATACTTGTTTGGTGCGACCCTGAACGCGCAATTCCGCATGCAAAAATTTGCACAATCGAGAAATTCCATGAAATTATTACCTAACAAGCTGGAAAATATATTTCCTTGATTCTTGAAATAGGCCTAACCATGTAACCAACGCTAAACGCGCACATAAACTTGGATTTCGTTTTTTTTTTTTTTTTTTTTTTTTTTTTTTTTTTTTTTTTTTTTTTTTTTTTTTACACCAACTTGTCTTATTTATATTTCATTTAATCAGATGCTAAACATCTCTGTGCATTATCAAAAGAAATCATAATAACTTTCGATATAACGCTATAAAAGTAGAAAGTTAATTTACATATATTAGGCCAATGCTTATGCACACGGTTCCTGCTGCCACTCTATGGTGAACACTTCATATCACACTTTGGAAGCCGCAGATGTTCTTTGGGGAAATTCTTTTTTTTTCTATTAATAAACAATTACTGAACTAACATTGATCATTCACTGGGGAAATACTTTGTGTGCTTATACAGTTAATCACTGATACGTTTGAACAGATAAATAGGATGACAATAATTGGAATGAAATATACGAACTGGCAACCCACAAGTTTCTAAAGAAGTACGATCAATTCTGAGATTTGTCGCTTCACTTCTGGAACTTACTGTACATGTACTAGTTTATTTAGGTACATCAGGTCAATTTCATTTTTAGGTACATCAGCCACCTGGAGTACACAAAACTCCGATCTTTGTCCCATATATATATATATATATATATTATATTATATATATATATAATATATAATATATTATATATATATCAATATATATATCATGAAGGAAGTAGTAGGGAAAGGCATCATCATCTTTTAACAGTTTATTTCAATACCGACGTTTCGCGACGAATTCCAAGTGGCATTTTCAAAGCTAAAAATATATAAAATTTGCGAACATTAATACTCAATTTGATTTAATTTATATTAAAAATGTGAGGCAAACCAGCTGCCCAAACTACGCTATGAACAATTTTACAGAGGATGTTTCGATGTTTAACGACGGTACAGTCTTTTTGATAATTATAGATTCTAAAATAGTCAAGTTGTTGTTGTTCTGCAGTTCGCCCAAGATAGAAAAATCCTTGCTTTCAATATAGGTTTTACATGTTTTTGAATGATTACGTATATTAGATTGTTCCGGATTAGATAACCTACTACCTGTTCTATGGGTTATGCCCCTGTGGGAATCTATTCTAACCTTCAACAGCCTCTTCGTGCATCCCACGGGCATGAGCCATAGAACAGGTAGTAGGTTAACTAATCCGGAACAATCTAATATACGTAATCATTCAAAAACATGTAAAACCTATATTAACAGCAAGGATGTTTCTATCTTGGGCCAACTGCGGAACAGCAACTTGACTATTTTAGAATCTATAATTATCAAAAGTACTGTACCGTCGTTAAACATCCAAACGTCCTCAGTAAAATTGTTCATAGCGTAGTTTGGCCATAGATTCCCACCGATGCTCTCTCCTTGGGCATCTATTGTGTTGCTCTGTTGGTCTGAATGACAGCTGGGCTTCGTTCTTGTGTACTGCCCTGTTGTCTCTGTAAAGATATGATGTCTAATAAGCACTAATAGACCATCTAGATTCGAGGTGAAGTATATTGCCTGCAGAAACTTCGAGTCAAGTTATTACGTGTATGATAGAAGCTTGGATGGATCATTGTCTCGTTTTGTGTGGATAAATCTCAATGCCCTGTATTGTCTTTGAAGGGCTGTGTACCTCTATTGATTGTAGATAACAGTACCGCATTCAGACCTCATCAATTTTATAAGTTATGCATGACTTGGAACATTGAGAAGCATTATCGAATTGCATATCAAGCTTCTGGTGATGGGATTGTAGAATGTCACCAGCGCACTATAAAGTGTTTAGTAGCACGAAGTAATGAGGACCCTTTCATGATAGTGTTTTTGTATATCCTTTCAGAAAAAGATGGTTAGTGCTGAGAGTGCTCCATGTAACAAGTTATTTAAGTATACTTGAAGACATCCAGAGGTGTGGTGAAGTTTTCGTGAAGCTTCCTAGTGCCAAGTGCACTTTTGAATGGGAAAGTGGTTGTGTGACAAAGGTAACATCTGAGAATATTGTTGATGTTGATAGTGTACCTCGTCAGTATTAGACATATGTAGGATTCTTGATGAAAGTGATGAATTGGGTAGGGGTTGTGATGAATTTAATTTCTATTTTTATTTTTCTATTTTCACTTTTCATGCCTGATTCCTCTAGGATGGTTCGACAGCGGTAGCCTTCTGTGTGAATGTGAGATTATGTGATTGATGTGTAAATCAAGGGGGAGCTGGGGCGTGTGGTTGAAGGAAAAAGTAGTAGTAGGTGGAGGAGGAGGAAGCGCGTGAGTAGTTGTTGAGACTGAGAGGGCAGTTGGCAAAAGAAGTCTTTCTGGTAGAGTTAAATGGTTACACTGGTCAGTTTCAGTTCGTCTGGTTTTATTGTCATTTGTATCAGTGGTCTTTCTTGGCAGCAGTCACAAACGCTTGAGGCTGAGTTTAAATTTTTCCTTTTTAACAACACACTTCTACCTCGGTAATTAGATTCATAAGGTGATTGGTGCTGATGACGTGCTGTATATAGCCAAACCATCAAGTTGGGTAAAGACTTGCAGAATATCACAAGGCCTTTTTGGAAGGGTTAAAGCCCTTTGACTCACAAGAGCTTTCATCGCTCTAGATAGGTGAATTATATTTTGCAGCGTTTTATTTTGGTTTTTTAAGTTTAACTCGTAAACAATCCGCAGTGACTGTATAGTATCAGAAGAATGACCAGGGAATTACCCGTACTAAACACTTTCATAAGCGCCTTGGTTACTCATAATGCTGAGCTGAAAGTAAGCTTAGTGGTCTGGTTTAACTGCTTTTATAATATTATATAATATAATAATAATACTCGTAGCGCTAAGGCTATAATTGTTTTGCGTTCAGGTACTCTGTCCTTGAACGTACCAGCAAGGATTGAATCTGAAATAATCAGCGTCATTACCGACGCACTAAAGCAAGATTTGAATATAAAATGTGTCAACAGGTGTATACGTATCAGCCTGGAATGCACTTGTGTGCTTGGGTAATTGTATATTATTGGAGCTTGTGCCATGCCATTTTTATTGATTTTGCTATGAATATATTTCAGCATAAACCCAGTATTTTCATTCTCGGTTGACCTCGATAACAATAAAATGCGAGCTATTCCTCCAAGAAAGTTTGAAAACTAGTTTTTTTTCTTCGACATGAAGAGCACCTAGTCCCTTTCATATTTTTGTTAGCTCTCTCGTAAAAGTATTTGTTTTTGCTGGGCGAAAGAATTTCCTACCTTTATTAATATTTTCGTAAAATTTTAAGAGTATGCTACTGAAAATAGCTGTAAAATGTGTGCAAAAATTTTTTTAACGGGTTAAGCATTACAAAATTATCAATTTTCTTTTATTAGTTTTGCCGTATAGGCTCTTTGAAGCCATTCTGTTTAACTTATTTCGTAGATCTCTTTCCTGTGTTTAGCTACAATTTTCTAGTGTTTTGTAATTTTTTTTCGCATCATGAGACACGGATCATGAACAATCTTAGGGCAACTGGTAGAGGTAATGTTGAATGTGAAACTAAAGCTGTAACTTACTTAAATAGACCCAAGAAAAAAAAAAAAAACGCGCGTAAAGCACTGAGTTGACATAATATACTGCTCGTATCAATAATTAAGATAATCTTCCCATATCATCAAGGTCGGGCTCTATTGTGGTTAGTTTATTTTCATTTGCCCACTAGAATCACGTTTATTTTTAGCAATAAGTGGTGTCGGCAAGTGTAACGTATGCCCCCAACTGACGCCAGTTTTAGTAGTCATAAGTCATAAAATAACTATCCCCAAAAGCCCCTCTTCCTCTCACGTCGGCAACAAAAAACCCTTCCACCCTATTGCAGCCTCTTTCGCTCGGTTGTTGTCTAAATATCATTATTACTCGATGATCATCCTCTTCGGCTTATGGTATGGATGGTGATAAAAATGTAATTGAAGCCTTCAGAAAATTAATTTATTTCCTACACCATCAGTTGCTGAAAGGCGCAAACTGCTATAGTACAAAAGTAAAAATCAACAATCGGATCAAGATCTCGCACAGAAAACTTGACACTAGGAACGAGAAATTGGTACAAAGAAGTCCACATTGGCTCTCTCGTATCTCTCCCTCTGCATCGGATAATTAGGGATGTGAAAATCGCCTGGGTAAACTACGTATCCGCCCGCCAGGTAGGATGTCCAAAAACCAAATGTGCCGACGGTCATGATACTGTGGTCGCAGGAGTTCAAAATGGCCATGTCTTCTTCTCGTTTTACACCTGTTGGAGAGAGAAAAGTATCTGTTCAAGTTCATTGGTTGGTTTAGTACTATACTAATCGCCACACGTATGGTTGGTTTAGTACTACCTATCGCCACACGTATGGTCTAGGTCGTGAGGATGGTTTGATTTAAACCTGCCGTCAAATGAAGTATGGTCTAGTTTGCCTTGTTTTTACACGCTTTTGTTGAACTGGGCTTCTCCGTCTGTCTGAATTGTCTATCGGCCTGTTTGGGTCAAAACTTGTAACTGTTTTCTACCCGTTCCCTTCGTCAGCAGTGACCTTGAAGCATTTCCTTCCATGGAGGCGCCCAAGCTTTCATTTTTGTAGATATGATTAATTGTAAGAAAATCCTGGTGAATTCTGGTTTCCCCAAAGATTACATTTTTAACTTTCTAATGCATTGCAATAAAAGCGCATTCTAATTTTTCTATACATTTTGATAAAGTTCTGAACATTTTCATTCTACACGAGAGAGCAAAAAATTGAGGACAGAGCAGTTGCATACTCATCTGGTGGAAGGCGAGTGAATATAACCAAGTAGATTTAAGCGAAAAATACGCTCGGAACGTTTTCATTTGAAAATAAATATGAAGTGACAGCAGGTTATTACTGGAACAAAGTCGCAGGCAAGACTGTCAACGATCGGTATTACGTGTCGCCATTGGCTGCTTTTAAACGCTAAGAAAAAACAGTGTCCTGTGATCCTGAAAATACTCGATTTTATATGGACTCGACGATCTAACTTTTAAAAAGAAAAATACAAATAGTCACGGAAAAATCTACAAAACATAGGACGTAGCTAACCGGCGAAAAATATTCAGAAATGGCAAGATTCACTTCCCATGAAGGCAGTTTTAACCAGTCATGGGTCGTGTGTGCGTCACCAGCGCACAATTAATATTGAATTATTAAGATTTAAGTGCCTGTTTTTGTAGTCTAAAATTGCCCTTGATTCTGTTTTCTTGGTATTTGAGGAAACTTTCTTGAACATTATAACGATGAATTGATTTCCTATAAAAAGAAATTGGCAAGTGTCTTCAGCTATATTCGAAGTCTGTATTTCACCAGAAACCTCAGTTTACTTGTTAAAAATAGTTCAAACTGGATAAGCGGGACGCCGTTGTCAAGAACTGTTACATAATGTAAAAGCTTCTTTGCTCGTCAACAAATTGGTTATGACTGGTATTCATACAAGTGAATTGATAATGTTCGTTCGAGCGGGAACCGACGATCTATGAAAGTGCACATTTAAATTCACCTCTGCAGAGTCTGGTAGATTTTAAATTCTGTACCTGGCACGAAGGTCACATCCGTGTAATTTTCAAAGGTTTTACGGATATATTTCCGGTCCCCTGACGAGACGATGAAAACCACCTTACTGAATCTCTCTTTGTAGAAGTTCATTGCGTTGTTGTAATAAGTTTCATTTGGTATCTGTTCGCCTCTGGCCTGAAAGAGAAGAGATTGTCCAAACTATTATCGCCATAATGGTGGCAGTCTTATTCAGTAAAATAATGTAAAAGTAAATTGAAATAATGAGCGCCATAATAGTGAAGGGCGAACAGCCTCCAAAAACAGCCCGTCAGTTATGTTCAGAAACTTAACGTAAATCTTAAAAAGTTATTCCATAAGTGTCATACGATTGCTACAAAGGGATTAGTTTACATGCACAACAAAACAACAGGAAAAAAATAACAAGAAGCAGTACCATAATAATATATATATTATATATATATATGTATAGTATACATATATATATATATATATATATATATATATATATATGTATATATAACATATATATATCATATATATATATATTCTATATACATATATATATTATATATATAATAATATATATATATATATGTATATCATTGTATATATACTAATATAGCATATACATATGTATATATATATGGTATATGTACATATATGTATCTACATATATGTATATTATATATATATATAATTATATATAATATATATACACACACATATATATATATATATATATATATATATATATATATATATATTATATATATATATATATATATATATATATATATATATATACAGTATAACTGAATCACGAAAGTTAGGAACGTGATAAATCCGTAAATAAAGATAAATGCCACGAAGGAAAAATAAACGAAGGAGTCTGCTAAGATCTTTCGGCTTTAAAAGCCCTTTACTGAGCAGATACTGACAAAATACGAGAAAAGACAATACAAGAAGGTTCGTATAACTGACAGATAGGGATTATTTTCCTTCGTGGCATTTATCTTTATTTATATATATATACATATATGTATATATACATATATATATACACACATACAGGCTGTTTTTAAGACCTAAATGATAGAGCAAAGTCAAACGTGTAAATTAGTTTTTAAGTAAGGGAGGCCTTTTACCTGTATAGAACCTTTCCGGGACGCAGCCATTGAAGTGAAGAGTTAACAGACGCAAGAGGCCGTTTGTACTTCTGGATTCAAGCAACAGAGATCCTTAAACCATCACAAATTTCGAGGAAACCAACTATCGACCGATAGACCTTAAATGCAGAAAAACCGCACTAAAACTGAGACGAAGTGAGATGGTATTCCATACAATGGCCGGCAATAAAGTCACATAAAAAAGGATAATTTTTGCTAGGAAAAAAGGCCACAGGAAAAAAAGTAATGAATTTACAATCTTTTGTTTGTTTTTACGGTAATCCCCAACAGGCTTGTACTAAACACACTGCAAAGCTGGGTACATAACTGTTAAAACCCCAGGGTGTCAATATCTAGTAAATTTTTTTTTTTTCTGACTTATAGCAGAATATGAAATGAGAAGAAGATAGCTTGATGGCTGGAGATTGCAACCCATAGGTAAGGCACCAAAGAAAGGTGATCTTAATGAATTTGTTAACAATAGAAGTGTAATAATGTCAGTGTGATGAAGATGTGCAGTAAATGCTTTCACAGCAGGCTGAAGAAAGAAAAGGAGACAAATGGTAAAACTAGACAGTTATAGACGAGACAGCAGCTCTACAGATCAAATATTTGTGTACAGACATGCTGGGCGATAGTGTTTAGATTTTGAAAATACGCTTATTGTATTCCTATCAGGTCAGTACATCTGACTAAAGGCAACCACGAGTAATGTAATAGATTGTGGGATATTGCAGGAGACAGTTCTGCCTCCTCTGCAGTTTACCCTGCTCACTCACATATTTCATAAAGGAAAAAGTGGATATGGAAATCGGATGTAGACGGCTGGAATCAAGATAGAAGCTAGACAGACTCAGAATAAGCAGTGATGCTAGTTTAATCAACAACAACCACCGTATTTTCAAGGGAAACGAGAGCACTTGCTGAAGAAAGATTAAATGTAATTGAAGTATTCTAAAAATAAGGAGTAATGGCTGGAGTTGGAATTGCTTTAAAGAATGAAACTGGTAAATAAAAAACATTTGTCAGGCTGAATAAGTTTTGGAGAGTTAACAGACTGAAATTATATACAAAAGTACGATTAGGCTTAAGTCTAGTACTAATGTACTCCTATACAGATATTTCATAACATGTGACAATGAAACTATAAAAGATTTGTTTTCGATTTGAGAATAAAGATTGAAGAACATTAGGAGTCAGGTGGCAGGTCAGTGAGAAATGGTAAATATAAGGTAAATTAATGAAGTTCCATTCATATAAGAGACCATAAAGTAGAGTTGACAACGAGTTTTACTACTTATAAACGACATTGATGAAACAAGGAGAAACTAAATGGAGTGCTTTCAAGTGTTAAGGAATGGATGACATGCAAGCAACTAAAACTAAATTAAAATAAAGCTATTCATGTTGATGGAAAAAATTATATATAACTGGAGAAGCCTTGGTAACATTCAGATAAATGTAAACCGCAATCCACTCCTGATTAGAGTCAGACTTCAGTTTGTTTCAGTGCTAGATTCACTGTCTAAAGGGTTACTGGACATCTTTTTGGAAATAATTTCCCTTGTTCTATTGAAAATTATCTTCAATAGAGTAACTATTGCAACTTCGTCTATCCAGATGTACATAAAATAAAACTTAGGAAGCTACAAAATGCATTGAATAGAAAATCAACATTTGTCAAGGATTTTGCACCTCGGAATAGAATTACCCAAGTTTTGTTTGGGTTGCGCTGGCTGCTTATCGAAGCTTGAATGTGCTATGACTAGCTGAATATCTGGTAATCGTGTATAGTACAAGTGAATTCCGAGTTTGACCATAAAGAAGCCATCTGTCAGTAAGTAACATGGTCCTTTAACAGTATTGGTCGAGTTCCTGAGGGCAACGGAAGAGTTGGAATACCCAGACCTACTTGAATGAAAGTACTATATGAAAACACGCCTTTTGCATTGGATGTAGTGATGATCATGACAGTTATGAAATATTTTAAGGCAATAATAATAATAATAATAATATCCTTTATTTCAGCTCAGGGCCATAGACATGAATTATACAAATTACAGACAGTAACATACACAATCTAGATACATGAGACAACATAAGAAAATGGCACTATCCACACAAGAGCTGATGTACGTAGTATAAAAGATAGTAATCATAATACTGGTAATAACAGTAACAATATTGGAGAGAAAAAAAATGCATTGAGAGTTTTAATAGTTAGTGCACAGATTATATAACTTGAATTTCAGCTATGGACCTTAGGTGGTAGAAAAACTTTATGATAGTATTCGCAGTAATAATGGAAAAGTAAAATATCAGCAATAAATGTAATAATAATGACATTCTGCAGGTGACACCTTGCCAATACAGAGATGAAGTCCTTTAGGGAACAAAGGCCTCATTTTCCCATTTTTCCCACAATTTAGATCCTGCTTCACTCTTTAGGATGCTTTGTATGAGCGAATTGCTAATGTTTCTCACTCTGGTTATCAGACTGGACCTTGTTCGCTTTACGATGATTTTTAACTTTTCCAGTTGGTTTTCTTTGAACATCTGGTGGCGGAGTGGTAGCGAGGAGTGTTTGTGAGGCGTCTCAAAATGTCATTGTGCACAACAGTGATACGTCTCATGGTGTCTCGTGTATAGTTCGTCCAGAGGGAACGTCCATAAATACTGTAGCTATACGAGCGGAAGAGCAGCAGTTTCACGTCTCGGTGACATAAGCAAACCTCCTTGCAATTATGTTGCCAGATGCACATAGTTTGCGTCGCCTCTGTTCAATGTCTGTCGTAGCTATCTTTTAGGACGTCCGTGATAATGTGACCCAAATACGGAAATTCATGCACGAATTCCAGCCGATGATATCCGAGGAAAATTTGTGGTTCTGCAATATGCTTAAGCGATCTCGGGAGCAGCGACATGCACTGGGTCTTTGTTTCGTTGTATAGGATATCAAATTCCTCTGCATATGGGCGGCAAGAGTCGACGAGTCGTAGGAGACCTTGCACTGATGGGGAAATCAAAACCATATCGTCGGCGTAACAAAGGTTGTTTATAGTAGTTTCATTGACAGTGCATCAGATTGGGAGTGAGTTCAGTTTGACATTCAAGGCATCTGTGTACGTATTAATCTGGTATTGGGAGGGAATGCCCCCTTGCCGAAGCCTGTTTAGGGAATCGAAGGTGTACAATAATACGTTACCCCATTGGACACAGAATTGCTGTGTGGAGAATCAGCAATATAAAATGCCAACCTGAGGGCAAATGAAGCCGTATTGCATTTCCACTGGCCGGCTGTAATAATCAAGCTTTGTGACTTACTGTGTCTTGTACTCATCGTCCTTGGGCTGCAAACAGCATTTTGCAGGTGAGAATGGAAAGTGCAGGGTGCTAAAATACACCAGTTTTACTAAAAATGTCAACATCATCAATGATGATAAAGCTACAGGAAAACTGTAAGCTTAGAGATGATTTCATGACAGGAAACTTGAGCAAAGATGTTTATATCGAGAGGCGAACTTAATCTAGAAGAAAGTAATGTCCCGCAATGAATGTGCTCCGTGGTTCGAAAAGCATTCCCATATTAAAATGATCAGTTGCAGACATGAAGGTAGTGGGCGTACAAATTTTAAGAGTCAAAGAGTACTGCGTTTTCTGTATCTGGAATCAATGGGAAAACCAGGCTTAGCGTAGTCTAAAGACGCAGTCTTGTAATACTGTCAGTAAGCACTTGCAATGTACCGTTTACTATAGATATAAAGCAAGTTTAACATATACAAAACGCGCTGTTACTGGCAAATAGTCTTAAGACGTGAAACCAGTTGATTCAGACCAAATGTATTGTGTAAGTTGCAAGGCAAATCCAGTGATCTGAAGCAAAAAACTTGTTTGAAATTTAAGGTCTTAAGCATACAAGTGTACAGTCTGTGCCAACAGAGGTAGAATGCTTTTGAATAAGCGACCGTAAACACCATCCGTTGTGTACATAATGAAAATTCTTGGTTGCAACACCGTAGGTGTTTTTCACAATATTTACGAAGCAAGATCTGAAGTCAGTAGGGTAGTGCTATAATGAATTGCATAGAAAAGCAGCAACGTTAGAGAAGACGAGGAAATTTAACGGCTCTTTCCGGGAGAGCCAAAAATGTTTCTGTAGAACTGAGAACTTTATATACCGCAGTCTCTCTTCACCTTGTTACTACGCATACTTACGACAGAAAAAGCGAATAAGTTACAAAAATAAAACGTTGGCAATGGTGAATTTATACTTGGTCAAAAGTACGGCAGTGCTAACGGATGTACAGGAACAATAGACTGATAGCCAGTGACATCCGGGAGATATTTTCCCAAGGTCTAACTCGAAAAAAAAGGCTGTGTCGATTTCATGACTGGCTCGTCATGAGAGATAAGGGGGTGGTGTCATTGCAATAACGCCTACCAGATATTTTCTGGCTATTCTCGCATCAACCTCGAGATACATATATATATATATATATATATATATATATATATATATATATATATATATATATATATGTGTGTGTGTGTGTGTGGTGTGTGTGTATATATTGTATATATATAATATATATATATATATATATATATATATATATATATATATATATATATATATATATAATCTCTCCCTTTTGAAAAAAAATTTCTATTCTTCTGCTTGCCTAATTTTTTTAGTGATGAATTCATATTGCCTAAATCATATCGAATACTTTTTGTTCAAACGATGTCGTTTCAAATTGATCGAGTTAATTACGAAGGTAACACACACTCTCTCTCTCTCTCTCTCTCTCTTGTGCGCGCGCGCTTTGGTTGTCACATCAGAAGTGCTTTTGTTCAGGTACCATTAAAGTCTACCCTTCCGCCACCATTTATTTTCGTATTATTTATTAATTTTTTTTACAAATAAATTTTTTTACATGAAAGAATGCAATGAAGCAAAGGACATATCTTGATAGAAAATGGAGGAAACTACCTCCAGCTCAGAATGATTTGCAGTGTATGAAGCTATGGCAAAGAATTCCGAAAACTCTGAAATTAACATCACGTGTTGGCTTAGTAAAGATTTTAAGGTTTCGCCGAGAATTTAATGAATTTGATTATTGGAATAGACGAGGGTTTTTACGTCTTCAACAAGTGGGATCCTTTATGTGTGCAATCGCTTTGACGCTGCACAAGGGAAGGCTCACCTAGATGTGTGCAATAGTTTAAAGCTTTAGCTTTTTGTCCTAGTTAAGTTGTAGTTGTTTGTCGTGGATGGGGTTCGGTTTGTATAGTGAAAATAAAGGTATTTGTAACCGTTGAGTTTTTGTCGGAAATAGTCAACGATGTTAGAATTAGCAGTAATTAAGGCGTTGCTGGTTGTAGCGGTCAAGCCCGTTGATAGTTGCGTTATTCAAGATATTGGTATTTAAATAATGAGGCTTTGTCGCTTGCAAAACTCGGTACTCTGCAGTTTTGAACAGTTGAAGTTTGGTGTTTTTAATTTCAAAGTCAGAAATAATGAAGGCTATGTAAGTGTCGACATCGCTTGAGATGTTGCTGTCTGTAATAAAGTTTTCGTGTTGCTAGTGGCAATCTTTAGTGTCCAGATCTGTCTGCCCTTACTTCCAGTAGGCCGCCTATCCTATCCGGTCCCACCCCACTTAGGGCGCTCTGCGAGACAGACAAATCCGTTTGACTTCTACGTTTGCAGAGAAATTCGGAGAAATCATGATGGGATCTACTTCATATTTATTACCCTCTGCATTATCATAACTTCTCGGTAAATAAGAGTTTGATTTTTCTTGAAAGCTTGATCTTTTCCGTCCTGAGATCGTGGAAGATTGACAAAAACCTTTCGTTTTGCAGAATCACAAGACCAGCGTTCGCATTGCATCTTGGCTCGGATAACCTGAAACTCTCTGTAGATAGTGCAAGACACTCATTCGTTGGTCGTATTATGCACAGCAAACCATTCGGATGTTTTGTTCATACCAGAGTAAATTGATTCCATGCATATTAAGCATAGAATATACCCTATATCCTTTTCTAAGTAGCCAGAGTAACACGGACAATACAGGGGTAATCATGGGCAACGCTAGCAGTATAACATAGTTACTGGCGTGTCTTGAGTCAAGAGCGTCAATCACTTGAGTGGCATTCTCCTGCCGAGAGTGTGACATCGGGCGGCCATACTGAAAGGTCTCGGTCCAGCTGACAGTACTATACTTTATTACTATTATTATTTTTATCTTTTTTACCATTATTATCTTATTAATATTACTATTAAGTATTAGTTTCTCTATTAGTATTATTATTAGTGTTACTGATATTACTGTTGTTGTTTATTTTTATTATTATTATTGAACCAAACAAAAACTTCTTTCAGTTTTCTTCTGAAGATTGAAAAAGAAACCCACAAAATCACTTTGTAACTTGTTTACTTCTAAGTATTTACATTTAGTTTTACTCCACACTCGAGTACTTTCAGGCCATGTCTGTGGCCCATTTTCAAGAGATGTTTGGGATGTTAGCCTGGGTCAAGGCCCAGCAGTCTTCTGGAACTTCTCGTTGATCTGTCATTTATGTGATGGCTGTTCTGGTTTTCTTGAGAGTTGCCAATCCCCTCTTGTCGCTCAGATATCCTGAGCTGATGGTCAATGGGATTAACCCTTGTGGTAAGGGTGTGGTCACCAAAAGTCTGTTGGGCAGGAAACCTAAACTCCAGGTCAGCAGGGTCAATCTTAGCTTCTTTTAATATCAAAGCTCGGCTTATGGGATCTTCTGAGGTAAAACCTTAGTTTCCTTCAATTACTTTAATTTCTCTGATAAGTGCACCCTCTACTACCTTCCTGTGACTAATTTTGTTGCTTTCGTATATAAGCCTACTGTTTTTTAAATCCATCCTATGGTCATTTTCCCAACAATGTCTAGCTATAGCACTCCCCTGAGAGTTGAGCTATACTGCCCTTCTATGTTCTTGGACTCTGGTCCTTATTCCCCTACCTGATTCCCCCACATATCTGTCTCCACAATTGTTGCAATTGATTATGTATACCCCCGCTACATCATCTGTATTACTGTCTTCTCCTTCCAATTTATTTTTACATACTTTGTTTTTTACGGTATTATCAAAGGTATATACAAATTTATATTTACTTTCTTTCATTTTTGAAGTGATTTGTTTCATTTTAGGCATAAAAGGGAGGGCAACTATTTTCTTGTTTTCTTTATTCCATGTACTCTCTACATTCGCTCTGTGAAAAATTTTTCTAGCTTTGTTGAGTGCCCTTTTTCTGAACCATTCCGGGTATGCTAATGCATCGAAGCTTTTATCGATGTAATTTATTTCTTGCTCTATCTTGCAAGGGTCACACGTTCTCATTGCCCTAAGAAATAAACCAGTTAGAACCCCTATTTTTATATCATGACTGTAAAAAGAGAAGAAATGAATATATGAGTTTGTATGTGTGGGCTTTCTATATGTGCTGAATTAATTCATATCCTGTTTCTTTTCTTTCTGTGAGTATGTCTAAAAAGGGCAGTTTATTATTGTTACTTTTTTCTAAATTGAACTGGATATTGTTATCAAACTTATTGAGTTCATCTAGAAAAGTTTCTATTTTATTTTCATCACCTTGCAGAATACCAAAAATATCATCCACATATCTCCACCATCCTTGCAGTTTTAAGTTAGGGACATTAACACTAGGAACTAGATTAGTTTCGAAATATTCCATATAGATGTTGGCGAGTATAGGTAATAATGAGGACCCCATAGCTACTCCATATTTCTGTTTGTAAACTTGCCCTCAAACGTGAAATAAGTATCACTGACACACAATTTAATCAACTCAAGGAAGACGCCTATTTCGATGTTTGGATTGAAAATACCCTCATTATGTTTAGTCTGAAGGAATTCTAATACTTTATCTAAGGGGACATTGGTGAATAATGCTACTACATCAAAACTAACCATGTGTCCCTTTATATTCTTTTTCTTAACTTTGTCTATGAAATCTATTGAATGTTTAATATGGGATTCTGAAAATATACCTAAGTATATTCCAAATTCTCCAGCTATCCACAAGGCTAAGTTTTTGTTAGGAGATTTCCTACTAGAAACAATAGGGCGTAGTGGGCAGCCCTCCTTGTGTATTTTGGGGCTGCCATATATATATACAAGTTCAGGTAATTTACTTGAGAATAATTTATTGCATAGCATGTCCTTCCCATTACCTACTCTACTGATTATTTTCTTCACATTCTGATTAAAGGTATTCTGAAGCTTTTGGATTGTTGGAGGGTTCTCTATTTTAGCATAAGTAGTTTCATCATCTAGTAGCCTGTACATTTTAACCCTATATTCTGAACTATTCATGATAACAATACTACCCCCTTTGTCAGCTTTCATAATTCTAATATCTTTGTAGCTTTTTAATCCCTTCAGAGCGATACTAAATCTCCTTGGCAAGATATCTCCAAGTTTGCTTTCATTACTCCCTATCATCACTCCTCTGAGAAAAGGAGCTAAATCATTGTGATGTTCAACATTAAGGTAGTTAATCTTGCTGTTGAATTCTATGTTTGTAGTCCCTGCACAGAAATTTAATCCTAGCCCTAGTGCTGCTGTTTCATCCCTAGTCAATAATCTACTTGAGATATTCTTTATATTATCCATATTGCTAAATTTTATCCAAACCGAATTACTGAATAAACTCTCAAACTTATTTTTAATGTTGACCAGACTTTTGGTTACCACACCCTTACCACAAGGGTTAATCCCATTGACCATCAGCTCAGGATATCAGAGCGACAAGAGGGGATTGGCAACTCTCAAGAAAACCAGAACAGCCATCACATAAATGGCAGATCAACGAGAAGAAGTTCCAGAAGACTGCTGGGCCTTGACCCAGGCTAACATCCCAAACATCTCTTGAAAATGGGCCACAGACAGGGCCTGAAAGTACTCGAGTGTGGAGTAAAACTAAATGGAAATACTTAGAAGTAAACAAGTTACAAAGTGATTTTGTGGGTTTCTTTTTCAATTATTATTATTATTACTGGACCCAGTTTCACAGAAAAATTACCTTACAAAACCATATTGGCCTAAGCACTCCAACCATGGTGGTCAAGGCTTAAGCAGCCGCTCTTGGATCTAAGCAGTATCAAGCATAAATGGTTCATGTAAATTATAGGACTTTCTTTGCATAGTCATTAAGCACTAACTAAACAGTGATGTACAATCACTAAACACTAACATTCACAATACACTTACACTCATTGAGCACTCACACTTACATACACTCACTAAACACGCATACTTAACATACACTCACACTCAATAACACTATACACTCACTTAGCACTCGCCATGCACTAAACTCTCACTAAACACTCATAAAAGGGATTTTGACGTAAGGAAAAATCTATTTCTGGGCGATTGGCTCGTGTCGCCAGCGAAATATCCTTTAATCTATTATTTCTAGGGTAAATGTACTAACACATACCAGAGAATAAATAAATAAAGAAAAAGGTCAGTACAACTGACTCGCTCACGGTCCAAGGGAGGGTTGCGGTATGAACACTATGGCGGATGTTGAGACCACTACCACGAGCCGATTGCCAATAGAAATCTCCCACTACAAAATCCCCACAAGAGGAGAGCCGACCCACAGAGTGGGCAGCAACTACTACTACTCCATCCCATGCTGCCGACTGCTGCGCCTCTGGTGGCCATCCTGAAGTTAGCAGACAATCTTGAGCGAGGGATGGGTAGGGCGGGATTTCGCTGGCGACACGAGCCAATCACCCAGAAATAGATTTTTCCTTACGTCAAAATCCCTTTTCTGGGCTCAGCTCGTGTCGCTGCGCGAAATCGTACCAGAGAAATAGCACAAGATTGTAAAGAAAATTCAACAAAACAAAAAGAGGTCTCAAATAAAAGATAAATTAAAAGAAAAGAATATAATTGCTAATAAAGATACATATCACACATGATACAAAATTAGAAATATTGCTTAAATTAAACTTAATGCTAATAATATTTCTTAAATTAACGTAATTTGCATATATACAGGGCTTACATGGAATATATGTTTAAAAGTAGTATCTGTGTATCGATATGTACCAAGAACTCTAAAGCAATTATGACAATAACTTGAACAGAACAAACTTCAATAATAATAATATATGAAGGAATGTATATGACTTAATATACAAAACCCGTAACCATTGTAAATAAGATGTATCCCCTAGCATAAAAATAAGGGGATCACATCAAAGAGATCAATATATACAATCGATTGTGAGTGTCCCTAGCAAAAAATAAGGGACACCCCCCATATCATCATAAAAGCAGCTAAGACACAAGGTAACCGTAGATGAACAAGGCAGGCATAGACGAACTGTTGGGTGAGACAGGTAGAAAGGAGGACTGGATCTTCTACTAAAGATTAGGCAGAGTCGGGGGAAACTATGTTACCCGCCGCAACTGCTGAAAATTTCAGAGCTTCCAAGGACTTTAAGTAATGACGTTTAAATACTGTCGGCGATTTCCATCCGTATATTTTTTCAACTCATCGAAGTTCATATGTTGGAAATAGTTAATTGAGGTGGCTACTGCCCTGACATCATGTGCTTTTGGAAAAGAGTCAGGATTGGCTTGTTTAATAAAGTACAGGATCTGCTGCCTGATGCCTTTAATAGATAAAGTACCACCTTTTTCTCTCTTAAAGAGAGGACCCGATGAGGATGAGGAGGTCCTAGACAGAAAGGCTCGTAAGGTCGATACTGGGCAAAGAGATATATCTTGTGGAAGGGGTACTACCTTCCATGGTTCCCACCTCATCAAAGGATCTTCATTCTTTGCTATAAAACTACGTTCGGAGAAAGTAGCACTTCCCCTGTGGGAAGAAATTGAATATGATCCGGGTCTCTGGATAATGCCGACAGTTCTGAAATTCTAGCTCCTGAGGCCAAGCTTAATAAAAATAGAGTTTTTCTTAAGAGCATTATAAATGAACATGTGTCATTATCAGTTTCTGAAGCCAGCTTTAGAACATCATTTAAGAACCATGATTACTGACGTAGGCTTTACAGAAGGCCTAAGTCTAGCACAAGCCTTGGGAATAGACGAGAAGTAGGAGTCTGTCAAGTCTATGTTGAAACCAAATTGAAAAATCTTTTTCAAGGCTGACTTGTTTGTCGTAATGGTGCTAGCTGCTAAGCCTTTTTCAAATAAAGATCTGAAAAAGGATATAGCTGAATTGATTGTCATGATTCTAATATCTGATTCTCTCAGGAAGGTTGCTAACTTTTTGACAGCAGCATCATACTGTCTCAAAGTTGAATCTCTTTTATCGGATTCAAGAAGAGAATGTTTTGAGGGTCAATATTCGCATCCCTTTTTGCTGCCAAACTTCATGAAATCCATAAAGTTAGGGTTTTTAGAATTCCTGAGGAAGCGAACACAGTCTTCGTTTGCACTGACTGGGAGAGCCTGGGACTGGGAATCCGAAGAGGGCGAAGACCCAGTTCCAAGAATTAGAGGGCTTAACCAATTGCTCTTCGGCCAGTCCTGGGGCTACTAGAGCCCACTTGACCCTTGAATGTCCCTGAGTTTGTCAGTACTTCATGAGAAGATTCACTGGAGGAAAGACATAAATCTTCTCCCAGTTGTTCCAGTCTAGGGCCAGGGGTCCATGGCATAGGCCAGAGGGTCCAGGTTGGGGGCCACATAACATGGGAGTTTGTGGTTCGCTTGGGATGCGAAGAGATCCACTTGTAGGCCTGGAACTTTCTGAAGAATCCATTGGAACGAACTGTTGTCCAGTGACCATTCCGACTCTAAAGGTACTGATCGGGATAGAGCATCTGCTATGACGTTTCTCACACCAGCTATATGGGTGTAGGAGAGGTGCCAACTGAACTTGTCCGCCAGGGAGAAGATGGCTACCATGACATGATTTTTAGATGACGTGACTTTGGAGCCTCCCCTGTTTATACAATGTACTACCACTGCGCTGTCCAAGACTAGCTTTATGTGGGAGTACTTTGGCGGACGTAACCTTTTTAGAGTCAAGAATACTGCCATTGCTTCCAGTACGTTTATATGGAACTGACGGAACTGAGGTGACCAAGTTCCCTGAACTTTCTTGAACTGGGAATATCCTCCCCAACCGCTTAATGAAGCGTCCGTGTGGATGGTAATCCCCGGAGGAGGAAACTGAAGGGGCACTGATATCGATAAGTTCTTGACTTTCGCCCACGGGCGAAGTCGATTCCGTAGAATCTGAGGGACTGAGGATAATTTGTGTCCCTGGAACCTGACATTTGCTCGTGAGCGCCAGATTCTGGTTAGGTCTTTCAGTTTGGCTTTCATCAAGATGTTTGTCACTGATGCAAACTGGAGTGAACCCAGGATCCTTTCCTGAGTTCTTCTTGACGCAAGTTTTGTGACTCAGAAATTGCTTTACTGACTTCGCTATTTCTTTCCTCTTGGCTGATGGAATCGACAGAGTATGGAGGATAGATTCCATTGGATGCCCAGCCACTGAAAGTTTGACTCTGGAGTGAGTCTTGACTTGGTCCTGTTTATCTTGAAGCCTAGATATTCCAGGAACTGAATCACTTTCAGTGTTGCTATGTGGCATTCCTCGACTGTTGGAGCCCAGATCAACCAATCGTCGAGATACGCTACTACCATAACCCCTTGCGATCTTAGTTGTTGAACTACTACTTCCGCCAACTTCGTGAACACCCTGGGTGCTACGTTGAGCCCGAAAGGAACTACCTTGAAGGAGAATGTCTGGTCTCCTATCTTGAAGCCCAGATACGGACGGAAGTGTCTTGCAATAGGGATATGATAGTAAGCGTCTGTAAGATCGATAGAGGTGGTGACGGCCCCACGGGAAGTAAGGTCCGTACCTGCGAGATCGTGAGCATCTTGAACTTGTCGCAGCGAATGGCTAAGTTTAAGCGGGACAAGTCTAAGATTACCCTTCTTTTTTGTGAGCCTTTCTTTGGAACGCTGAACAAGCGTCCTTGAAATTTTAATCTGTTGACTCTCGCTATAGCTCCTTTCTGAAGGAGGTCCTCCGCATACTCCGTCAATTCTTTGGATGGAAGTTTGGCGGAAAGGGGTTTGGATGGGGGCGGGTCCGCTACCCGAACTCCAACCCAGGCCTTTTGACACAATGCTCTGCGCCCACTTGCTGAAATTCCACCGGTGGGCTGCTGGAATGGTGGTCGTAGCGATCTTTGTCAAGAAAGGGAGCGGGGTACTCTCTTCCATTGTAAAGATCGTAAAAGGACTCTTAAATGGTTGTATCTTCGTGTTGGAACAGTCCATGTCCTCTAGACACCTGAGCCATTCTCTCTGAGCCTGGTCTCGTGAATAGAGGACTGTCTCTTTCCGGTACCTTATCGTCTTGAGTCATTGCCGAGAGGCGGTGAGCCTGGCGTAGCCGATGAACGGAGGCTGAAGGTCTTCCGGGTAGAACTCGAAGTCTTCAATCCTCCGAGTTCCACATTCCGGGATAGAGATAAGCCCGTCTTGGAAGGGGGCGTATGACGCTACTCTCCAAGGATTGTTCATAGAGAACGGAGGTAGAGAGTCATACGGAGGCAATTGCGCTCCCCCCTGTGCTGAAAGGTGGGGGAGAAGCTAGTGGAGCTTGGCTCCAGTCCGGCTATAATGTTGTCCTGAGAGTTGATCCTATCAGACAACCGGAGATCATCTGTTCCATACTGGTTTTCAGAGAACCAACCAGATCGCCCACTTGTTGCAATAGACCAGCATTGGAATCCAAAGCCGGAGCTGCTGCGGAGGTGGACGGGTGGCTCTGAACCGGAACCAAAGGTAGTGGAACTGTTGACTCCGCTGGAGTGTGTGATCTCTCCCTGGAGGATCTACTCCTAGAGGATTTAGAGCCGGACCCAGAAGCTTTAGACCTCTCTGCTCCGGGATTTCTAGCCGGAGACTTACGAGATGAAGATGACGCCGACGCCGTCTTTTTAGATGACGACGACGTCTTAGTCAAGGTTTTTACTGCTTGACCTTTGACCTTGGGTCTAACGGAAGCATCAGGAGAAGTATACAATTCTGTACCTGTAAAGCCTTGGAAGGATGGAGAGGTTGCAGGGGTAGAAGATCCAGCCAACCCAAGGGCATCCCTTGGGCGTCCAACGTACCTACCTCGACCAACAGGTCGTCTACACCTACCATGGGTTCGATATTAAGATCCAATGTCGCGACTTCCGAGGAGATGTCCTGGCCTGGATCCGTCAACGAGCAGCGAGCTGTTGTTGAATGAAAGCGATAGTCGGGGCCAGCCTCTGTTGGGTCGACGTAGCCCGTTGACTTGCCTCCTGGGAAGATCAGTACCGCCAACCTCTTCTCAAGAGTAGGGCATACCTTGCAGCGTTCTTCCCAAAACCGCCGACCCAGGCCCGCAGGGTTGCCAGTGCGGTATCCTTCACAGCCGGAGCCTGAAAGAGAGGGTATTTATTAGATTTTAAGATTAAACTTAAAACTAAAACTAAATTAAAAGCTTAACTTAAAATTATAGGGGATGTAAAAACCCCTTGTATTTTTATCTTAAGTTTAAGAAAGGTTGAATTTGGAAAACTTAAGAACTATAACAAATTGGGGACTGGCTAACGGAGTTGGAATACTTACCCCGTCTAAAATGCTGGACTCACCAGATCATAACAGATGGTGCATGTCTCGTGATACCAGACCTGGAGGTCCCCGTGCGGAGTCGCGCATGGAGCATGGGACCGGCAAACTTCATGTCCACAGGGATCTTGAAGTGTGGCGGCGCATCCCGGATGCTCACAGTTGGTGGTCTGTAAGTGAAAAGACACATGAGTATCTTAAAGGCTATCACTTACAGGCTAAAGGACAGAAGAACTCCGTTGCATGCCGGAGCTCGGAAAAATTTTGGGCATAACCCCTCCCTTAACGCCTGAATAGGCTATAACCCCGGAGAGATCCGGTGAGGCAGATAAGGGAGGGGGGATGGTTTAAGGTAGCTTAAGATAAACTTACTAGTTTAACATAACAGATTCTTAAACCTATAAAATTCGAACGTACCGGACTAAGTCCACGTGCGTGGTGGAGCGTGTCGCGACTCAGCGCGAACGGAGGGGTTAGTAGAGACCAACTGTATGCCTCGGTCCACCCTGCGGGGTGGACTAGCACCTTTCCACTTGGATGCCGGGGCTCCGGTAGAAAAGGAGCCCCAGTAAGGTGGGAAAGGGCGAGAGGGCACACAGACTCGCGCTAGCAACGGAGCGACGGAGTAGCGACGGAGGGGGGAAAGGCCAGTCCCCCACCCTTACCATCCGGCCGGACCGAGAAGCTGGAGAGGTCGAGTCCAGTCTGGGTCTGTCCCGTCCCTCTACTCCCTCCGCCTGGGGGGAGAGGGAGGCAGGCTCGGGTATGCGGAGCGAGCGTGGGCAGACCAACCCTCCCCCCGACTCTATGGAAGAGCGGGAGGGGGGAAGATGACTGGACAGGCGTCTGGCTACTCCGTGATCACGTAGTGACCACGGGCGGTAACAACCGGCTGATCAGAGAGATGCTATCGGGAAGCAACCGAACTGAAGAGCGGTAGCATATGGGCCCTATGGGCCATAACCTAGGCTAAGTAAAGCCAGACGCCTACACTAACATAAACATAATATAAAATAAATAAATCATTGAAAGAAAGAAAACAAAATAGTAGGAGAAAAAATCCAGGAGTGTACGACTAACCCGAGGGAAAGTCTACCACTCAAAGCTAGCCGGGGCCGATACTAAGAGCCGTGGCTAGGGTCTGGATAGAAGGAGCCTACATAAGGTAAAAAGACATGCATGCATGACATAAACCGTGTAGACTGTACCCTAAAACAAATAGGATGATTAAAAATAGAGCGTACTAAAGTAAGGGAATGTTCTGGGTATGGGAGACCAAGAACGAACCCGCCACGAGGCAGAACCATGCCGCCATGCTTCCGACCTAGAGTTCGTATTTATACCTAAAAAACGGCAAATACGGGCTCAGGGACGGAAAAAACCAAATAGCAATAAACATTGAGTACTTAACTTAGCTGCTGCGATGGCTGCACGCTCCATGATAAATAAATCCAAAATTAAGGGCACAAATAACACAGAGTAAAAAGGGGCACGTGTATACAGTGTGCGCTAACTGAAAAGGATGACCACCAGAGGCGCAGCAGTCGGCTGCATGGGTATGGAGTCGTTAGTAGTTGCTGCCCACTCTGTGGGTCGGCTCTCCTCTTGTGGGGATTTTGTAGTGGGAGATTTCTATTGGCAATCGGCTCGTGGTAGTGGTCTCACTCGCCATAGTGTTCATACCGACACCCTCTTGGAGGGTGAGCGAGTCAGTTGTACTGACCTTTTTCTTTATTTATTTATTCTCTGGTATGTGTTAGTACATTTACCCTAGAAATAATAGATTAAAGGATATTTCGTGCAGCGACACGAGCTGAGCCCAGAAAATGCTAAACTCACTAAATACTCATTATACCTCAAGCTTTCGGTAAACATTCTCTTAAACACTCGCTTAATCCTAAACATTAATTAAACACTAAGCAATCACTAAGCATTCACTAAGCACTCACTATACACTAAACACTCATTAAACACTAAATATTCACTAAACCCTAAATGCTCATTAAACCCCTAGACACTCATAAAACACTTAAAAAGTGAATGACCATTCCACACTAAACATTCACTTAACACTCTAAACACTTACACACTAAACATTCACTAAATACTTACATTCACAAGACAGTCACTAAACACTCACTCCACACACATTCATAAAACATTAACTAAACCTAAACACCCACTAAACATCCACTGAATACTAACACATTAAACATTCACTAAACACTAACCGTCACTAACCCCCAAACACTCGCCAACCATTCACTAAATGCTTAAACACTAAACGTTCACTAAACACTTAAAATTCACAAAACATTCACTAAACACCTACACAGTAAACATTCACTGAATACTTATGCACTAAACACTCAGTAAACACTAATATGCAAAAAATTTTCACTAAACCCTAAACACTCACTAAACATTCACCAAGCACTTACACACGAAACATTCACTAAGCCTTAAACACTCACTGAATATTTACACACTAAACATTCACTAAACACCAACATTCAAAAGACATTCACTTAACACTCACTAAACATTCACAGAATACATACACACTAAACATTCACTAACATTCACCAAACATTCACTAAACCTGTAAAGACTCACTAAACATTCACCAAACACTTACACACTGAACATTCACTAAATGCCAGCATTCAAAAGACATTCACTGAATACTTACACACAAAACATTCACTAACATTCACAAAACATTCACTAAAGCCCTAAAGACTCACTTGAACATTCATTGAACTCAGTAAACATTTACTACATCCTAAACTCTACATTCATTAAATCATAAATTCTACATTCACTAAACACTTACTCAAAAACATTCACTAAAATCTTATTTTGCTAAACCTTAAAAATTCGCTAAACACTTGCTCATTAAACATTAATGATAAACAAATTCACAATCGCACTAATCCCCTGTTCAATTTGCGGGTTACAGGGCCGCCCTGGTGGAAGACCACCAAACTATGTAGTACTGGTATAGAGATCGCAACTCCAGGTATATACCCTCTATAGTCTGTGTTGGAGATATTGAAGTGCTACTTTAGCTTATCTAAGTGTCTCCTACTTAGAGGTGCTAGTACTAAACACCGTATGGTAAATGTAAGGTAGACGGCAGCATGAAGATAGTGTTTAATATGATTTGTCGATCACACAATATATAAATGTGTGTATATAATAATACTTTAATCCCCAAGGTTCTAGTACTAAACACTGTGTCCCAAGGAGCTTCCGCCATGTTCAGTACTATGATAACACCTCAGGGTAGGTGATGCGTAGATATCAAGTCAAAAGTAGCACCGATATGGAAACCCTTAAACAACCAAGCCTTTAGAAATGTAGTGAACAACAAACTTAAACATAGTCTTCACTCTCCATAGTCACGTCCAGTTATGTTCTTTGAAGCTCGCTAGATTTTATTAGTTGAGGTATTTAGATTTTATAAGTGGTGTTTTGTTTTAACTATTTAACTAAAATCACGTCTTGTTGTAAACTACCTAAAATATTATGAAATTTACAAATAAGGGTGAATACTTCAAAATTCTCCTTCACTTTGACAACATGACAAGCTACAATACTCACCCTCACATACCCAATATACTCTCTCCTCCTGATGTGAAAACCAACCCGGACAGCGTCCTTCACAAAATCTTTCTTTTCCAGCCAAAATTGCCTCACCTGTGGACAAAGGCAAATTATTATTTAGGCGACCAGCCAAAAGGCAAAAAATTGCACAGAAAAAATTCCAATGGCATTTTTTGTTACAAGCAGACAACCATGCCAGATTTACTCTATATAGGTAACTTAATATGGTATGGGGTGTTGGCCAGTCTGGATTTGGAATTTTTGCAAAATATGGGCCATTTTTGCCCAAAAAATGTCAAATTTTACCCACAATTTTATCACAATGATGTTTTTGTTTAAACAAGCACCATTTAGGCAGTTACAAGCCATCAACCAATATAAATCCTCACTTCACATATTATCAAGTTTATTGGGTGTTGGCCCCTCAGAACATATATATTTTTACAAAAAAAGGGTATTTTTTTGGTAATTATTTGCTCAGAATTAGATAAAATTATATTGGCTTTTTCAAGCATCATTGACCTTGTTACAAGCCGCCAATCAATAAATATTTACTCATGGTATGTCATTAAGTTTCCATGTGCTGACCTAGTTGAGATTTTTCATGTAGTATAAGTGCAAGAATAATGAATAGGTATTAATGCCAAAGGAATGTTGATGAAGACTGAAATGTTCCATCTTGGTCAAGATTCAATGAAGCAACAAGCACATTTGATCCACCTGTAACAACCCCGGGTATGTTTCCTATTGTTTTATTCATAAATTCACTGACATACATATCAAACCAAATTCATTCTAGCTCTGAAAAATCCTTCGGATTCCAGTGCTTGGCTTTAAGCCTAAATTCCATATTCCATTCCATTACTATTCTGCAAGCAGCTGCATATAACAATGACGCAGTGACTTCCATTCTGAACCGCTTTTTGAGGATCACAAAACACACGAACCAGAAATAAACCATGATAGTTGCAGACCAGCCCATATACAGCAGAGGTAGAGAACTGGTGTGGGCCAATCCAGAAATATGTGAAAATGTAGCCATGAAGATGGGAGACCTTCATATCCTGTTAAACTTCCTCAAAGCCATCAGCCAACAATTTGAAAATGGTGGCCTAGATGATATATGGGTTGAAACAGGATTGTTTGTACAGAATAGTGTTGAATCAATGATGGACGAGAAAGCTTACTATTGAGCTGTAAGAGGGCTTACCTTGGCATATGAAGCACTGAGCCGAGTTCGATGGGAACAATTTTTAGAATGGATGTAGGCAGAAGGGAAAGTGAAGGTGAGGCGGATGTGGAAAAAGTGACTACATCATTCAAGAAAGATGGAAGAGGTTATGATGATGACAGCTGTGATGAAGCAAGATATATCTCACAGAGGCATTGCACACCAACAATTATGTAAGTGCTACTGAAAAAATATGATACAACACATTCTAAAGACTATGCCTTCTGGATCACACATCTAGAGATGGTAGAAATTCTTCTAGACTTCATCAGAGCTAACAGAGATGGGAACTGGAAGTTGCACCTGGATACATTTGCTGCCATGTTACCATAACTTCCGATATGTGACCAGGCCAACTATGCTCGCTGGGGACCAGTATACCCTGCGGAAATGAAAGACCTGCAAACTGCAGCTCCAGAACTACACAGAATTTGACAATGGTGACTTTGTCGTAAGGAGAAGCAAAGTGAGATTCAACCAAGTACCAGAAAACCAAGCAACAGTGGGTAAACAGAACATGCAAGATTTCCAATGTTATCATTGGAATAACCAGAAATGATACAGCCAGAGATCGCCATTGCATTACATGGGCAGAACGCTCCAAAGTCTCCTACTAAACAAAAAGTTTGTGTGTTGTTGAAAAGGAGAATGACGAAGCCATCTCCACCTGCAAAGATGCTCTGCCATCAAGAATCACACATATTGAAGCTGTAGAGAAGCTGGTTGAGCTGTTCAAAAGATTCAATGTCTTCAAACTCAATCAGGCAAGAATACTTGAAGATCACCTACAATATGATTCAATAGAACATAACTTTGAAGATGCAGATGATGATGACGGTCAAGAAGCAGAATGCGAACCACAGCTTTTTACGTTGACTAACAAGGATGTTATATACTACTTCTGATATATATACATAGAGGGATCAGAGGGACTTGCTAACTGCATTGGTGTGTATAAATATTAAGAAATGTCTGATTGATACTGATCAATCTGTGCCATTTTTTGTCTGCTTAAGTGGAACATTTACAAAACCAGTATCACAAACAAGAATAAGGACAAGGAAACTTTAAATGTTGACGGAAAGCTAATCCAACAGCTGTTCAACACATCCAGAGCAGGCCACATTATTAATGAAAGACATTCTCACACATGACCTGTTACAGGTGCAACCATCTTTAGGGAAGGTCAATGGGAAAATGAATTTCACCTCCAAATCAGACATGATTGCCATCTTATCTGCAGACGTAGAAACACCACCATCAGCAGCACCTACTCAGCGGACGTGTGTACTGATAGATCAGGGGTGTGCAACCTTTTTTCCCAAAGGGCCAATAGTCACGACTCTGTCGGTATCGAGGGCCACATAACCTTACTATTTCATGTTATTTACTACGATTGAAGACATATGTGAGATTATACTAATAAAGATAGATAATTAGTGTTACTGATTTTATTTAAATTGGGAGCACAAAAATAAGAATTGTCTGAAACAAAAGTATTTTCCTTACTATAAATGAGCAAATGAAATGCTACTGTACCTTATTATTATAATGTACAAACATAAATAATTACTTATTATTGGTTAACTGGGATCATTAGCATAAGAATTATCAAACAGACTTTTTCCTAACCATTAATGAGCAAATGAAAGGCTACCCTAGTAAGATGGTTGATGTTGCATTTGGGACACCAACTCATCAATATCAGGCTGTATGGATGATGTGGCTACACGCAGGGTACATTCCAAATGTTCATCAGTAAGTACAGACCTATACTTGTTTTTAACCAGATTTATTTTTGAAAAGAGCTGCTGACAAACATATGTGCTACCAAACACTGCCATCATTTTCCTTGCATGAGCAGAGAGTTTTGGATACACTGTTAATGATACATGCTTCTTATAAAACTGGTAAACTGAACTATCATCAAACTACTTTCTTCGTTCATCATTGCACTGTATAGTTCAATTATTTCCATCTGTATGTCCTCAGGAATTGCTGTCACATCCACAGAAAAAGGAGAAGCAAAGACTTCAATGGCTTGTGAATGTTTCTTGAGGTCACCAAATCTTTCTGAAAATTCCTCTCATAAGACTGCCAACTTGTCACCATACTTCTGATACTGAGGGTTGCTAGTGTCATGGTTTTTCAGCGTAGGAAAGTGGGCCGGGTTTTGGTTTCTGATTTGTGACTCCCACAGACGCAATTTTACCTGGAAGCCTTTGATCAGTGAGAACATTTCATTTATTAGTTGATCTTTTCCTTGAAGTTTAACATTCAGTGCACTAAGATGATCAGTTATATCTACTAAAAATGCTAAATCACATCTCCATTCCTTATCTCTCAATTCAGGGATAGCATTACCTTTCATATCTAAGAACAGCTCAATTTCGTCCAAAAGGTCATATGCTCTCTTCAACATTCATGCTTTGCTTAGCCACCTTACCTCACAAAAATACTTCACATCACTACTCTGCATCAATGTCTGCCATTAACTTTGAAACTCGCGGTGATTTAAACCTCTTGACCTAATGAAATTGACAGCTTTCATTCATGAGAATATTAGTCACATGCTGAAAGTTTATTGTCTTTGCACATAAAGCTTCCTGGTGTATGATACAATGCAAGACAATAAGTGAACCGAAGTCAATATTTTGAGACCCCATTCTAGTCTTCAGTAATCCAACAACCCCATTTCTCTGACCAGACATCGCAGGCGCACCATCTGTTGTAATGGAAACTAAATTAGTGTAGTCCATTCCAAACCTTGCCAATACTTTTTCCAATTCATCAAAAATAGACTGTCCTGTTGTGGTCCCCTTCATGCGTTGTAGTGAAGCCATTTCCTCTGTAATATTATAATCATTGTCAACTCCCCTAATGTACACAGCCAGTTGTGCAGTGTCTGCGGTGTCACAACTCTCATCAAGAGCAACAGAGTATGAAGAAAAAGCACTAACTCGCTTGGCAATTGTACATTCAATATTCCCTGAAAGACTGTCTATTCTTCTAGCTACAGTATATCTTGAAAGCCTTATGTTTTCAATTAGTTTCTTTTTGTCAGGAAACATATTGTCTGAGGCTACACACAAACATTCTTTAACTACCTCACCATCAGAATA
>NC_087203.1:70310482-70330482 GCF_015104395.2 Macrobrachium nipponense | reverse complement strand
ACCCAAGCACTTTTGTGTCCTATTTATTAGACCTACATCCCTTCCAATAGTAGTTCCCAATAGTTTCAGGCCATAACACAAACTTCTCTTGTGCAGGAAAAACAAATGCAACAACCTGCCACCAGAGAAACTGTGCCATAAGGAAAGCCTTCAAGGAAGTTCGTAATGAATAGTGGTCCTGCACAAACAAGTTTTTGGGAAACTATATTTTGAGTAAGTTTTTCACATGATTTTTGTGTAAGAGGCCATCAATATGTACCTCATGTGATATCGCTTAAAGAACATTAATTACCAACAATATACCCCTAACGACTCTGCCCCACAAAGGAAAAAATATCCTTCCAAATTCTGGAAACACCGGAGAAGCAAATCTTTTGCATTCAAGAAGGTAGTGAGTGAAAAAAGTATGTAGTATACGCTGACTAATAAAAATAACCAAAGGAGAGCAAACACAAGTCAATGAAGCTGTGCGCCCATTCAGTTATTAACTTACCACTGCCATAGAAAACATGAGGACCCAAGAGACCTGCTGCAGCAGCCTCTTTGTCCCCATAAACGTAGCGTCCAAGAAATGGCAGTGTTTTCATGTCGCTTTCCTTTGTATCATCTGTTAGGGAACATAAAAGCAGAAAAACAGTGTTAGTTTCGTGTACATAAGATCCCTTTACCCTAGAAAATGTAATCCAACAAGCTCATCTGAATCACAGATCATTGCTATATTGCTCATACTTTTAAGTAAATCTGAATAAAAATCTATACATTGAAGTGAATATATAGAAGTAAAATTTAGGTTATCATTGCTAGCTGTTAAAAAAAGGAAAATAAAACTACAGCATGCATTTGTTCTTATTTTGTAAAGGGATTTAAAGTGGAAATATTCCATTAGCAATAAAGCTGAAGTAGCAAGTAAAAGCACCATTAGCAGAATTGATGTAGATCCACAATATCATTTGTACTTACTGAAGATAGGTGGGACAGTCAGATTAGGAAATATTTGACTAAACTGTTGGTGCATTCTCTGAGGTATTCTCACGGTGGCATTATATGCACGCCCTAGAGCATAGACTGTAGCATAATTTCCCATGAAGTTCCCTGTGTTATAGTTATCTGCTATAACAATCACTGGTAGCTGAAGGCCCCTCCACTTTTTGCCACGGTATTTCACTCGCTGCCAAGGCGCGATGGATACAACTGGCTTCCGAGTATAGCAGCCTTTCTCGCCAAATCTCCTCTCAAAAGGCACAGGATAAGCGGGCTTCGGTTCAGGAAAATACTGTGGCATTTTCAGATATTCCTGTTGGGTTATTACACTTGGTTAGGGGCTTATGTTCAGAGAAAAATTTCTTCATTATTGCTTTGGGATGGCGCAAAACTGTGGCCTTCAACATAGTTTTGGGCATTCTTTTGTTGCTACCCATAACTAGGGCATACAATAGTAACTATATTGTCTTATCGTACATAACTATTTCTATCTTAATTTGTAATTTTTTTTTAAATTGCTGACTCATCCAGTTCATTTTTTTAATTTGAACTATAATCTTTCCTATGCATTGGTGGGTCAGGTTACACTTTCAAAATTAGGTGTGTATATATATTTACATGTACATACTAGCTGACCAACGTGGCACTACGCTGGAAAACTGAATAACAACCGATAAACTCACTCTCTCTCTCTCTCTCTCTCCTCTTTGTTCTCCCTAACACCCCCTCTACTCTCTCTCCAACTCTCCCTCACTCTTTCCCTCTTGTTCTTCCCTAACACCTCCTCTACTCTCTCTCTCTCTCTCTCTCTCTCCTCCTCCTCCTCTTTGTTCTCCCTAACACCCCCTCTACTCTCTCTCTATCTCTCTCTCTCTCCCCTGTTAAGATAGTTGCTTCAATTGCATTGCCCAGCGATATGAACATTTTATATTTTACCCCTTCTCACCCCCCCATTCCCATTGGGGCTGAACTTGGAGTGAAAGGGCATCGGGAGTTATACTATTAATCTTGGTGACCTCGAAAACAATGGATTAGACAATCGTATCTGTCATCTTTGACATTTTATTTTTCACCCCTTCTAACCCAACCCCACCACCCCATCAGGGCTGAACTTGGACTTGAAGGTCATCGGGAGTGTCACTGTTCATCTCAGTGACCTCAAAAACTATGGGTTAGACACTATTATATCTCGTTTTCGGTTATTTTTACATGTCATACCCCCTTCCCACCCCCACCCCCTTTGGTGCTGTTGATGTCTTACCTCCACAGAATTCTTTTCTAGATAGTAAATCATCTGTATACCAAGTTTGATTGTAATTGCTCAATGTATTTTAGAGTCATTCTAGAACATACACACACACATCCATGCATCCATTTATATATTAACATATACACACACATATTTATACATACATAGTACATGGGGTAACGCAGATCTAATCCTGTTTTGGTGAACTCCATCAGGTGTATGGTGCTTCTCCCCATCTACTTAACAAATGGAAGTGTGACTGTTTTAAAAAATAATGAAACTTGCATTGTAGAAAGTATCAGTGGGTGGTTATGGTCAGTTGTCAAAAGCTTGCTTCTGATTGGCCATCCCTTCTTTTTTCTAAACTTTTCATGTTCATGTGATTGTGCAGTTGGTGTCTTTGGTGCCCTGTCTTGGGCTGGTGGTTCTTGATGAAATGTGTGGCTTCTCTGTTATAAAGGAAGGAGAAATTCTCTTGCTTCATAATTACATATGATTGAAGTTCTAAATTTTCAGACCCTCCATCCATCATAATCAGTGACAGTCAGGATCAGAATCTAGAATGTGCTGCCTGTATTCATGTAAGGTGGTCTAGACCTCTAGGGTGTTCCATTTAATTATTTTAGATTGTCCTTCCTATATGGGGCTAAATAATTGATTGGAGGGGTAGGTAAGAATTTTAAGTAGTCCTCCTTTTTTGGCATTTAAACTAGTGAATGGTGTTTGCCTCGTAAAAGTATTAGTAGGAGGAACTGTGTTATTAAAGAGCAGCAAGAGAGCTGTTTAGTGGTTCTTGTAATAAATGCTATGGAATATTCTCCTTAATGAGCTTTAGGAGTGTCTCATTTTGCCAATAGTACCAGCACATCATACCCTGGCAAATGAACTTGATCAGCTGTTCCTTTTACCAAAGCCTTGCTCATTGCCAATTTTAATTTTATTTCATTTCCCTATGTGTGTGTAACTGCCACTGACAAAAGCTCGGTTCTCGTTTCAATTTCTATTGTGGTCCCCTTCCAGGTGGAGCAAGGCGAGGGAACTTATAGATGATGGTGTCCATAATGCTCCGCTTGTAAAGTTCTGCAGTCAGGATCATGTCCAATGTTCTCTTGTATTCAACAATATTGATGGGGACTAGAGTAACAAATCTGATTTGATACTGTTCTCTAGTTTTTTGCTGATAGGAGGCTGGGCTGGATTCAGTCATTTGACTTTATCTTACCTGCATCTTGATCTGATTAAATCATTGGTAGGATAATATTTTTGAGGTAGATCCTATCCTTTCTTCTGGGAGCCTTTAGTTTCCATCCACTGAGGTTTACAACTTATTAATGCTCCTTCCTCCTCATTTCATCATTCATTTGGTGAAAGGTATATTCGAGTTGGGGTCATTGGTCAGAAAGGAAGCTTTATAGTCACTCTTTTGGTGTTAGCAAAACTTCCTTTTTTTCCTTTCTTAATAGCCAACTGTCATTCCATCAGGTAGATCTTAATGGTGCTCGTTCTATCATCCTTGACATCTGTGAAGTCTTCCAGGTGAATGCAGTAACTTGCCAGGGGATTCTCTTCTGGTGTGGTAATGTTCAATGAAATCATTCTCAACTGCATTCAGTTTTAGTTCAATCTCTCCTGATGTAGTGGTGATTCAGACCCAAAAAGAATATTCCATGACAGTCTATATACAGAGTCAAATAACTTTGGACTGGCTCTACGTGAGTAGTGTGACTAGTCATAAACATACAAGATCATGGACACCAACATCCAGAGGGCCTGGAAGGATACAACAAAAGAACTTGATGGATATGTATTGGCGATGGTTTCACAAATGTAGAAATAAAGGAGAAATAAGATTTATTTCCAACAAAAGGTATGAAGAATCGGCCAGCACAACAACAGTGGAAATAGAGCAGTCTTTGAAGTCATTTTGCAAGAGCATAATGCACTAGGTCTAGTGGCGACACAAGAAGGTACTTAAAATTCAGGAAGGAGAATGTTTGCCACTGCTGCCAATGACAAAGTCGCCTTTGTCATTCATTACAAGAATCCTTAGTCAGTGGCAGGGTAGGGCATTCCACAATCATTAATCATTACCAGAATTAACACCAAGGCCGAGGCTACTCTGCATTATTACAGGCGGCACAGGTCATAAATGTTGACCCAACTATCACTGATTATGACTGATACATTCTGTAACTCCAACCTTTAATGGATACGTAGGTAGACGCTTAATCCATTCAGTAACATCAGGGGCTGTTTATTTCATCAAGAACTATCGACACCAGCCGTGGATCTTTCAGTCATGGAGATACCCAGCAATGGTTACCATCTGTGGACTCTCTCAACCTTGAGGTGTTCCTTATATAAGGTACCCAAAACTTTCATTTAGATAAAAAACAAGAATTGGTGTTTTATATATTTGACCCAAGAATTTTGGAACCAGAGGAAGAGTTTGTCGAACAGATTGAGAGAGAGAAAAAAAGGCTAAATTTAGTTGATTTTTATTTCATTCAAGACTGCACTGAGGTAATTGCTATCAATAGTAGTTAGAAGCAATACTTAATATATTGCAAGAAGTGATACACACTTGTCACATAATGCAAAGAAAAATGAAAGGATTCTTGAAAATGTTAGCTTTTCCCATGTTTCATAAGACTATTTTATGACCACTGTCGGAGAATAAATGATTATAGGGACCTTACCTGCACCCTGGACAAGATTTCAGCTATTTTAACACTGGTTGGCCGTTCAGCAATTTTATCCTCGTTCAACTGTTGAACAACGACATCGCTTGGCTGTTCAGCAGTTTTAACCACGCTCGACTGTAGCTTCAATAGTAGATTTTTTGGAGTGCTATCTGAAAAAAATATTTTGCATTCTTCAAACCAATTCTCTGGTCATAGTCATATTCTGTGTTGTGCAACATTTGTACTAGAATTTGCTGAGTGTATAATTCGAACATATTAATGAGAATAATTTCATCTAATTTGCGAGGTCATTGCCTTTAAGGATTAGATGTGACTTTAAATGATTTTGTCTCATTTATTCTGGGCTTGAATCCATGAAATCAATTGCATTATGACCGTATGATCATACAGTTTTGTATAGAAATATAAGTACTTGCATGGAGATGGACTTCCCATATACATATGGTCCTAATCTTTTTGCCAAGGTTTGCTGCCTGTTGCTCCTGCTGTTTTTCAAAGAAAATTTTTAATGGGGATTGTGACAAATACTGCATAATTCTTTAAGTGAAGGCTGCCCGCTATTCAAGAGTGATGAAGAGTTAGCAGTGGGAGCTGGACTAAAAATTTAGTGGGTTTCCATGGAAGGCTCAACTCTTGCCCCTCTTGTTTCCACTCATTTCTAAAAATATCAACAGATGAACTATTAAGTGACTACAAAGACAAAACTTTTCACTTTGGTTTAATCCTTTGTTCAATTTTCTGTGTCTTTTAAACATTTACATTACCGAAAGGGTGGAGAATGTGCTCCTAATGTAATGGTTTTATGATCATTCACCTTTTAATTGATTTATGTAGTCTTTAAAGATTTTATTTGTGATGAATCTTACCTACTGTTAAAGTTAGTTATATCTCCTTGCTGATTAAGCAAATGGGCATTCAGACAAAAAATGGAATGGCTGCCCGGATGGCTGTCCAGTTTACCGGTTCTCCAGTAGGTGTGTTTTGAATGTTTTAGTAGCTTGTCAGAATTCTCCTTGTCGCCATTGCAGTTAGGTGATTGTTGGTATTCTATGAAGTTTGGCTGTTCTAGACTTGTTTACGGTATTGTAATTTTATTTTCCTAGGATATCTTTTACCAGAAGCAAAACCAATAACTTCAGGCTATGTAGGAATGATTTTGGTGTAAGCAGAATGTTGGAATTTGAAGTAGATCGGTTTGTACTGCAAGGTTACAGAGTGTGATTTTGGAACTAGATGTGAAGAATGTAGGGAATTTTTCTGAGAAATTTATGCCTGAATGTCAGATATAGGAAAGAAGGGAAAATGATAGATTGAAAAAGCAATTAGTTAGTTCAGGACTCAAACCTGTCAGTTCTATCCTACTTAGTGTCCCTTCATCTGCAGTTATCCCTATTCAGACTAGGCATTTTGGTAGTGCTAGTATTGACTTCCTTAGCAGATCTGCCTTTTGCTCCCCATCCGGTTCAGAAAAAGCACATTAAGAAGTTAGAACATAACATTAAACCTAATTTTAGTGCTAATACAAGTTGAACTGAGTTCGTGACGGGAATGTTCCAAATCCCTCCATAGTGTGCGATCTTTTATGCCTTCCCCTGTTAGAAGTAAGGTGTTGGTGGCCCGAGCCTAGGACTGCCCTGCGACTGCTGGTAGTGTCTGCTGCCAGGGAACCAGGTCGGTTCTCGGGACCATGGGGTTCTGTGCCCTCCAATACCTACTTTGTCCTTTACATGGTCTGAATCTTGTTTAAAGTGTTGCCATAAGGACCATTAAAGCGTTCGCCTAAGGCACCATTTTGGTAAACGTTAATCCTTGCTCCATAGGCGCATTCTTCAACACCTAGTTTGAAGTGTTAGCATGCATAGGATTAATAATATATAATATATGTATAAACAATTTTATTGAGATGATAATGTGTCTGCAGAGAGTTTTACACATTCCGATATTATGTCAACTTGGTCAACATTTATCCGATCACTCATGTTTTGATTATTCTAAATTCTCGTCTGCTAGCCTATTCCTCTTTCTTTGTAATGCTTGTGTTTGTTCTTTGCCTGCTTTTTCTTCGGCTATCGGCAAATCTCTTACCTCTGCCTCGATTAATGTTTCTCTTTCAAGTCTACACTGTCTATAGTATCTAAGGCTCTCTCCAAGTTAGATTTTCTAGCTTCAGAGCTTTCTAATGACGTATCGTATTGGAATGCTTTCAAGTATGTACGTTCACTTTCGGACGAGGCGGGAGAGTCGTCGTAACTCCTCTTCCACCACCTCCCAATGCTTTCAAGTATGTACGTTCACTTTCGGATGAGGTGGCAGAGTCGTCGTAACTCCTCTCCCACCACCTCCCAATCTTTCCCATTTTCTTGTACCCTATTTTCATTCCCTCAGTTGACTTGTGCAGATGTAGTTAACTCGTTGGACTTAGCAGAGTCCTGAGACACTTAAGACTGTCTTCCTTTCATCAAGTTGTGGGGGATGAGATATAGCACTCGGCTGCTTCGCCTCCTATTGACAATTGTCGCTTTCTGTCGTCAAGGGTTGCATAGAAATAGCAATCCTTCAAGTTCTTTTGTTTACATCCTGTTGGCAGCTGTCTCCTGTTGCTCGCTGGCGGAAGAAGAGTTTGAAATGTAGTTGGAGGAACTTGTTCAGTCTGGTCAGCGTTTGTTGCAACAGTACGCTTCGCTGTATCCTCATTTAGTTGAAGAAAGAGGCCACATAGAGAATATGTCTTGCTTGTCTTAGCATAATTTGGTGCCCTCTAAATATTGGAGAAGAGAACAAACGTTTTCTCCTATTAGAGCTCATTTCGCAACTTTTCTTGCACTGGGAAGCACAAATCTCACTTTGATGTCCTGCCTTGGATTGTCTTGTTTCTACAAAGTCATGAAGAGCTGTAGACCGCCTCTTGTGATACAAACGCTTATTGGCGCTTTAACCGTCTTTATAAGGATGTTCAGTTTCTTCCTCTTTCCTGTTGGGAAACGAACTTGAGACTGACAGACATGCTGATGGAGTTTCAGTCTAGCTTGTTGAGTTGTTACCTTTTACTCAGTAGCTATGTTGTCTCGTCTCTGCGTCAGCTTAGAGAAGTGCAGGCACAAACCCAGCAAGTTTGTGAAGCCCAGCTTTTAGGGTTTGTCACCAGCGGGAGTTTAGCAAGGAAGAGAGTTAACTCATTTCTGATGCTGCAGGGTTATGTCATCATGCATATACTCACTTGGTTTGGAAGAAGTGAGAATACTTTCGCTTCCTGTCTGATTATGCAGCTCGGTGTAAGGCGATAAGGGAATATCTATTGGTAGTTGTAGGATGGTTGAAGATGTGTAATGTCCGCTGCCAAGAGGGCAGCGCAATTGGCGCTAGTGCCCACGTGTCTGCAACTCACCTGCAGTCACACTTCTGTATAGACTGGATGTGTAATAAAGCACTAGAGTGACACACTGGTTTCCTTCTGTATCCGACATGGCGCAATGAGTAGGATACATAAAGAATAATCATGTCTACACCAGGGAGACAGTCTTTCACGGCAAGGAGGGCACGACGATCCTCCAGGGGTGCCCACAGTACTCCTGTCGGAGTGGCGTCAAGATCACCAGCTCTTCAGCATGTAGTTGCCGAGGGTCGAGATGCATTGCACCTTGACGACCACTTGGCTACAATGGCGAGTGGCTTGCATCTACAGAGCGGCCCCAGGGCCCCAGCCCCACCACTACCAGAGAAGTGTGCTTTGGAAATGTCATCAGCCTCCTACAGGACTTGGAAACAGTCCATGACACATTGGCTTCGGCTACATAAGCTTCAATCAGCGGATGCATTTCAACACTTTAGGCTTCATTGCAACCCAGAGTTGCAATGTATGCTGGATGCCAGGTATAGTGATTTACAGTGGGCTAACTTGTCTCCAGAAGGGGCTTTGGATGCTATAGGGGCCATGGTTCTGCCTGTCATTGTAATTTGTATGAATATATGCTTATTTGAAAGCTTATGGTAGGTCTAAGGGATGAGATAATGAAAAGAGACCTCTATAGGTCATGTGACTCTGTTTATAGCGTAGATGCCCTAAGGGCAGTGTGTGCAATATATGAAGCAGCCTAGGCCTAAGGGTCACAGTGTGTGTTGCAGGCCCCACCCTGCTGTCGACCCTCATTGAAAGGCCTGCACTTTCATGAAACAGCAGGCCCCTACGTGACGTTGCCAACATTAGATTAGAGAGTATGGGAACTGCCCCCCTTTGTGTTCAATATGGCAACAAGACAACCGTCCAAGAAGTGTACTTCATCAAGTCTGCAAGGTCATTCTTTGGCTGCTTGTAAGGACCTTGGCCTTAAACCCAAGTCCTTTCCCCACCACTCAGCGGTGTCAGCAAGCCTCGCACTGGAGCATGAGGTACCCACCCCCATTGGGCAGTCCCTGCCTAAGCCCTCATCCATACCCTTCAATACAGAAAGGGAGCCCCTCCCTGTCATGGAGGGCAAGCCACACCATATTCATCTACTGCCAGGGGCAACCCCATATGCATGCCACACCCCAGCATCAGTGCCAAAGCACTGGGAATCAGAAGTGAAGATGCAGTTGGATCAGGACATCAAGAAAGGCATCATTGAGGAGGTACCGGCTGATGAAGCAACAGAATGATGTGCGAGAATGGCCATTGTTGCCAAGAAGTTAGGTCAGCCCCGCTGCACCGTGGACTTTCAACGCCTCAATGCCTCCTGCGGGAAAGAGACACATCACACCCCTGCTCCTTTTGACATGATCTCAGGGGTACCTTTACATTCCTTTAAGACAGTGGCAAATGCTCATTGGGGCTTCCACCAGGTGGAATTAGATGATGAAAGCTGCAAACTCACAACCTTAATCACTCCCTGGGAGCATTATCGGTACAGAAGAACACCCATGGGACATTGTTCAGCTTCAGATGCCTACACCAAGAGGTTTGATGATGCCATGAAGGACATTCCCCGAAAACACAAGTGTGTTGATGATACTCTTCTTATGACTATAGAGTCGAAGAGGCCTTCTGGCAAACGCATAATTTCTTTGACACATGCCAAAAAGAGAATAACCTCAAGCCAGAGAAATCCAGCTTCTGCCAAAGAGAAGTGAGCTTCATTGGATTCCAGCTGGGATGGATTCCATAGGCCCACAGAGGAGAGTCTAGCTGCCATACGGAGTCTACCCTATGCCTGAACAACGCCTTCTGTCACTGACATCGGGTCATGGTTTGGCTTTGTCAACTAGTTGGCCACCCTTCCTTGCCACTTCCCACCCGCTGATGGAATCCTTCAGAGACCTCCTGAAGAAAGTCTGCAAGAGAGATTCCACCAAGCACAGGAGGCCATATGCAAGCTGGCCTAGGATGGGCTGGTATATTATGACAAGACCCGACCTATGGGACCCTAACAGATTGGAGCAGAGATGGGATCGGGTTTGTTATCCTACAGCAGTACTGTTCTTGTACCTCAGCTGATGTCCCGCATTCTGCTGCAAGGGTGGGTGGCGTATTGCCGTATGTCACAAGCTGAAGTTGGGTATGCTGCTGTTGAGGTAGAGACCTTAGCTGTCACATGGTGTCTCAAGAAGGCCAGGCTACTCCTGTTGGGCTGCCCCAACTTATTGATTGTCGACTGCCACTACTGCTGATGCATGCTTCTAGGTGATAGAGAGCTAAAGGATATACTGAACCAAAGACTCTTCCGTCTCAAGGAGAAAATCCTGCAATACGGGTTCCAGGTAAGATACCTACCAGGGAAGAGGAAATGCACTGACTTCTTATCACGCTTCCCTGCTCTCCATTGCGAACCAGATGACAAGGACTCTGGACTTGAAGAGCATATTACTGCCGCCCTTGTCACTGCTTCAGCCACTACCCTTGAGCAAGAATGCTTCATAACTTGACGAGGAGAGGGTCAAAGTAGCATCCTCTAAAGACCCTGTATACCAGTTGTTGGTAGTTGAAGTGGCAGCAAATGACTGGCGTCCACAGAAGGCACAGGAGTTGGCCTGCCTACGTTAGCTCTACTCAGTTAGGGACAGGTTATCTATGGTAGAAGGCCTGATAGTCTACACTTATGAGCAAGGATCCCCAGTCTGCTCATCCCAGAGGAACTTCGCCTTTTAAGTCATTACAGGCCTTCGCGCAGGACATCAGGGGGTGGAGACTCCATGCTCTGCAGGGCTAGGCAATCAGTTTACTGGCCAGCCATGGAAGGTGACCTGCAGAGCCACAGGGATGGATGTGCCTCTTGTGATATACATGCTCCATCACAACCTGCTGAACCATAGTACTCACAGCACCTCCAGAATACCCATTCCAGTCAACGGTGGTGGACATGCTACAGCTGGAGAGCCATATGTATATGGCCTATGCAGACAGGCTCACCGGGTGGCTAGAAATCGCACACTTTCCGTGGTACAACATCATCAAGAATCATATCAGTGTTGAGGACGTACTTCACAAGATGGGGAGCACCAGAGCTAATCTTGAAATATGGGGGCACAAACCTCATTGGCGAAGAGACCACATCATTCTGCCAGAAAAATGGAGGTTACTAGACCCACCTTTTGGAAGGGCCTGAAGCAGCAGTCAAAAACTGCCAAGAGGATCATCAGGTGTCAAATATAAACCAAAGGATGGTAGCCTCGATTGCAACAAGACATCTCTGGCAAATCTTTAGTACCTCAACATCCCTCCTAAGGGGTTCGACAAGTGTCAACGCCCAGACAGCATTACAAGGTGGAGATACACTGGGATAAGATAATCCACAAGAGGGAACTACAAATGGCAGAGTCCCCAAAAGGACCCAACCCCTTGCTGGGACCAGGGAGCTTCTACCCCTTGTTGTAGGCTGCAGGGTAAGAGTGCAGTATCCTGTAAACCCAAACCTAGGACCGATCTGGGTTGGTGGTGAAGTCCAAGGCCACCAACAGTATTTCATTAGGCTGGATGGAAGTGGTTGAGTGTCACTCAGAAACAGAGAGCACCAGAAAGTGCTAAAATGTCAGCCCCCAACGTCGTCCGCCACTTTCCCAAGCCCGGACCCTGCTCCACCTCATCCAAAAAGGTGGACAGTACAACCCTCATGGATGTTGAGTGTTAACCCATGCTCATGCTTGTGCCACTGTAAAATTGTCTTATATTGTCCCTCATGCTTTTTGTCTTCCATTTTTGATAAGCCGAACTGGCTACCAATTAAGTTTTGCTGACCCATTTTTATGCATATTCATGCTGCTGCCATGCATGTCAATTTATGCTGTTGATACCTGTGCATTAACCATTGCTTTTTTCTATAAGATTTTTTTTTCTTCTAGCATATCTTCTTTGTGTGTACATATATTATGTATTCAATACATGTGTAATGTCTGTTGCCAAGAGTGCAGCGCGATTGGCGCCAATGTAGCCTGTGTGTCTACAACTCGCCTGCAGTCACACCTCTGTATAGACTATATATGGATTTCCTTCTGTTTCCTACAGTAGTCTTGTTTTATACATTTCAGGGATAAGTGCAGACCTAAAGTTATGGGATATGGATAGTTGCAACCTCCTAACATGCATGGAGAGACTAGGGACCAGTACCTTACATGGTGGAGACGGTGAAGGGTAGTTGGGATTTTTTTTTTTTTTTTTGTTTTTTTTTTTTTTTTTGTCCTCCAATGGATTAATCTCCATCTTATAGCTTCCTTTGTCTTCTTCGCAGAAATCTCTCACAAGTCTCTTTTTAGTAGAGGTTGTATATAGAGGGAATGATGGTCCAAGTGGTAATTCTCTGGGACGAGTTCCATAAGCAGTTGGAGATATTCTTGGACATTTGGAGATTGAATAACAGGAAGTGTCTGCCCATATACTTTTTGGGTTTTCTAGCATGGTTTTAGTGCCTTTCCAAAGAACGGCCAGACTGATTACCAATACATTCTCAGTTCTCAGTCATGCAAATTCCTTCAAGATGCATTTACAAGAAGGTATTGCTGTTCTGTGCACTTTGTTAGGGTTAGTGTGCAGCCCTCTATAAGCTTTGTCAGGACTTTGTTGCCCATTGGTGGATGGTGTCGACTTTAGGAGAAAGATACTCTTCTACTGAATCAGTGATTCAAGTTGGCCAACTGTCAACAGTATTCCAAAGGCCAAGGACCTGTTGCTTCTTCGGGCCCAATTTCTATGCATTGTATTTTTAATTCTTTATTTCCCCATTCTATCTAGTGATGTGGGGATGATACTTAATTATGCATGCTTGTCGATCAGAGATGAATAGCCACGTGCTTCTTGAATTTTAAGCCTGAAGGAAACTTCCTATATGGTAAGGGCTTTTCCTTATCAGGAGACATGGCCTCACTGGGGATTTTTTCAGATAATCATGCTCAATTAATGTAGTTTCAGCGTAAGAAATACGACTTACAAATAACATTAATTAAATTTGTAAGTAATCCAGAACCATCTTTCGCTCCAGGACTGTAAGAGGGACTCTGTAACAAAGAATTGCCCATTTTGTTATTAAACCTAAGTCCAGGTTTTTTGGTTCTTTTTTTTAAGTAGTGTCATTACAATTTCATTGTTAGCTATCCACACAGCAACAATGGAACAGAAGAGTAAATAAGTAAAAGAAAAACAAGGTGTTTGCATAAATTCATTTAATGTTAGAATAAGGAAAATCAATGGCAAGGGTTTTTTTTTCTGTGCAGAGAGAAATAATAAGGGCAAATACTTATTGCTTTCCACAAAGAGCACGTTTTTCTCTTTCCCTAAATTCCCCTAAACGGCCTTGAAAAGCCAGGTGTGATTTCCCCCCCCCCCCCCCCCCCCCCCCTTCTGTCTAGCTGACCCATCTGAAGGCCAAATTCTCTGGGGATTTAAATTGGCAGAATTGGAAGGTCTTAGGTTTGCGAGAGATAGCTAAGGTGAAAAGGGTATGTTAGGGTGTTGTGTGGAGTCTGTAATTATGCAGCGGTGAGAGAATTTTTATTCTGGTTCTTCCTCTTCCTTTTAGTGTTTATGATGCTAGCGTAAAAATACAAATTCTGAGCACAGCTATGTTGAAAGGGTAAGATAGACCAAGGATTTGCATTGGTAAAAATAGGAAAAAACTTTTTGTATCCCCTTTTCATCTTCGTCCTCGAGACGATAAAAAAGTCCCCATGTATTCATCTTTGTTTTATCAACTATATAGACCACATTCTTTTTTTTCTTCACGTTGAGTTTTCCATAATGCATGGTAACAAATCCTTTATTTGTTGTTATTTACAACCCAGGTGACCTGGAATTTACAGAACCCTATTCATGTTGAGCCCCATTACAAAGCCCTATTCACGTTGAGGTTTCCGCATTTACAAAATTCATTTGCTAAACCATTTTCTGTGAATTCATGGCAATTTTTTTTTTTACAAACCAATACTCGTGTTCAGGTTTCCACGTTTACAAAGTTCATTTGCAATACCATGACTTTTCACATTGAGTTTTCTGTGAATTCGTGGCAAGATTGCTTTTTTTTTTATTTACAAACCAGTACTTGCATCTAGGTTTCCGCATTTATGAAATTCATTTGCAACACCACTACTTTTCACGTTGAGTTCTCCATGAATTTGTGGCAAGATTCCTTTTTCTATTTATAAACCAGTACTCGCATTGAGGTTTCCGCGTTTATGAAATTTATTGCTAAATCCATTATCGGCGTGGAGTCTTCCGCCGAACTGTAAATTACAGAGATTGTATGGTGTGAATTTTCCACTGCACTATGTGCCAGGAGTAACTGTATTTACAGGGATTTTACGGCCATTTTGCTAAATATTGGTGTTGAGTACTTCCACCTGTACATAGTATTAATCTACATGACCATTACAGCTTAGTTGTGCTGTCATTTATCTGGATCCGACTTGATTTACAACAGCATTTGTGTGAATTTCTGCACCTGTGATTAGCATTTACAATTTGTTTTACTGTTATTTCCACATTGCCTGCATGAGTTTTCCGCACTGGAGTGGATTACATTCAGTCTATTTAGATTACCAATCCTACACTAATTGTGTGAGGCATTTACAATTTTGTTTTACTATTATTTCCCACATCACCTGTGTGAGATTTCTGCACTATGTGGAGGACATTTTCAGCCTTTTTGGCTGTCATTTCGTCTGCCTCTGCAGATATTTCAGCCACTGGGACTCTTGTTATTTCCCTGGTATAGTGTTGAGTATTCGGCATACCCTAGGCGACATTTGCAGATTTGCGACCGTCTTACATCCTATTATTCTCAGGCTAGACTACTACTGCTACCTCTGAGAAGATGGCCGGTAGCACAGCACTGGAGGAGCCTAAGGCCTTCACAGAAGCCAGAAGAGCCATGGGGCTGGAGGGCGCAAAACTGATAAATGGGTGAACGATAAGATGAAGGAAGCAGCCCAAGAGAGAGCAGAAGAAAGGGAGAGGAGAGAGAAGCACAAGAGAGAAGAGATGCAGCTGACAGGGAAGCACAAGAGAGAAGAGAAGCAGCTGAAAGAGAATTTCAAGCAGCTGAAAAGAAGAAAGAAAGAAGCCTAAGAGAGAGGAGAAGCTGCTGAGAGAGCAAATCCAATGGCTATGACAGTCCAGAGTGCCACGCCCCCTGCACCACCACCTTCACACTCTCACCTCCACAGCATGGGCACCCTCATTAGGGACTGGGATGATAGGGAACCCGACACCTGGCTCGATCATGTTGAGCAGGGGTTCAAGAACTTCAATCCAACCCCTCAGGAAGTGGCCCTCCTCCTTGGCAAGCATCTTGCTGGCAAAGGGCGGACTGCATTTGAGGCACTTCCCCTGAATGAGTGACAAGATCTCACCCTCGTCCGAGAGGCAATCCTTGGGGCTTACGAGTTAACCCCAGACCGTTGGAGGCAGAAATGGAGGACCATGCCTATGGAGGCCAACCAAACATGGACAGAGTGGGTAGCCAAGAAGACTCTGGCACTCCATAGATGGACGAAGGCTTCCAACGCAACATCTGTTGAGGAGGTCTTAGAACTCTTTCAATTAGAGGACTGCCTGTCCTACGACCCCTCTGATCTTGCCACCCACTTGGTGGACAAGGCCCTTAAAACAACCACTGCATAAATTGGATTGGTAGTTTAGTAAATACAAGATCAAAAGATGTCTTGTCACGAAATCTTTTAGAATTTGCCATAATACAACTTACTTCCCATTGTATTTTTAATATTAGTCGTGGCCTGTTTCATGCCTTAGAGATATTTTCTTTGTACAGTGGTACCTCGAGATATGAAAGGCTTAACTTATGAAAAACTCGAGATACGAAAGCTAATACGAAAAATTTAACGGCTCTACAAGTTTTCAAGATACGAAAGGTTTCTGTAAAGTCCGAGATTCACCCGAACCACCGATAACAATTTTGAAACTCGCGCGCCGCCAACTAAGTAGACTCGCCACCATCCTCCTGCTCTCCCATTGGTTCCTGATGCTAGCCACTGCCATGAGATCCTTCTCTCCTATTGGTCAGCATCCCTCCCATGATGCATCTATGTACGTAGCGGCGTGCCTCGGCCAATCGGTAGCAGCATCGTTATCGTACGCACGCAGTATTCATTCGGTCTAACGATTTCGTTTAGTAACATAAATTCGTTAGTGATTTCGTTGCAGTATACGTACTTTATCGTGTTGTGTGAAAACTTTTATTCTACTTATACGTAAATTATGTACAGTATATACGTAGTCATGGGTCCCAAGAAAGTTGAAATTCGCGGAAAGAAGCGAATGCTCTCTTTGGAGACAAAGATGGAGATTATCAAGAAGTTATGAAGCTGGTATGTGATTGAGTGTGATCGCCAAGGAATAGGGCCGAAATCCGTTGACAATAGGCACCATCCTTAAGCAGAAGGATGCCATCAAAGCAGCTACACCTTCCAAAGGGCATCAGTATTTTGTTCAGCAAGAGGACCCACGTGGACGACGAGATGGAACGGCTGCTTCTTGTCTGGATAAAAGACAAAGAAATCGTTGGCGATACGATAACAGAGACGGCAATCTCCCTCAAGGCCAGCGCTATTTTCAGCGATTTGATTGCCCAGGCAGAAGACGACGGAGGGGAAGGGACTTCAACACCAACCCCAGAGTTCAAGGCTTCGCATGGGTGGTTCGAGAAATTTTGTAAACGGACTGGCATCCATTCGGTGGTGCGGCATGGGGAGGCTGCCAGCTCGGACACGAAAGTAGCCGAAGCCTTTAAAAAAGATGTTCGACGAGATGATAACCAAGGAAGGCTACAGTTCTCAGAAAGTTTTCAACTGTGATGAGACTGGCCTTTTTTGGAAAAAAAATGCCTCGTTGGACATACATCACGGAGGAAGAGAAGAAGCTACCTGGGCATAAGCCTATGAAAGACAGGCTTACGCTTGCACTTTGTTCGAATGCCAGTGGGGATTGCAAGGTGAAGCCCCTACTGGTGTATCATTCCGAGACTCGTGCTTAAGGAGAAGCTTCCAGTGATGTGGAGGGCTAATGCAAAAGCCTGGGTAACGAGGCTTTTGTTCACGGAGTGGGTAAATCTGTGTTTCGGCCCGACAGTGAAGAAATTCTTGGAAGAGAAGCGCCTCCCCCTGAAATGTCTGCTGGTGTTAGACAATGCCCCTCCCCACCCTCCTGGCCTCGAGGAAGATATCCTAGTGGAGTATTCCTTCATCAAGATTCTTTATCTTCTGCCTAACACCACTCCTCCAGCCCATGGACCAGCAAGTGATATCGAACTTTAAGAAGCTGTACACGAAACATCTTTTCAAGAGATGTTTCGACATCACCGATACCACAAACCTCACCTTGCGTGAATTTTGGAAGGAGCATTTCGACATCGTCATATGCATCCGACTCATCGACCAAGCTTGGCAGGAGGTTTCGAGGCGAACCTTGAATTCCTCGTGGAGGAAACTCTGGCCTGATGCCGTATCCGCCCGAGACTTCGAGGGATTCGACGTGGGCGAAGCTGGTGCTGCAGATTCAGAAACAGTTGACGATCCTGAAACTGTTTTTGGAACCAGATCTTGACGAGATCGTTGCACTCGGCAAGTCCATGGGGCTGGTCGTCGACGAGGATGACATCGACCTTCTCGAGGAGCACCAAGAGGAGCTTACGACGGATGACCTGAAGGAGTTGGAGGCCATGCAACATAATGTCGTTCAAGAGGAGTTCTCTAGCAGCGGCGAGGAGGAGGAGGGCGACCCTATGACAACGGCAGAAATTAAGGATGTTCTAGCCGCTTTTCATAAAGTGCAATCGTTTATAGAAAAAAAGACACCCCGAAAAGGCTCACACAGGTTTCAGGAACATTGTGAAAAGTAGGCAGAAGCAATCTTCCTTGGATAGTTATTTTTTAAAGAGGCCTTTAGCATTAGCAGGAGTAAGCAAAAAGGAAGAACCAAGTGATAAAAAACAGAAAGTTGAAAGTGGTGATGAAGTTGAAATTAAAAAAAAAAAAAAAAAACTACGGAAAGTATAAAAAAGTAAAAAAAAAAAAAAAATAAAAAAAAAGACAAAAATTTTTTTTTTTATTTTAGTTTTTTGTAAAGTTAAGTGTTACAGTTTTGTTAATGTGTTTCGTAAATTTTAGTTTAGTTTTCCTTACATTTTTTTATGTGTTTCGTAAAGTTAAGTGTACGTACGTACGTACGTATCTGCCGTTTGTCCTCCTCCTCTGCCGCCACTTTCGGAGATAGCCTCACTCGAAAGGTAAGCTTCCACATTTTACTACATACGTACAGTATTTCTTGTATACCATGTACACTAATACACTTTATTTACAGGTAATTAGCATTACGTTATTAAGTTAGGTATTGAATGGTCCAATTTGTTGTAGTATTTCATTGTTTATAGGTCAATTTAGCTTTATTATGAAATTTACTGGGGTGTTTTTGGAGGGCTTGGAACGGATTAGCCATTTTACATGTAAAATGTGGTCCAAGATACGAAAACCTCATGATACGAAGGGCGCCTCGGAACGGATTAATTTCGTATCTCGAGGTACCACTGTATATGTATGTTTGATATGTTTTGTGGATAAGTTTTTGTTTACCAAAGATCTGAATGTGGTTAGCTGTCGCCCCGTATAATCCCTTTAATTGTCTTGTCTCTGTGTTTGAGCAGTTGGACTTAATCTTTTTTCTTAAATTGTACTCATGTTTATTCTTGTTTGGAAAGGTTTCTCATTCTCCAGGTGTGTTGGATTCTAGGTACTAATTTCCTTATAATCCCTACTGTCACATATATGACCTTTCCTGTACTCTCAATTTCTCATGTAAGTCAGTTTATCTGCTAAGTAAAAGATGTTGAGTCGAAAGATCTTGCAGAAAATCTGTTGTTTATCTTATACCTTTATTTATGGATTTATCACGTTCCAAACTTTCGTGATTCAGTTATACATAATGAGGGCCACGTTTACTTTCGCTATTCTGTTTCCTCTTTTGAGATGTGTCGTCACTACCTTCTCCAAGTCTCTTGTGGCTGCACATTCTACCAGAATTCGACTAAAGTTCCTGAATAAGTGCATATCTGAACAAGTGCTCCCTAAATCCTTGTTGCCACGACTTTTAAGAAGGTATGACAATCACCCATTCAACGAATTTAGTGCCATGATGTTAAAAAAGCACATAGAAACCGCCAAGCAAGAAGAGAAAGAAAAATTCAAGGAATTGGAAAAAAAAAGATCTCTTTCAATCATTCTATCCCGGCTGATTGGAAGGACTCGCTGCAACGGGAAATTTACAAAAAACTGCGTAAGACTACAGATACCCTAAAAAGGAAACTCGACAGAAAACTCAAAAAACTTATTGATAGCAGTGATTGGACTAATTGTGCACATCAACATTGTGTTGTAAACCTATCAAGTAAACAAATAAGTGAAAATGTTGTGAGTGCGCTTGGATATGGTTTATCTTTCTTTATAACGAGTCGACCTTCTGCTTTAATGATTGCGTCATCCCTAAGTAAATTTGAAAAATATTGTGATCTTCCTCAAAATCATGTTGACATAATTAAAGGTATTGTTTACGGAGCTGCCAATGTTAAGCATGAAAGTAACTTCCCTGCTCGCTATAA